>NC_051218.1:30860009-31170009 GCF_015220715.1 Pygocentrus nattereri | reverse complement strand
GTAGTGTGTTGTTAGCAGTACACTACAGTAAAGTGTTACATGTCAGTTGTCTTGACAAGGTTATGTAGGTGTCATGTAGCCTTATGAACAGCATCCTACAGTAAAATGTTACCAGAAATGATTAGCTATGAATGTAAGTTGCTAATTAGCCTGTTTATGATCCATTTTACTATTTGCTTTAGTAACACTACACTGTTCCACAAGGGGTTGCTGTAAAATAACCACTTTTCAGGGTTTATTTTGGAACCCTCATATTATGTACAGGCTCTGTATCAGTTTAAGAGTTCTTCCCAGACCCCTTCTAAAAATGTTCTATATTCTATTTTCTAAAAAGCAATCAATTAAGACGTTCTTTATGGAGAGAGGTGTAATTATTCCCAGGCATGGCCCAAAGAATGCTTTTGGAACCTGTACTTTAAGAGTGTAGTATTTTGGTTTGAGTTAAACTGTTTTAAAATCATTTTAATAGTGATTTCACTGACATATTCTGAACAGACAAAAAGAGCTCCAGTCCTCTTTCCACTACAGCCCTAAATTTGGGTTGGGGGGGCGGGGGGGGGGGGGGGGTTAGAGGATGAGAATTTGAATGAGTTTAGCTCTCCGGGGAGAAGGACAGGTCGGTGGATTCTAATAGGAAATAGTGATTAAGGTCAAAATGGGAATATTTTCGCTGAGACTTGCAGCAGTATGGTAGAACTGAATCACGCTCAGAGCATTGAGTGTGTGTGTGTGTGTGTGTGTGTGTGTGTTAGGTCAGGGTTAAACAGATGGTTGTGAGTTTTAGACCCCAAGGTTAAATGTACAGTTGGGACTGTAGTGGTGCACAGTGAGACTGTGTGTTTTAAAGGTGAAGGTTAAGTTACTTGTCATTTGAGCTTGTGGCTAAATATCATCATATATGAAATAAAACCTGTTCATTTGTAAATGTAACCATAGGATAGGGTGTGATTTTATGAACTAGGCAACTAGTGGTATGTTTTTTTTTGTTTTCATTTTTCTTTATGTCATTTCTACATGGCACTGGCAAATAAAGGGTCAAAATACAGGTGACCTGCTTCTCTAAAGTCAAATTTTTATGCACTTTCAGACAGAAAAGAGCTTTATATTCCTCCATTGTTCATTTCAACATGCCCTACCAAACTGCACCACTGTAACTTTGGATCTTCTGAGCACTCCAGATATTTAGCTTTTTGTCCTCCTTTTTTGCTGGATTTTAAAAATAGAGCTGAATGATTGATGAGTCGAAGCTGCACTTACAGTCGAGTGGCTGTGATTCATTATTTTGAATTGCACGTCCGTGAGTGTGGTGGCCACTTGCTTAATGAAAAACAGTCGTAGAGCCTAGAAGATGTAGAAGACACAGAAAATGTAGGTGCCAGACTTCTATGGAGAGCAGTGCTTATCAGTGACGTACATTACTTCCACCATTAAAGAAATACACACACACACACACACACACACACACACACACACACACACACACACACACACACACATTTTCTAAGCCGCTTCTCCCTCAGGGTCACAGGGGGATGCTGGAGCCTATCCCAGTGGTCATTAGGCAGAAGGCAGGACACACCTTGGACAGGTTGCCAGTCCATCGCAGGGCAGACAGACAGACACACATAATCTCACACATACTCACACCTAGGGGCAATGTAGCATGTCCAATTGGCCTAACTGCATGTCTTTGGACTGTGGGAGGATTTGAAAAATCAAATCTACACAGTTTTCCCTGCTTAACCTAAATAGAATATAGCCTTTTAGCCAAAATGCGTTTTGTGTCTGAAGTTTGCTTTTTTACAGCTTTGAGGCCAATGTAGCTGACAAGTGATGTAAGGTTATACCCCACCAAATAGCATGGTGCTAACTTCATTCGTAAATCATCACACAAATAGGGGAGGTGTTCAGTCTATCTCTAATAGACTTGATTATGATTACTCTGGTATCTATGAACATGGACTGAAGTAAATTAGCATAGCTAAACACTGTTTCAGTGTTTTTTGTCTATTTTGAGGCAGGAGTGATGCTTTAGCATGCGATTTGCATTATGCTAATTGCAGAAAATGATGTATATTTGCTTTTTTTGGCAAAGTATTCCTTTGAAGATGCTATCTCTCTAGTACTGCACAAGTGAAGAACCACGGTGCTTCTCCTGTTCAGACTCAAACATTGTGCATCAAAAATTTCCTTCTTTTGAAAAGCTCTGACTTTCTAAAGTGAGAAATATCTCTCAAATTTTTTTATTTATCATAAAGCAGCCACTGGTTAAAATACATGTTCTGCTGATTTTCTAAGTGAAAATGGGTTAAGAAATCACAGGGAACTATATAAATGTCATTTTTCAGCTAAGTTTATTCCACAATTTCTGTTTATTCGCTAAGCTTAACATATTTAAAAATATAAAATAATAAAACAAAAGAAAAATTTGCCTTCACTAAATATACATATTTTTAAAAAAATGTTAAAGTTTTTTTTTTGTCATCACAAGAGTAACTGCGTTAAAATGTGCAGGAGTGTGTTCTCAGTAGAGGATGCAGCTTATGCTCACAACAAAAGTTTGACTAAGATAATTTTAAATGGACCATCTTTTTCTGTTTGCAGTAACTTGCTTGGTCCTGTCATTTTGCTGAGATGGCTCCAGAGGCATGAAACTCAGGGTCTAATCATTAACCCATACACGATGTTCTTCAGCATTACAGGCCCGTCCCTTGGATTAGCTAAAGATGTCAGGTCTAATCAACTCTTTGCCCAAGGTGGAATATTCTAATGCTGCGGAAAGCAGAGACATATAGACCTTCGGTAAATGTCACCCGGGGATAATTACAGGGCGACGGGTGCAGAGTTTGACAGACGATTGGATGGACAGACAGATAAATTGATAAATAGATAACTTTGACCTTTGGACTCTGTGAGGGTTTCACTTACGCACACTGCAGCAGGTCTAGCCAAAACTGTTTATTAGTGAGCGGAGGTGGGGTTGGGGAGGGAGAAAAAAATAAATTACGAGAAAAATAAATTAGGACGGGCTGCCGGGCCATCTTTGTCCAATCAGATGACCAAAGATTAGTCCCCATAATTATACTAAAGGGCAATGGGTTGATATGAGTGCAGGTCGGAGGTCGTGGCCGGTATAAGTGATTCGTTGGTTCACTGTAATGCAGTTTGCTGTTTTTTTCCTGCTGACCCTATTCCAAAAGCTGATTGCTGCCTGTCATCTTCTCTTCAGCTCATGTAAATTGCGTCTGCTCCTCTGGCAGGACGGCAGGAGATGAAGGGGGATGGTGAGAGTGTGCGTGTGTGTCTAGGGTACTTTCTGTCCACCCAAACCCACGGATGGTCCTCCGCTCTGTCTGTAAAATGGTTTCTGGTGGCAATCTGAGGAAGGACATTTTGGTCTCATCCTCTTTAATAGGTTGTCCTCCTCAGGCTAAAATTGAATAGCCCCGACATGGCCTAAGGCAGGCGATAAAAATTCAATAATTCGGCCGGGGTCAGAGTCCTGTCATTTTTTTTTTCAGTGAGGATTGGGGGGGCAGTAATTATACTGCACTAACGGGAAGGGAGGAGATGACCTAGATGGGGGGGGGTCACAAGGGCACATGAACTTTGATAGTGTTATAACCTTCACAAGTTCTTCTATAATTCTCAAACAGTGCTGCCTGGCAAACCTACTTTTTGAACTAGTGCCTGTCTGTTTGCTTGTTTGTTTGTTTTTATTTAGATTGAACACTCTAGAGGCTTTCATCTTTTTCATAACTGGAGAACTTTTCTTCCTTTGACTTTGACTGACATTCAATTAAATATCGCTGCTATTGGAAGAAAACCTTGCATCTTTCAGTTTTTGACATAATTTCAAACGGCTTGTTGGTCTTTACATTATGTGTAAATTTCATGATGAATGGACCAAAAGAAACGGCCCAAAATGACTTGGAAAGACGTCTGGTTTCATTGACTTACATTAAAACTATTAGGTTTTTTCCTTCTCCTGTAAAGTTACCATTTTGGAGATACGAGGTTTTCTCCCGACAACAGCGATATGCTCTTTAAAAATGTGGCTCTTCAAGGGTTCTTTAGTAAAGACAGTGGCTCTATATAAAACCATGAACACTCAAAGAACCATTGTATGATTAAATGGTTCTTTGCATGGTGGAGATGTTCTTCAGATGGATGGGGAATGTGTTGTATGTGGTTCTTTAGAGAACCTTTTTGAAAATAGTCCTATAAAGCACCAAAATGTCTGCTAATGTTGACACTAAAACTTGACATTGTAATAATAGAAGAACCATTTTGGGTCCTACATAGGACCATATAGAACATATTCTCTATAGAAGCTGTTTTATTTGCTGTATTAAGCATGCAAAGCGTTCTTTGAATGCTCAATGTTCTACATAGAGCAATTGTCTTTACTGAGGAACCCTTAAAAACATTTTTATAAGAGTGTAGCTAATAAATTACCTCTAACCATAACCTCAAAGTTTAACTTCTGCAGAAATGTGAACGCATTCAGAATAGTGCGATGTGTTCTAGAGTGAGAACTGTTCACAGTGGTGTTGATAGGAACCAGAAGTCTAAATTACAAGAAACCGTCATGAATCTACTGCCTAATTCTAAACAATGTTTTAATGTCATTTTAAGAAGCTTTATATATATATATATATATATATATATATATATATATATATATATATATATATAAATCAGATTTATCAACATTTATAAGACAGGTTTTGTTATAACATATATTGTTATAACATATAACAATATATTTAATACATTATTTTTCACACTTAAGTGCATTTATCTTAAGATACATCTTATCAATGTTTGTAATCAAGTAAAGTGGAGAGCTTCTACTTTTACTTATTGAAGAGAATGCCTACTTTTTCTCAAGCACAGACATTTTGTACAAGAATGTCTCTTTTCATGCTTATAGAAAAAAATATATGTATCAAAATGATCCCAATTTTGAGGTTGTCAAATTTGTCCAACAGCTGGCATGCAGAGCTCTTAACTAGGCCTCTGCATTTTGAGTTCCATTACTTGGGAATGACACTCATAACGGTCTTCTAAATGGAACAGATATTTGTCATCTGAGCTTAAGACCAGTTAACTGCCCTATCATTTCAATACAATGCGATTTACTTATAGAACACCTGCTATTATTGGAATAAGCTGTTTATAATTACCTTTTATAGTCACACTCCACTTCATTTATTGTGCATGGTGATAAAACTTCTTTATATCATGGACGTTTTATAGGAAATGGGAAACAAATATTGGAAGTCTTTCTGGGTCCTTTCTATTAATCCATTCATCATCAAATCTCAGTCATATTGCTATGACTGGCATAAGCTGCACATCATAGTCTATAAGTATTGCGACTATACAAATCATGCTTAATGAATATGTTACTCAATGCTTATGAATGTGTTATGAAGTTATGTAGGTAGCCTTCACATAAAGTGTTACCATTTATTCCGTATCTGCTCTAAAACTGATATGAAAGTTCTATAGTTTTGATAGCATGGAGAAGTGTGTTCCTACATATGGACCCTCAGAGTTTAAGGGGTCAATAAACTGTACAAACTCCTCCTATGCTACCTATACAGCTTTTTTTTGTCATGAAATGAAATGACTTCATATTATTCCCAGTCCCTTACAGCCAAGTTCATGTGCTTGTAAAGCCCCTGCACATACATATCTCTCCATTGATCCCCATATATGTCAAAAAATCAACGAGCGTAATTCTCCATAAAATGTCACGAATGGAAAATTGAAAGTTGCGCTGGCGGCGTCCCCTCAGAGAGCGAGTGAAAGGGAGAGAGCGACGGAGGCAGGCACATGTCTTCTGTGCTGTCAGTTTTTATATGACATTATTATTCCGAGTGTCATAAATTCCAGGCATGTTAAGATTTCAGACAACAACAATATAAGATTCAATCAATGCGGCGCTCTTTGTGGCTGCCCCCACGGAGGCGGCCGGCTCACTTCCTAAATCACCTGCCCCAGGATTCTACATAATTGCATGGAGCGTCTAGCCTGAAAATGCATCTGCCTCCGATGCTGGCCTACGCTTTATTGAGTTAATGTGAATAGGCACATAAAACACAACTCATAAAACAAGACCCTGACAGTCCAGTGTTTGACTCCTCCATGCTGAGAGGGACAGTCACTGGTGATGGGACGTCCAATGCATGCCAGATTTTACCATTATGAATAGTGATGCATCAGAATGTCAGACACTGAAAATTTCAGCCGAAAATGGTCACAAAGGGTTCTTCGGGTTTTCAGCCTAAAGCAAAAACTGAGTATAAGAATCTTATAAATATCTCTTTGAAAAAAAGGTACTAAATTGTCACTGTGGCAGTACCCCTCTTGTTACTGGGGTGGAACTCTCAAGGGTACATCTCAGTACCTTTAGTCAGGGAACATAATTGTACCATAATCCATTGAATTATATTTTCTAAGCTGTATTGACTCCACAGACCCTGTCTCATCTCCAGGCTTTATATTTTACTGTTCTGTTTGAAAACATTGAACTTTTTGGGGGGAAATTGTTCACAGGGTCCTTTCTGCATGGAGTTTGCATGTTCTCCCTGTGTCCCACAGTCCAAAAACATGCAGTTAGGTGAAATGGAGATGCTCAATTGACCCTAGGTATGAATGTGTATGTCTGCCCTGTGATGGGTGTTTCCTTTTTTTCGCCCAGTGACTTCTGGGATAGGCTCCAGCATTCATCGCAACCCATGAGAAAAAATTTGAATGTGGAATAGGACTTTGCAAAGTAATTTAATGGCAAGTAGGTGCAATTAATGAAATTTGAATGAATCAAAGTGAATGAAAACAAAATACAGTGTTTAAGAACACATTCGAATATTTTGAGCAGAGAAAATATCAGCCATGTGAAACTATTTCATGGGCTCTGTAGCAACAGAAACTTCTAAAGTCTTATTTTAGTAAATCTGTACATCTATCACTAAGAATGTGTCTTATTAACAGTGCATAAAAAGCTGATCATAATCACTGTAGATCATGTTTATTTGCATGCATGAGAAATTTGTCTTGATGAAATTATTGCTAATGTAAATGCAAAATAAAGAATTTAATATAATTATTTTTGTCAGTTATATGTATATTTATAGTATATCACCATTTGAAGGCATCAGCTGTCCTTTACATTGTGTATACTTTTGACGTGATAAATTTACCAACAGAAATGAACCTCAAGGAAATGAAATTACTCTCAAGGAAAAACATATTATTATGACTAAGTTAACGATCTTAACTATGACTTGTTATTTAGTAATTACTTTGCAACCCTTAAGTAACTTCTGTGAGAGTGAGGGACTGAAATGTGGACCTCTATGAGGAGTTTAAGGGGTTAATATATACACATACCACCCTAATGACTTATAATTGCCATTCAGTCCTACATGTTCTGTCCCCTCTTTCTTCCTCGATCCTGTATTCAGATGTGTCAGCATGTGCACTGCTGTTCGAATCAGCTTTTTCAGCCACAGTCCAAGTCCTGAGGGTCCTCCAGCCCTCCATAATCCCAGCAGGACCCCTTCTGTCCCCCCAAAGCCTGCACCACTGCCTATTGATCAGCTCATTGATTAACAGATTGGAAATATTAACTGAGGGATGATCCATCTGAGATGGGCCGTGTCATTCTCGTTAAGCCCCAGAGTGGTCAAACGAGGACAGTTTCTCATTAGCATTCTAATTAAGAGGCCATCAGATACCACTCAATCACAGAACACATCAGTGTGCACACACGCACACACACGCACACACACACATGCATACTTACACATCATATAAATGCAAATATGCTGATATGTGTTCACTTAGTTAGACGTTGTCACGTCTTTATGTATTATACACCAAATAACTGTAAATCAAACCCTCATATATTACATTTCCAGTCATTAAGTGCAAGATATTCATTTCTCAGTGCTGTCTTTATTACAGCTTCCATTCGTTTAGGTGACTCACTTTCAGTTTCTCAAAGAAATCTGCAGACACACCTTCAGAGCTCAGTCTTAGAAGTTGGTTGATCATTTTCTGAATTAATCCAAACACATTCAGTGATGTTGAGGTCTGGACTCTGAGGTGGTCAGTCCATTGTTCAGCTTCTATGTTTGATGTCTCTGTCTACTTTTCTCAGCGAGGCTTTTTGACAGTTGCACATCCTTTCAGACCCATAGCACTGAGTTGTCTTCTCACAGTGGAAGGATGGACAGAGACACCTGTGGACGTTTTCAGATCTGAAGCAGCTTGATTTTCTCCTCTCTCTCAAAGATGAACGCTTTAATTGCTGTTTATGTGGTGGGGGCAATCTTTGTGTCTACCAGGTCTTCCAGGTGCTTGTTTTAACCAGCTACACTGTACTTAATGTCCATTAAAGTCATTTTTTGGCATATATATGAAATAATCATAGTTATATGTATGTATGTATGTATGTATGTATGTATATATGTATGCATGTACTCTTGCTCCAAATATATATATATATATATATATATATATATATATACCTCACATACATTTGCTATACCTTCTGTCAGTAAACTCAGAATACGTGAGTGAGGACAGTTTTGCTAGTTCGTGCTCAGTGCTTTAAAACATCCCCTATTTCTCTCCACACGAAGCCCGACCCTACAGAGTGCTGTAGGTATTCCCCCATAAAAAAGCCCCATCCAGCCAAAGGAGGCTTTTTCTACAGCTCCCGGCTCCGAGATCAGAGTGCAAAAGGGAAGAAAAATCATATTAACAATGTAATAACAAAAGATTAGGTACGTGTGAGGTCTTTATTGCAGGAGTTGAAGCGAAGGTGCACAGGCTGGAGCCCTTAAAAAGGTTATTATGTTCCCCAGTGGAGGCGGCGGTGGTGGGCCGTGGCCGGCCTGAGCGTGGGGGCCGAGCTGTAGCACATTAGAGCCAATAAATGTGCGTTGGCACTTCTCAATTTAAAGTAAAGCCCTCTCTTCCCCGGCCGCCCTGCCTCATGCTTAATAGGGTATTCCACCAACACAGCTCATCAATCGCAGGATATCTCGTGTACAGCGGCTTTTCTTTTTCTTTTTTATATTATTACTGTTCTCCTTGTGTGCGAGAGAGTGTGATCTGATTCTGAAGTTTCCTGAAGAAGCACACCTTTCTCATTCGCTTCAAAACTGAGCATTCATTATTTCTCCTGAATGTCACCTTCAGAGTAGGAGAACAGAAGACAATACAGCTGTATTCTACAGTTTGATGTATTTACAGCCAACAAAACTGCATGTAAGGAAAGGTATTGTGGAAAACTGAAGCAAATACATGTTTAAGTTCCGCATACAGGCATCTCAGTGCAAACACATCAGTAGAAATGCTATCAGCAGGTCTCCCAGCATGCATTTGCCTCGCTCTGATTTCTGTTCAGCACTGCATTCAGCGCACAGGCTTGATATCAACCTGAGAGATCAACTTAAGCCTGTAGAGTTTACTGAGATTTTCTACCACACTGTTGGTCTGTGTGCGTAATGGGAGTCTTATTGGAATAACATTTTTTTAATCAGAAATATTATGGCTTTTACTTCGGATCAGGTAGCATTTGGAAAATAAGGAAAAGTGAGATAGTGTCTATGAGCAAGCTATCAATAGACAGTAAACACAGAGTGATAAGCACACTTTGCATTAATTAATTAATTTATTTATTTATTTATTGCACAGTGCATTGCATTTGATGACTTATACTAACACTATGAATTCTGTATTCATGGTGCTTTATAAATTCATTTATAATACCTTATTATGCCATGTATAAGCTTGTATAAATGTTTATAAGTAGATATAGTCATATGCATAACACTATATCTATAAATATACATTGAGCTTTCTAGCACATTATAATATCTGTTCATTATAAGCATGAATATTATTTTGCTCTATAACACACAATAACAAGGTTTTGGTATTTGACTAGGTGTACCTCCAGGTCAGCAATGGCTTGGTTTAATCAAGATTCAGTAACACTTTCTATAAAGACCATGTCTATAAGAACCTAAGTACACATTCACAGCATGTTATAATGCATCATAAACATGGCTATAAATATTGATACATATGCATTACATTTTATTGCTGTGCTTATTATGCATTATGCATTGATTTGCTGCATTATGCATTGGCTTGCTATGATGCAATGTTTTAAGTAAGACTGCTTAGATCACAATTATTTTTTATAAATATTTGTAATTAAAGAAATATGGGCTGTTTTAGCTGCATTAAACATACAATATAAACATTTTACATGTTTGTTTTGGATGTACTTGATTTCACTATAACATGCAATTTTTTAATCTCCAAAACATATTCATAGAAATGGTATTCATAAAAAGTTCAACTGAAGATTCTGTATGGAGTAAAATAATGAAGGGGGATTTTTGGTGGACCTGGCACTGCTTCAAACATAGTGTTACACAAAACCATAGCTTTTAGTAAAATCTTGATAGACCTGGTTTAACAACAGTGAACAACAGCTGCCTTGATTAGGAATATGGCTAAGGTTGGCAAAGGCTTTACACTAGCTTTGCTGATTGAAGATTGAACAATTGCTGAATTTGGAACATACAGCAGAGAAATAGATTTACACTGTATGATCTATATTACCATTAGAAATGATTAGATCACTTCACGTAAAGCTTGTAGACTGTAATCTAACATAAATTAACCCCTTAACAAACCATGGCCCCAAAGTTTTATTACATACTTCTATAACATAAGGACAGTTTGCATTGAAGTCCATGCAGTTACTGAATAATTAGCCATGCTTTTTAATAAGCCTGTGGTTTTGAATTAAATCAGCTTATTGTAATTTAGTCTGTTGCCTTTGGCAGCTTTGAAACTGCCATTTCAAAAATATGCAACTGCACTGCTGTTGATTTTCATTTTTCTGTCTCTGTAACCCTCCTATTATGCTTGGGGTCAATGTTTAACAACTCTAAATGAATTACTTTCTTCATATATTTTCCTTCATATTTCATGACTTTTACTGAAATCAATTCACAACGTGGAGATAAAGCCAGAGAGGCCAGGTTGAGATGGTTTGGACATGTGTTGAGGAGGAATAGTGAATATATTGGGCAAAGAATGTTGGAGATGGAGCTGCCGGGTAGAAGGAGAAGAGGTAGACCTCAGAGAAGGTTTATGGATGTAGTGAAGGTGGACATGGAGATGATTGGTGTGAAAGTAGAGGAGGCAATGGATAGGGCAAGATGGAGGCAGATGATCCGTGGTGGCGACCCCTAAAGGAAGCAGCCGAAAGAAGAAGAATTAATTGGCACAACTGCGTAAACATAAAAATAAGATCAAATGTTTTCAATGCCCTCTGCATATTTTGTAATCACCAGTATTCTTCGAGGTCAGTTTAACTCCAGACTGTTTCAGCTATATAAAACATAAATTTCAACATTTTACACACATTATTTTTGCTTGTTTTGAATGATATTGAGGCCACAATAGTACGCAATTTCATCATCTCCCAAAAACTTCCCTCTGCTTTAGAAACTTTGACCTAACAGAACCACACATGTGGTAGCACAAAAACCACCGAGCGTTCACACCACATGAGGAGCGAAGTATATCTTTCCTGCCAGAACGTTAATATTTCCCAGAGGTTTAAACTGCTGGGGTCAAATTTGCCCCAAGGATAAAATATATTAGTAAATTTGAACAGAAGAGTTAATGTTACTAAAAAATGTGCATATCTCCCACTGGCCCTCCATCCATCTATTTGCATTTTGGGTGTTTTTTCCTCTCTGTTTAATTCACCATCGCTGTGCTTTCACTGTTTTTGGCTAGAAGAGTGGGTAAGCATTCTCCCTGCCACTGAGCGAGGGTATGTGCTTGCAGAGTACTAAAGTGACCAGTTCGATACAAAGGGTTAATCCATCAGTATTTGGCAAAATGGTTAATATTAGATCATCAGAAATAGTAATGTGATTAGCTACTCAAAATTATTGTAGCATCGTCGTACAGTAAGACACAGGAGAGGCCACGATTCCACAACGAGAAGAGTTCTTTATTAAACACCAGGGCAGAAAAGCACCTACAGAGGCACTGAACTCACAGGGGTCACCGCTAACCATACACTTCAGCCTCACAGTGACCAACCCACTATATCCACTGCCTCCCCCGACACAGAACAACACAAACACATACTACATACCTTTAAATGACAAACAACATCATAAACAACATTTAATTCCCCTTCTGCAAGACGCATAACTCCCATGAACCTCCTGGTGCAGCCATCAGCCATGGCCAAGCATCATGAGCTTCTGAAGGCCAGCACCATGTCATTCAATCTAACACAAACTAGTCTTAAACTATTAAGAATTAAGAATGATTAAAGGGTTTTTTGCCTCATAAAATGTTTTTTCAGATTGATGGAGAATGTACTGCAGATGGTTCTACATATAAAAAGGGTTCTATATAGGACCATAAAGGGTTCCATTATTGCTACAAGTCAAGGAACCATGTTTTTTGGCACTATATAGAACCCTTTTCACTAAGAGTGTACCTTATTGTTATCAGTGGTCATTACAGGCTCTAAGTAAAGTGAGATAAACTAACTGGTAATACAGGTTAAACAAAGAGAATATGTTGCTCTATCAAATAATAAATATTCAAGGCTTGAATTATCAGAGCTTATTTCAAGCCATAGGAACCATATAATAATATTCATGCTTCCAATGTTCTTATGTCGAGATATGATTCTGTGTTGTGAAACTTGATATTATAAGGTTACCTACTCGTGCTTTGTGAAGTGTTATGCATGTAATTATAACTAGATATAATCAATTATGTAAGCTTATATCAGGCATTATAAGATATAATGTAATCGTGCACTGTTGGTAATAAAGGTACTGTAGATTCTTCATTAAAGGTATGAACAATGTAAATGTTCTTTCAAAGGTGCAACAGTGGTTTTAAGGTCCAATTGTGTCCCTTAAATATGTTTTTCCAGGTGAAAAGTACATATTTCTATGTTTTCATGACCTAATGTTTTAAAACAGAACAATGAACAGAGAGCCTGGATCACCGAGATGAGAAGGGGTATTAAGAATGTGTTATGAAACCTGACCTACTCTCACTCCTGCTTTGGCATTATGCATGTAATTATAACTACTTAAGAGACATAAAACAGGTCAGGAATTTAGGTCAGGTACATAGACGTTATGTATGCCATTTATTGTCTCAAAAACACACTTGTTGTGCATTATGAATGACATGTGCTACCTGTTTTCCTTTCAATTAGTCAATAATAAGATATAAATGACTAATTGTGCCATGTTTTTCAGTTCATGCTAACGCTGCTTGATACCTACTTATGCAGGCACTTCGTAATGTATAGGCATTGAGCAACATATGTGAAAAGGAATACTTGACTATTTATGAACAGTATATGATTACACAAGATGTTTCATGAAACAAATAGCATTGTATGCACATAAGGGGCCTTAAACTAAGCTGACAGATATTTTTTTTATGAAGCACCAGTCCCAAGTAATTAAACATATATCACAGAAACCATGATATTTCAGTTCAAAGGAGGTTTTTGATGCATTTTCATAAATATGTTCCTGTAAATTATCCTGTGTCAGGTTGGTTTGAGAACTGACACAGTGTACGGGTTTCTTATTTACTTCATAAGACATTAACGTCTTCTAAATTCTCACTTAAATTGGTCACCATTACTCATGTACTGCGTTTTTAGGTATGTTATTAAGTGCTTATGCATGTATAAATGTATGGAGCCTTTAAACAAAGCAACATTCATCTTAAATACCTTACATGTCATAAAAAGTCCACAGCATTTTACTGAAATCACTTCACAGAAAGAAAAACCTAAACTGCACAAAAACAAAATGTGTTGTTTCTGGTCTGTTCATAAGGACAAGTTAACTTATTTTCACTTAGAAAATCAACAAAACATGGAATTTGATAAGGAGTGTTCAATAAGTGGGCAATAAGTGTTACCATATATCACTAGAATACATGCGAACAAATGCAAATACACTAGAGAGTAAAAACAATTTCTTATTTTGAAAACATATACATATTCATATTTTGTAAGCTAGTTTGAAGAACACAGCTTTGGTTCCACCTGGATGCCTCTGGACATCACATGGATTTGATCAATTCCGCAGCACCTGATTTAATTCAACAAAGTAGATTATAACCACAATTAAACGTGGGCTTCCTCAAGGAGAGGACAGGAAATGTTTTACAGTGACAAACACAAAATTACCACTTAAGGTATTTATGTGTATTTCTTGTTATATTAGTGTTTATTCATGGAATTAAAGACATACAGAGTAAATAAACATCTTAAATCTCATTTTTTAAATGACTTTTCAACCACTTCACACAATTTGTGTAAATTAAAGCACCACCGTTTAAAGTGTGCTTAAAGCAAATGTTTCAGTAAAAGGAAATAAATAAATAAATACATAAATAGAGGACAAAGCAGAATGTAATTATGTGGGTGTGGTGTTTTTTTGTGATGTTTCATTCTTATAGTGTGTCTGACACTACAGTGTCCTCCCCGCACAACAAAAAACCTGTTCCAGTGACGGATGGCTCATTGATCTGCTGTACAGGAGGACACGTCTTTGGTCACTCGCTCAGAACATGCCATTTTCATCTCTGTCTCTATTGCCCTTCAAAGAGAGAGAGAGCGAGAGAGAGAGAGAGAGAGAGAGAGAGAGAGAGAGAGAGAGAGAGAGAAAGCAGGAGAGGAGGGCACATGAATAAGTGCATTAATGTGTCAAACCTCTGGTCTCAACAATTGATCTTTCTTTCTTTTCTTCTTTTGAGTCTTTACTTGTTTTCTGATTTGAATTCCCCAGCTGATTCTTCTGGAGCACCAAGAGATTCTGCTCTATCAAACCTGTTCTGATATACATTGGAAAAAGAACCTCAGTGGTGAGGGGACATAGTGCCAACTTTCTGTAGTCAATTGCTATAGACCTTCAAACCTCATGTGGCCTTCAGATTAATTCAAGAGCTGTCTGTAGAAAGCTTCATAGAATGTGTTTCCATGGTCAAGAAGCTGCATCCTATGCAAAGCATCGAATGCAATGGTGTAAAGCACCACCGCTGGACTCTAGAGCAGTGGAGACGTGTTCTCTGGAATGATGAATCACACTGCTCCATCTGGCAATGCGACGGACAAGTCTGGGATTGGCACTTGTCAGGAGAACTGTAATTGTCTGACTGTGTTGTGCCAAGTGTAAAGTTTAGTGGAGGGAGGATTATGGTGTGGGGTTGTTTTTCAGGAGTTGGGCTCGGCCCCTTAGTTCCAGTGAAAGGAACTCTTAATGCTTCAGCAGACCAAGAGATTTTGAACAATTTCATGCTCCCAACTTTGTGGGAACAGTTTGGGGATGGCCCCCCCTGTTCCAACATGACTGCACACCAGTGCACAATGCAAGGTCCATAAAGACATGGATGAGTGAGTTTGGTGTGGAAGACCTTGACTGGCCTGCAGAGTCCTGACCTCAACACGATAGAACACCTTTGGGCTGAATTAGATCAGAGACTGCAAGCCAGGCCTTCTCGTCCAACATCAGTGTCTGACCTCACAAATGCGCTTCTGGAAGAATGGACAAAAATTCCCATACACACAGTCCTAACCCTTGTGGAAAGCCTTCCCAGAAGAGTTGAAGCTATTATAGCTGCAAAGGGTGGGCCAACATCATATTAAACCCTATGCATTAAGAATGCCATCTCACTCAATTTCATATGCATGTGAAGGCAGACAAGACGAATACTTTTGGCAATATAAAGTATAAAGAGATGTTTTAAACACCTGGAAGGTTTGAGCGCTGAGGAGTGCCGATAGCAAGGGGATAAAATGGGTGGGGCTTGGCATCCTGCCCAAGGTACCATATTACCAGTATTGGTACAAATGCTTACGTGTCCTCTAAATAAATCTGGTCATCAATATCTAAGGTTTTTTTTTTAACTGATGAAGAAAAAATGGTAATTTGTAAAGACAAGCAACCCCTTTTACCAGCCTGCCTTCCTGAGCCTAAATGAAGCCCTGAATTGACCTGATATTGATGTTATCAAATTAACTTAGTTCTGCTGTTCTTCCTTGAAGTCTAATGTTGTTTAAAATTCTGTCTTGGTCAGAAATTAGATGTAATAATTTTGTATGTATGTAAATTTAAAAAGTTATGAATGTTCAGTACTTTTTTAAACTTAGTTAAAACAGTTAAAACTGTTTTGAACTGTTTTGAACTGTTTTGGCTTCTAGTTCTGCAAAAACGTAACATAAAATTTTGTTATGGTGTTTAATGGGGAGCTAAACATAGCTTAGGTTATTGTTTTCTAACCTGACAAATATCATGATGCATATTTTGAATCATCAGATATAGTTATATTGTTTACACTCTGATTTGTTTAATGAGTATCACTGTGTAGTAGCAATTAATAGTAGGCATCATTAATTAGCCTTATTTGGAATGAGATATTCTGTTACCCCTGATACCTCTAGTTACATCCACCAACCAGTCCCACTTTATATTAAGTGTCTCTAATAAGTGTGTAATTACACATCAATAACATATGTAACAACACTGTAACTACTGATCATTTAATCAATGTTACAGATGGATTACAGAAGTACAGCCTGTGTAATTGCACATGTATAATAACCTCAGTTTTGCCTCTTGTAATTACACAAGTTTTTTTTACATATTACATTTGTTTTATATTATTACTGTAGAATAACTGTGTTATAACAAGGTATACTAATCAAATCACATTAATTGCCATTCTATAATGGTAATATAACACTCTGCAATTGCACTGCACCTATATATCAACTGAAGTTGATACACGTGTCATTACATAAGGTGTACTTCTGTTACAGTGACAAAATCATTAGTTGTTACATTGTTGTGGCATATGTTGGTCACATGTAACTACACAGTTATTAGAGACACTTAATATAAACTGGGACCCACCAACCTCTTAAAATATGTCATTCAGTAACTATTACAAAGTAATTTCAGTATTATTTAACTAATGTGCAAGCTCTGTATTTGTGAGGAATTGAAGTGTGACCCCACATACAGACACTTTAAAGGGTTAATTGTTGAAATGATTAATAACTCACTGAGCTATGTTTAAAATCCTTATTGTTATAACAGTACTTAAATTGGTGGCTATGCCATGGTTTAGATGTTTTTATGCATGTTGATAAATGGACAAGTAATTGCAAATCTATTTGTTTTTTCACTTTAGAACTGCATTATTTCTCTTCTTATTATGCTTATTATTTGGTTATATATATTAAAACCTTGCCCTGCGATGGACTGACGATGTGTCCAGGGTGTATCCTGCCTTCCGCCCAATGACCGCTGGGATAGGATTTAGCATCCCCCCCATGACCCAGAGGGAGAAGCGGCTTAGAAAATGTGTGTGTGTATGTGTGTGTGTGTGTGTGTGTGTGTGGGTGTGTGTGTGTTAAAACCTATTATTTATTAACCAGGTCAACTTATGATCTATAATAATATTGATATATGTTATTATACATTTTTATGCATTTGTACACACACACACACACACACACACACACACACACACACACACACACATATATATATATGCATGTTTATGAGCTGTAGTAATATTCATCATATACAGAAAATGAATATAATTACATATCTATGTTTACCCCATGTGCTGCAATGGTATTTATTCTAGATACATATGCAATTATACATTTTCATGTGATTGTAATTTCATACTTATGTTGAGCTCTGGTAAAGTAACATTATCAACAGTCATATTATCTATTTTATTACAGATTTTAAATGTGCTTGCTATTATATAGTTGAAGTGGATTTGAAGTGTTGCCTTTAAAATATCAATAATAATAATAATAATAATAATAATAATAATAATAATAATTGGAAGACTTAAGTTTAAAGGCTGAGTGGTCTGTCTAGTAGCTACATCATGATTTGCAATTTTTTGTAAGTTTGGTGATAAATATTCATACATTAAGATAATATTTCAACTTATTTTCCTGTTATTCTTTTTTCTACTTCTGCTTAGTATCCAGTTATTAATATTAAGACTTATGTTACAGCAGCTATTTTGAAAGTGGTGAGTAGGAGCACATCACTGGAGTCACTGTGATAGCTGTTTCAGCCTGCTGTTAGCGCTAGGCTCTCCATCATTACTGTAATTAGCATGTGAACAAAGACTGGTGTTTCTCTGTGTTCATTAAGTGAATGACTCACGTTTGTCAGGGTCTATTGTCTTGTTTTGGAGTGACAGGTCACATCCTAACTAGCCTGACCAATAATTGTGGGTTGAACAGCTAATGTTGTCTTTGCTAAACTGGGCCATTGATCTAATGCGGAGGCCCATTAAACATTAACAGGGAGGTGACGGGCTGTTCACAGACACCCACCCAACTGATTAATAGAGCTCTAACAGAGGAGGACAGGCCACTTAGAACCTACTGAGTGATGACCAGAGAGACAAGCAATGACAGAGAGAGAGAGAGAGAGAGAGAGAGAGAGAGATGTAGGTAGAGAGATAGCACCTGTTTGGTTAGTGAAGGGCACATGAAAGATCATAGCACCCTGCTGAGTGCTACTGAGTGATCTGTATGAGCTTCAATATGACGACCCTTAGCACCCCCTCCCAAATTCCTCCAGAGACTGAGAGAACATGTAGGGCATGAAATAGATATTACTGATATCAGATTGACCTTCATTCATTCATTGCTCTATGTACTGACAGCACAGGCCTACATTTACATTGAAGAACATGAGGGAGAATCTAAATGACAATTTGCATTTATGCTGTAATGATATACTTATATTTATGTTATTATAGTATTAATAGTAGTAAAATATTCAAGCATTATTTTTCATGTTTGGCCCACATGTAATAGCATTTATAATAGCACTATGCTTATTTTTCAAATTACTGGAAATGCCTGCTTACATTTGCCCCCTGTATTGGAATAGTATTGATGAAGGGCATAATATGCATGTAATGACACGTTTTATGCCTTTGCTATTGCATATTTATGTTTAAGATTATGTGATGTAACAATTTTTCAAATGGGCAAAATATGCATGTAATAACAGATGTTAATATACTTGTACTTACAGATTTGTGTTTACATCTATGTGCTGAAATAGTATTTATGATGAGTATAATGTGCAAGTAATTACACATTTTTACCTACTTTTACTTGCACATGTATGTTTATGTCTATCTATATGCTGTGTACTAGTATTTATAATGAGTATAGTATAATATGCATGTAATTACACATCTTTATGTACTTGTACTTACACATGTGTGTTTATGTCTGTGTTGTAATAGTATTCATCACTGAAAGAAAATGAAATTACACATCTACTGTTGCTCTATGTGCTGTAATTGTATTATGAATAGTTATAATATATATGTTATTACATATTTCTTATGTGCTTGGAATTACATTTGTATGTTTACACCTATGAGTTTTAATAGTTGTAATAATAATTATAATATGAATATAATTATATATGTAATTTTATTAGTCTATAAATACCTAGTAATATATCTATGTGCTATGAAGTCCTAATAGGCATAATATAGATGTAATTGCATTCTTGTATTTATCTTGTGTGTTATATTAGTATTAACAATGAGTATAATATACATTTACATAATTTTGTTTTACTTACATACTTTTTAAATCTATGCTATAGTAGAAGAAATATGTATGATTGTAAACATGCATCTCTTTGCTTATGATTATATATTTATATTCATGTCAATATGTAATAGCATTTATTATAGACCTGCTATACATGTAACTGCAAATCAAAGCAAAATTGAAATTGCTTGTAATCACATGTTATCACCTTAGTATTAATAATAGTTTTAATGCATGTATTTTCTTACTTTTTGTACTTGTAATTATAATCTTAGACGTAAGCTTAGCTTTTCTGCTCTAAATGTGTTAACAATAACAGATAATTACATGTTTGATGCAGTTATAATTACATACCTATGTTTATGCCTTTGTGCTAACAGTAATAATAAGTATAATGTGACTATAGTTGCATGCCTTTATTAACTTTCACATCTTATTGGCAAGAATATATCGTAAGTACACAATATTCAAATAGGTTATACTTATGATTATGTAATATCTATCTATCTATCTATCTATCTATCTATCTATCTATCTATCTATCTATCTATCTATCTATCTATCTATCTATCTATCTAATGTTTTAATTGTTGAAGCATTAGATTTAAATGCTACACACTCATGTTATTAAAAGGTGTTTTCACAAAATATGAAAAAAAAAATCAACTGCCAAAAAATAAAAAGAAATAAATAAAAAGAAGTGCACAAGTTTCATTTAACCAAAAAAAACGAAAAATCAAAACTTTTATATCAAAGTGAGGGATCAACTCTGCAATTCAAAAGCAGTGAAATATCCATTTCAGTCGCGCTCCGTTCCCTGAGGTTTCGTCTTCAGCTTGACTTTTTCTCTTTCTTCAGCTTGCTCTTTTTAACGAAGCTTGACAGCTCTCGAGTGGCTGTGTTTTCACCCTTTTTTCTGCCTTTTATCAGAAACAAGCCTCCTCCTGGCCCTCTGGTATTCCGAACGCTGCTCTCAAACCAGATGTCTTTTCTTTTTTTTCCCCCTTTTTTTTTGCCGGTGGCACAACTTTCAAGATGACAGCGGGCCCCTGGAGAGCGGGGCCGGCCGTGGCCTGCTGAATTTGTGACTAATGGGCGTTTTGATGTGACAGCAGCGGCCGTCTGGGGAAATTGAAGCAGCGGGCGTGTCGATACCTTTTGTGTCTCTCTCTGCGGTGGGTTATTGTTGACGGGCCTTGGGGACAGGGCCCAGGCCGTTTACATTCACGGACAGTATGTGGTCAGCAACAACTTTTTTCCCCCCTCTCTCTCTTTTTTTATTGTCGCTATTGATCGGCCTCTGCCTCTTCACGCCGTGGCTAATTTGCTTGTTAACATAAATTTGTCAGGAGCAAGGAGAAAGGGTTTCCATCACAACGACTAGCAATGAAGCTAACATAACCCCCCTCCCCCTTCCTCTCTCTCTTTTTTCCCCTCCAATGCAGTGGGGCTGATTTATGAAACAGCTGGTTGTTAAGCTGTCACCTAATCAATACGGCTTCCTCAACCTCCTCGCACCGCAGAATTAAATGCGAGTTAAACACAAACCAGCCGTAATGACCTTTTTATGGGGCCCCTGCTCAGCCAATGAAATTAGCACCAAGGATCAACCATTTATACCTATAAGCCTGTGTAAGTCATTAACTTCAGACAATATCATTTTAAACGGTGACACATGTCTCGCCCAGCACTAACGGAACAAGCTGCAGTCCTGGCTGAATAAATCTGCCACTTGATCTGCCCAGGTTACAGTTTATACAGTCCTACTTTACAGGAATTGCTTAAATGTTGCTTTATTACACTCAGAATTAGAGTCAAGATGACTGACCATATAATCTGCTATTCATGAACGTTAATCACTTGGCAAAAATGTATTATAATTATACTTAAAATAGTATAATTAAATACGTAAATACTTAAAACTGCTTATTTATACAGAAAAACAGTAATATTTCAAAAAATACAAATATCATCTGTACAAAAATGGTTAATTTTACATAAGTCATGTCGTAATCATTCAATACCTTATTTGGCAAATCAATACTTCTTTAAATTCAATGTGATGTGTTGTCTGAAGGCATCTAATAGAAATCTGGAACCAAACTTTGTTCTTCAAACCAGCTCACAAGATCAACTACTTTTACAAGTTTCATCATATTTATGTTTTATTTGTAATTATTCTCATGTTATACAGTGCTTTTAATTTCTGTTACTTACATGATGAACAGCTTTAAACTATTTGCTTAGCTGCAAGACTTCTGCGTAGAGCTGTTTATTAATAATCAAAAGTGGAAAATCAATATTTTCCACAATATAAAGCCAATCTAGTTATGTGAACAATGCATTCAGTATGCTAATCATGCTGTAGGACATCAAGAATGAAGTCCTAATAATATTAATATACAGACTGAAAAGGGTTGGTCAAATGTTGAAAGATATTGACAAAAATTATTGAAAAATAAATAATTACATACATAATTGTTCATTTACCACATACATTACCTCCAAATTCAAATATTTTACAACAAATCATTCAACTTAAAATATACATCATACAGTCATATGCAAAAGTATGGCCATCTTTGTGTACAATTTCTGTTTATTAAGCCTGAAAATATGTATTAGTTTCACACTTCTAAGTAATAATGTACATTACTATATTAATTAGTCTCTGTAAATTGGTCACAATGTACACAAATTGCATACATATTGCACCATCGAGAGGTTAAATTTAGAACAGAGGGACATGAGTCCTGGCTCAGAACATGGGCTTGTATGAAGTGGAGCTGATGCACATTTAAAATCCAAAATATTAAAACAAAATGAGTAACACAGATTAAAAGTTCATGGAAGGGTCAGTTGGTTCATGACCTGGTATTTGTTAGTATATGTGAAACTAGCAGAGGACAGTTGAGTGCCAATGAGTCATGAGTAAGACTGAATGATTATCCATTTAAATATTGAAATCATAATTTGAAACAGTGCATTTTTATATTTCAAAAGTTACAGTTTAGATAATATTTGATGCTGCCTTAATAAGTGGAGAGATACTGCACGGCTCATGAACTGTCTGTCTGTCTGTCTCACTACATTCAGTGATCAGTCCTGAACAGATGGACATACAGTTTTTCTTCTGAAAACAAGACCTGAAGCCAAATTTGTAGAAAATAATCACACACACACACACACACACACACACACACACACACACATATATATATATATGTAATATGTAATATGTAATATGTATGTATGTAAACAATGATGACTAACAACGGAGAAGGACAAACCTTAAAATTACTTGTTAAAAAGTCTGCTTCCACTGACTCTGGGTGTGATATTACAGTCATTACACACTCAACATGAAAGGTTTGTGTAGACATTGATCTTTTTGGGGACAAATACAATCAAGCAGAATGTGTTCAAGTGCAGAAAGATATGCTTTACTCATTTTATTGTGGAGGTGTAGCTCTACATGTCACAATGCAGAAGAGAAACCTTTAGACGTTTGTTAAAGGTTTGTCGCCATGACAAAGGCAGAAAGAAAAGCAAAAAAAGACAAAAAAAATGAACTTGGTGTACATATTATCAGTTTTGTACGTATTTATTAAAGTCTGATTAAATCACATTCTGCATGTAAAGGCCTTGTTTGAAGCCATTCAGGGTTATAATTACTCTTATATATGTGTTAGCTATATTGTACATCACTGCAACACTCCAATGATCATTTAATACTTTTCTGTGATTAGATCATTTGTGGTTACTTTTATAGGTCATTTATAAAGTAGTTTCTATTGGGAGGAGTCTGTCCTAAACCATATCTTCAAAATTTCCACTTGGGAAAATTATACTGTTTATTTCATTATGTATTATTATTATTATTATTTATTTGCATATAACTCTTTTTATTTATTTATTTAATTTTTATTCTGATTTAGATTAATCAAGAATTGAAGACTTCCCCACATTTTAATGCCACTACCAAAACACAGTTTTAGTCTGCAGGTGGAGCCCTATTTAGCCATGCTCCTACATTTTAGAGCAAGAAGTGAGACTGCATCCCTGTCCCTCATGGCCACATGGTGTGCAGTTAGATCCCATTGTTTTGAGGTAAATGTGTCCCAAACTCTATAGATCAGTGTGGAACATTAGGAATTGTCAAATACTTCCCATAGTTTTAATGAAAAATATAATGATTTTATGTGCGAACAGCTGTTCAAAGCTGAGTTTGCTGGTCATGTACTGGCTGCGTTTGTAAACTCTGCTCAAAACAAGCTAAAATCGTCACTACTAAAACAGTCACTGCTGAAACAGTCACTACTGATTATGATTGTGTTGGTTGTGACACATTGAAATCTTCAATCTTTTGTTAAAATATAATAAACATTAAGGTATAGGAAAAGCAAAAGGATTTTAGTCTTTTATCTCGATATAAAAGACCACAGTGTGTTCTCAGCTCTGACTTTGACACAGTTCAGTAGAATGTATGTCAATGAGCAATTCTTTTGGCTGCATGTGGATCAAAGCTCATGTGAGCAGTACTTGTGTCTACCTTTAGTTTAATGAAATGCAATAGTTATAAGTGTTCCGTGTCAAAATTGGTGAGGACTTAAAAGAATCTGCGCTTTCTAGATTTTGAATAGTGGTTGTTCTATAGGAGCCATATATAACCATAACAACAGAGTGTTCATGGTCTTGTATAGACCCATTGTTTTTACTAAAGAACCTTTACTCTGTTTTGATTTCAGTCTGATATGTTAGTTCAGCTCTTGTTGCTGTTATCACTCCTCTCAATTTGAAGCATCAGCACTTCATTTTAGACAAAACAAGATTAAAAAAGTGAAGAAAAGAATCAAACAAACTTTAATTCCTTCATATATAGAACCTAGATAGATTAAGAAGTTCTACTGCGGTTCTTTAGGAGAACTAATTCAGTATTACAGTGAACTAACAACATTTCTACTTTATTACAGGTTTGGGTGTCTTTGCCAATCTCTGAGTAAAGCATTAGTTTTAAGAAAGCATCTCAGCTGCTCTGGTATCTAAAAGTTTGCTCAGTAAATCTGGTCTTTGGTCCTGTTTTCTTAGTAAAACTGTCTGATTTGTGTCCAAAACAGTGATGTTGATGCCATTGATACTGTCTGTAATGTTGATTGGGATCTTCATGCTTTTTTCGGTTTGTTGTAGTTGAGCTTGCAAATCACTATAGGCGGCAGATGTTTCCCAGAATGCCTTGCTGTGAGGGACTCTTTTGAGGGAGAGTTAGCTCCTAGTGCTAGTGCTGACAGCCAATGGTGAGATCACCAACAACTGCAGGAAGACATCACACCAGCATAAATATCCTTTTTGTTGACAGAGGGAATAAATCACATCAATGCTGCTGGT
Source organism: Pygocentrus nattereri (assembly GCF_015220715.1). Taxonomy (NCBI): domain Eukaryota; kingdom Metazoa; phylum Chordata; class Actinopteri; order Characiformes; family Serrasalmidae; genus Pygocentrus; species Pygocentrus nattereri. Next base: position 31,144,895 of record NC_051218.1, on the reverse strand, counting down.
TAACCTGGCAGACCACCAGCTCAGCCTAACAGAGTTCAGAGACACTACTGCCACCCCGAGTCCTCCAAACACCACTGACAACACTGACTGGGGCAAACAAACAAACAAACAAACAAACAAACAAACAAACAAATATTTGTACTCTTTTTAACATCACTTCTTCTGTTATTGCAAACAAGCAATTACCAAACAAGATGACAGATAGATAGATAGATAGATAGATAGATAGATAGATAGATAGATAGATAGATAGATAGATAGATAGATAGATAGATAGATAGATAGATCTGGAACTGACACCTCAGTTGTCCAAATTACTGACAAGAAAAATGATCAAAGAAATAAAAATATTATTTTCACTATTTATTTTATCACATATTCTCTTCCAAAACACACATTATAGAAGATTTTTAAAAACATAAATATTTATAAATACACATATTCTACAGAAGTGCTGTGATGGTCCAAAGAGACAAAACAGGATTGGTTAACATGGGGAATTGATTGTTTACATATTTGGAAAATCAATCCAGTTTAATTGTTGAACAGCAGGAATGCTAAAACAGAGCTGACCCTGAAATCGCATTATGACTAATTGGTGGGAAAGGATCTGAGCTTGATTGTTCGCATTCATCCCTGAGGCCAGCGGGTATCCTGACACTACACTGACCCTAACCTGACCATAACCCTAGCCTGGGAGTGACCTTCAACCCTAAACTTAACCCTAACACTCAGAGGAACCCTGACTTTCACCTCTAACCTGTCACCCTGCCTTCCAGGCACATCTGTTCTGGACTCTCCTCATTGCTTGCTTGCTCTGATATAGAAGATCAAGATTGAAGGCTTTGGAATCAACCAACCTGATCATCAGGATATTTGTGCTTTACTGCATGTTTTAGTGCTGATGCCTTCAGGAGCTTTAATGCTTGGGTTATTATTGTCATTATGCTAACATTTAAATGTATTAGCATACTTTTCTTAGTTGCATAGTAATTGCATTTACATATGTATGAACAGGCATGCATTCTCACTTTTTCCTGTTTATTTTGATGTAAAAAAAACTTTGGTCAAAATATATATCAACACATATGGACATACATATTATAACATGACAAACACGCACACACAGACACATACACACACACACACACACACACACACACACACACATATATATATATATATATGTGTGTGTGTGTGTGTGTGTGTGTGTGTATTAACAGAATAAATAATAAAATATCTTCACTTTTGCTTACAAACACTACTGTAGCCTGGATTGGAAGTTTAAATCTACACTTTCCACATAATTTCTCCATTTGTCTCCAAGAGCTATGAATCATAAGTAATTCATATAAAATTACAGCATGACTTTGATATAATCAGCAATAAAGAAACTATTGTTGCTTACTGTTGCTCTATAATTGAAGAACAGGCTCTTCAGCAATTGTATGGTGATTCATGTTCATTTATGTTCATTTTCTCTACTGATTGTTAAGGAATTCATTGAAAGTTTATCTGATCATCTTTCATTAGAATTAAGAACCATTTATCACTGTGTTTACACACTGTGAAATTAGACCTCTGCATTTAACCCATCCATGCAGTGAAACACCCACATACATGCACACTAGTGAACACACACACTAGGGGGCAGTGAGCACACTTGCCTGGAGTAGTGGGCAGTCCTATCCACAGTGCCCGGGGAGCAACTGGGGGTTAGGTGCCTTACAGTTTGCCTTCAACTTTTAGTGTCAATGTATGTTGCTACTCCAGAACTCCAGCAACAATCCAAAAAAAGCCATAAAAGATGACACTGAGTTCAAAATTTATACCAAGAAAGTCCACAAAAGTAAGTCCAAAGTCTTTCAGATTAATCATCTCATGTGAACAATGTCATATGGGATATATGGGATATGCTACATGCTGTCTTTTTAGAGACTCTGTAAAATAAACCCACGATGGCAAATCCAACAATGAAGATCTTCTGTAATTATTTACCAGTTTCTCTGTGTTAGCCACCCACTGTGTTTCTGACTTGTCAACCAATCAGAAATTGTATTCCTGACTTATTATGCAACCAGAGGCTGTCTTCCTGACTCATTGAGCTATGAGAGGCTGTGTTCCTGACTTCTCGACCAATAAGAGGTTGAGTTTCTGATTCATTGAACAATCAGAGGCTGTGATCCTGACTTGTCAACTAATCAGAGACTGGGTTCCTCACTTGTCAACCAATCACAGGCTGTGTTCCTGATTCACTGAGTGATCAGAGGCTGTGTTTCAAACTTGTCAACCAATCAGAGGCTGTGTTTCTGACTTGTCACTGGGCATGAAGCATTGACAAAATATATATTTTTTTTATCTGTAACGTTGCTGATGTTGCAGATGGCCTGAGAGGGTTAAGTATAGGGACACTGAAAACAGAAAGAAAGATTCTACAAGATATGTTGCAGCATTTAACAATATATCAATTTGCAAGGCATTAACCCCTTAAAATCCGAAGCTTATTGTATAAAAAGGTTATATTTTTAGTTGAGATTACTGATTTAGCTGGTTGATCACATTGGTCCATCAGCTAAACCATCCAACTCAACCAACCTGTGGGCACAAAGTACTTTTAAAAATCTATAAAACCCTTAAAAACCCAGGTTTATGCTAACGCTTGTGTCCCTGACCATTTAAGGGATCAATGTAACATGGGGGGTGTTTTATAGTTTGTAAAAGCTGCAGAAATGTTTACAGATGCATAATAACTAACATGGTACATTCATACAGGAATAGAATCACTGAGATAATGATTACATTGTAGCATGTCCCTCGTGGAAAAAGTAAACTGTTCCAAATAATACTTCTTTTAGCTGGCCACCAATTATGTTGAATTCACTAAATGCATTTAAAAGTTGATTTTTATATCTATTAGTGTAGAGTATAAAATGGGCTTTTGAGTATCAGTACTGAGACACATTCCCTGTTTTATAGCTGTACTGTGTATTACCTGCTATCCAATAGATTTAATGAAATATTGGATGTGATTATCCACTGCACTCTTTTGTACTTCAACAGTAATTGATCAATAACAGGACTGATACTCCAGGCTGCTGGATATGGAGATGAGCTGACTGTGTTATTCGGCTTTTCTGGCCTAGCAAAACATCCTAACTAGCGTTTCCATCTGTATTGTATGATACCTAAGTGTTAGACCGCCACCTTTACCACAACCTCCTAAAAACCTTAAACCTCCTAAACCCGGATATACAGAGCCACAGTTCAGCACTATTTTCTGGACTTTTCCTTAAATCTTCTGCAGATTACGCAGAGAGTCTGCAGCGTGCATTCATTCTAAAACGTTGGCTTTAGTAGCCCAGAGTCTCATGAGCCTCATGGTGGCCTGTAGAAGCATCTGCTTTACACTGGCTCAGCAGAAGAGGGAAAGATATATATGTTAAAAAAAAGAGTGCACCCTCAGTTCTCACACCAGTACACCTTTTCCTTTCCCTAGGTTTCTGTTAAGGTGTGGAAGTATATATATAAAAGAACACATTTATATACATTTTAATGTTGCATAATTACTGATTTATTTGCTGTATTTGACATTTGAGAAAAAAATTGGGCTCCTTTTCTTTCCCCCAAAAGTTATTTAGAAAACAAACAAAATATAATTTGACTGTAAATATAGAGCCTATTTTTTGCTAGGACCATTAGCAAAAGATTAATTCACTGTTTAAAACCTTTGCTAAATTGAATTTTATTTTGAATTATTTTGGTCCTTGAGTCCATTTATCATAAAATATTCACATGATGGTAGCTAAAATAAAAAAGTAAAAAATTAAATAAACAGAATGACAAGATAAAAATGTTAAGCATTAAGTAATAACAAGTTTAACAAGATGTTATCAGCAGTGTCTCATTTCTTAAATAGTCGCAGTCTCAAACCTGTTTCACGGAGTAGTTGGTGTGTTTTTTCCAGAAGATGTTCAGATACTCTGAAGCAGTATTTGATTAGTAGGTGATACAGAGATGAGATGGCCACATGTATCATCTTTCTGGCTGAGCAAAAACATCCTGACTATCATTTATGCCCATATTGAATGGCTCTATTGTCTCTGTATAACATCACCTTTACCACAACACCTTAAACCTTCCAAACCCAGATATACAGTCCCACGATTCCTGACCATTTTCTTTAAATCTTGGGCAGATTATGCTGACCGCCTGCAGTGTGCATTCACTCTAAAGCATTGGCTTTAGTAGCCAAGAGTCTTGAGCCTTTTGAAAAATCTGCTTCACCCTGGCTGAGCAGAAGAGGGAGAGATATAAATTTTTACTGACAGGACAAAACATATGACCAGATAGGAAACTTTACATTAAAAGGAAAAAAACCCTCATAATATTGAAAGGATATTAATAGAAGTTACAAGTAATTGTGGACCATTTCTATCGGACGGTGTGTCTACTACACTATGTAGTACTGTACTAAAAGTTTTATACCTTATGTACTTTATTTAACTTTAATGTACATACATTTAGCTTAAGTAAAGTATACAAGCATGGGAGTAAAAGTAATATAGACCTTTTTTAAGGGTTGTTTAGTAAAGACAATGGTTCTACATAGAATCATGAACTCTCCAAAAACCTTTGGCAAGCTTAAAGAGTTCCTTGCATGGTGAAATGGCTCTTCAGATTAATAGAGAATGTGTTGTTTGTGTTTTATATAGACACTTTTTAAAAGTAGCCCCACATAGCACTAAAAGGGATCTTCTATTCTTACAAAATTAAGCTTGTAATGATAGAAGAACACTTTTTGGTAATCTTAATTATAGCATGTAGAGGGTGCTTTGAGTGTTCATGGCTCTGTGTTGAACAATTGGCTTTGTTAAGGAACTCTTGATGAATATTTTTAGCAGCATTTTATTACCAAAGATGTGGCATTATTTCTGTTGGTACTGAGGTGTCTAATGAGACGGTATTGGTGAAGATTCTTCATTTCCTTCACAGCATTGCTATTGAAATAAACCACAGTACATTCATAATGAAATTCCTCACAATCTGAAAGAGCAGCTGAAGCTATGAAATGATGTAAATATATTCAAAAACTAAATAGAAAGTGGTTTTAATTTGAGAACATACAAAACATACTGAATGTTATGGGCAGTGTAGCATTTGTTGAACAGTTAGTATCTTAAAACTGTTCCATGGAATAGTCTCTATAATGATTCATGGTAATGCTCAGACAGGTGAGATGACTGCCTCTATTAAAACATTCTGACTAGCATCTCTGATGTCACTTTTGAACCTCACTTTTACACCTTAAACCTCCCAAACCCGAGTATACAGCGTCACGATTCCTAACCGGTTTCTGGACTTTCCTTCAAATCCAGAGTCTCCAGTGTGCATTCATTCGAAAACATTGGCTTTATCTTTTTGGGTTATTGTGGGTTTGGAAACATCTGCTTTGAACTGGCTGAACAGGAGAAGGAGACATATATATGTGAAAGAAGTGTACTTTCTGTACTCACATACAAATCATGTCATAGTAAAACTCTCTGTCAAATCATAACTTTATAGGAAGAAGAAACATTCTTAAGCTGTCACTGTCGATATGTGAAAACAATTCAAAAACACTAGTTTACATAGAAAAGTGAACCAATAGAAAAGAGTGGGACAATACATACAATAGGCAATAGAAACAAACAAGTCAACATAAAATTCATTGGACAAAAGAAAATAATTGAAGAAGAGGAATTAATGAACCAATAGTGAAGAATGGGTCAACAGATATGAATAGTAATAAATAGGACAATTTCTTTTTGTATTTATCTTAACCATTTACTCTATTATGGGTTATATGATTTCAAATCAATCCTCACCTTTTGTATTAAATATGTTACTCTTTTATTGTTGTTACTGAACAACTGCTATAACAGAAGAAATCAAACACAACTCTAATTTCTTTTGCTACTGATAAACTTCTTCACTTGGTGCACCATAAATGAAGTTATTATAATTGAATAAATGGAGAGTTAAAGAATGTGCCAATAGAAATCAATTGACCAATAAAAACAAATTGGCTAATAGAAACAGATGCTGTAATAGAACTGAATAGAAAAGAATAGGTCCAACATTTTGTTGTCCATACTTTTATGTACTTTCATGTACATTAATGTATAGTAACATTAAATATATTTTTTTTCCATTTTCTACAAATATCCGAGATGTGAGATTTTGTCCTGGCATTTCTGTTTTTCTATTCATATAAAAACATATAAAAAATAAAATATGATAATAAAATCCAGAATAGAATCTGGCGAAATGCCTGCTTTTTTCTTTCCGCTGATTTTCTGTCCTAGCCTAAGTCTCCCTGCTGTGGGGAGCTTTACTCCTCTCGGCCCCCATAAGCCTCAGCGCCTCCAGCCTCAGCACACACTCCTCCACCGGGTGGCCTAAACCACCCCCCTCCTGCCCCCCACCCTCAGGCCAAAAGCCCAAAAAAGACCACGTCATGGAGAGAAGCTGGAAATCAAAATACAGTCGCATTAAACGGACATCCTGCGAAAAGCCCTCTGCCCAGTCCAGATGCTGCTATCTGTTCGACAGTGACTGGGAGGTGAAGTTCGTACTTTAAAGCATGTGGCTTTCTGTCTCTGTATTCAACTTTGGCTGTAATGAAAGGCAAACATTGCCGAATTCCCTCCGTTATTAAATAAAACATGTCGGTGGCCCGGGGCCAAGCATTGTCACGCCATGAACAAATGTCTTACGATTATGTGTTCCATGACTATTGACTCGTTTTGTAGAAGGATGTTGGATGAACTGGCTCATTATTTCAAAATTAGATGTTGAAAAAAAAATACTCCCCTCTTTTCTGTGCAACACCTGAAAAATGGCTTTTCTCACAAATGAGCTGCTATATTTAGAATCAGTTTGCTTTTTCTTATCTGATGCTTTTGTCAGTTGTACTACGAGCTAATCCACATTGGAAATGATTACCTCTTTATTGTAATTGCTGCAAAAGTATTGTCAGTTATTTAATTAATACCTCCTTAATTAGCCATTATGGGTGGCCTAGATAATTAGTAATGACTTAGTAAGTACTACGTAACTACTTATAAAGTAGTAATTAAGTATTCTGTCAATTAATGGTTAGTTTGTCATGAGTTTATGGCTTATTCACTCATAAACTGTGCAAGAACTGCTGCTTATTACACTGCTTATGAACTTATGCGTATACTCATATGAAAAAGTAACACTATAACTAACTATAACTCTATAACTCTTTTTATTCCCAGGAAGTATTTGTTATTTTATCTCCTGGTTTATCTTTACACTTCAGGCAATCAATTGCTGTAATTTTAATCAAAGTAATTATAGTAAAGATATATGGATTGTGGTCTGTCATGTTTATGCTGATTTGGTCATGAGAAGAGAATTTACTGATTGCATTTGAACTGCACTGGTCACTGGTGCATAAGACAAATTGTCATTTGCATCACTTGGCAGTATAAAGTATAATTTTAATAATATTTTTGTAAATATGAAAACCTTATAGAAGGTGTATACATTTAAATATCCAATGCAGATACATATGTTTTTATTACATTCTTATCATTTACACATACACATACAAATTTATATTTTTCCTACTTTATAAGATCCAAGGTTTACATACACATACACTTCTCACACTTCTACTTACACTTTCATTGTAGTTACGCTAGTTTGTGCATGCATATAGATACACATACATATCCAATTTTCTGTACATTTTTATTAAGGTTAAATGAATTAAACACATATGATATATCCATACATGCATGTCCAATGTATTTACACTTCTTCATTACATTGATATAATTACACATACAATTTATTCATATATTTGTATTATTTTTACATGTTTTTACTCACATAACTAGTTCATAAACAATTTATACTAACAAATTTAATTAAAGTCATATTTTTGTACAAAGTTGTCACAAATATATACAATATGTTTATTTAATTTGTAAACACACATAATTTGTACATACATACAATATACATACAATTCTATTCCACATCCATAGTGAATCGCATGCATTGACATATATATCAAATGCATGCATATGCAGTATATGTTGGTGACAACAGACATTGCACTGTATATTTTCCTGTTATAGTGCCCCTCATCCCCAACCTGTGACCGTTTGAGAAAGATGAGAGAGGATAGAGAAAGAAGATAGAGCAAGGAAATGGAGGGGAAGAAGATGAATTCCTGCGCCGGCCTGAACCCTTCTCGTGCGATCCCCCAACACCTTTCTGCAGGATTTACTTAGAATATGAGGGGATTGGAGCTACACCTGGCTCTACAGACATGCTGCTACTTTATTAAAGCAAGCTCTAGCCACAGCGGCGCTGTATTAAAATGGAAAGAGAAGCAGGGGAGAGTTATTTCAGGCCAGAGACTCACACCAAATCCCCGATGGTCAAAAAAGCACCAAGACTCTGCCTCTCTGGCTGCCCAGCCGAGCTTTGCTTAAACATACATGCACTCAGAGCCAGGCAGGGGCCGGTTTCTATTGATATTTAGATGATAACAGCACATCAGGCTGGAAAAAAGGACTCGTTTTTTTTCCCAGAGATATTGATTTTAAATTGCACATTAGCTTCATTGCTGAGGCCTGTAGTGGTAAAGTGGAGGCCCTTATAAGAGAAGAGATGCATGGATTTTTTTCTTCTTTTTTTATTCTTTTAAGCAGGTTTGTTTTCAGCAATAAAGCCAGTCATGCCAATAAGCGCTTCATTACACACCCAATCGGGGTCCGTGGGGAGATTTAGTCACCACTGACCTCACAGCCTCATTCTCACACACCTGAGAGGAATAAAGATGCTAACACTAACGCTCACCTGACACGAATAACAATATCCACACACAGGACATGACTAGCCTGCCAAATCATCCTGAGAATGCGTCTTAGAGTGATCCACAATCATTCCATAAAGCACAGAGTGGATTAAATACATTATTTATATTAATTCATTTCACAAGTACAATTGAAACACATAGCAAAGCTACATTGTGGTATAATATATATATATATATATATATATATATATATATATATATATATATATATATATATATAATGGCTATGCACTGTATTTATTTGTATTATACTGGGATTCTAAGTGGTATTTGCTGTTATGCATGAAAATGTAGGTCGTTTATTGCGCTCATAATATATTTTATAAACAGTACTATGCAAAAGAGATCACCCATCATTCATATGATTTCTACTTAAAGTGGTCATTAAGTACGTCATTAAGTTATTGATTTTCAATACCAGGAAAAAAGAAGAAAACATGAATCTAATATCAGCTGCTTGAGTGTTCAGTGTGTCACTCTTTACCTTTATTACAACTTCTATTCTTTTCAGGAGACTGAAAAGAAATCTACAGACACACCTCCAAAGATCAGTCTTAGAAGTTGGTTGATCATTTTCTGATGTAATCCAGACACATTCAGTGATGGTGAGGTCTGGACTCTGGAGTGGTCCATTGTTCAGCTTCTTTGTTTCATGTGTGTCTGTCTCCTTTTTTTCAGTGAGGCTTCTTGACAGATCCTTTCAGACCCATAGCCCTGAGTCATCTTCTCACAGTGGAAGGATGGACAGAAACATCTGTGGATGTTTTAGGATCTGGAACAACTAGATTTTTTTCCTCTCTATCAAAGATGAAAGCTGTAAGTGTTGTTTATCTGATGGGGGCAGTTTTGGTGTCCACCAGGTCTTCAAGATGATTATTAGGAGTCCCATTTTTCTATAGCTTTAAATCAACTTTTGAACTCTCCTTTTTTTCCAATAAAGTGATTCTGATTGTGATTCTTATCTCATCTAATGGCCATTTAATGGCAATTTTGATTGGAAATTAAATGAATGGATAGTGCTCTAACTTTTCCACAGCACTGTTTGTAGCACTGATTGTGCATTTATTTGCAATTGACACTAATGATTACAGTTACTCAATAAAAACTTACAAGTTAAATGTTTTACACTCTTGAAAAAGTTGATTATTGAAAGGTTCTATAGAAAATATCCCTATAATAGAATAATGCACAATCAAATAAATATTTGCATGATTAAATTATAGACAATCAACTTCATGTTATATGTATTCAGACCAAAATTGGTTTTATATAACAATAATATTAATTTTGAGGGGTAAAGTTTGACTGTATATTGTACTCATTTATCACTTGTAAGTGAATAAATAATATATAAAGCCACAAACAGAATGACTGGATTGTATCACATTAGTTTTTGTAACAAGTGCAGCATTGGCTTATATTTAAATTTTAATAGCATTAATTTATTGCTCCTTGTACTCAGCACTGTCATTTTTCTGCAGCTTTCACAAAGACAGATCCCCTGATGTACTTGGCCAGTAACATAATCCTGATTCTGATTTATTAAGATGTTATTCTCGTATTAGTCTCACAATGATGTTGAGCTCAGACTTTTTTTTTTAAATTCAGTGACACTGTTAATGAATTAAAGTATTGCAAACAGACATTAAAATAAATGTTTAATCTTGTAAGGTGAGTAAAATAACCCCAGGCCTCTTTTTCCTGGAGCTACAAGGCTTAGATATGCACTTGAAAACAATGGTTCTTCAAAGGTTCTTTAGTAAATGTAAAGGCTTTGTTCCAAAACCAGGAGTTAAATACAGAACTATTTTGTGCTTAAATTGTTCTTTGCATGGTAAAATGGCTCTTCACATTGATGAAGAATGTGTTGTATATGCTTCTATATAGCACCATAAAGGACACTGTTATGATTTAAAGCTTATAACATTAGAAAAATATTGTTTGGTCCTATATAGAACCATAAACAACACATTGTCCATCAATCTGATGAACCATTTTACAATGCAAATCAAAAGATGGTACTATATAAAGTTCTGGACCATGTAGATAAACTCTATATATAAACTATATAGAACCATTGCCTTTACTAAATCTATTGTACCATCTATTGTAGCTAACATGTAGTGATAGTTTATACTTTACCAATTAGTGTCGTGAAAACTGTATGCAGAAATGATTACACACTCGACTCAAACAGTGTGGAATTGCTCAGTATCTCTAATACATTTAATTATGTGTTTTCAGACACTGTATGAATCACTGTTATCTACACAAACATATACACCTATTGAAGTATACACATAATCAAGTCAGTAACACTTTACTGGAACACTGCTATATTACATGGTCATAAACATGTCATAAACATGTCATATGCTGTCGTAGCAGATTATGCTCAGCAATATAACACTGTCATGATACCATTACTGTTTATTGTAATGACAGATGATGCTTAATGCTATGCTGTGTTGTGTAATTTCTAATTAGCTGTTATCTGACATCTGACAGCTGCTTCTGACATGTAACATTAATGGTAAAATGACATTGTTGTGTTGCTGAACAAAATCCATCATTATAGCATATTTACTGTAACATGTTTATGACATGTTTTTGTCAGTGTTGTGTATCCAGATGTTACAAGAAGATCTGTTTGATGTGACTATTGTGTTGATTTCCTGTATAATGATATTTTATGTGAGAACATGAGATGGTTTGGTGTAAAATGATTCAGATTTCTTTACAGAGGTGGTGATAAGAACCAGGGGTCACCATGACTATAGCACAAATATAGGCATTTTATTTACTCAAAACCATCAGTAAACCTGCATGTGTCTTCTGAGTTTCACATGAAATGTTGCTGATGGAAAAAGTGGCCATGAATGGCTTTTAATTCATTTTATCTTGGGGTGCCAAAGTGCAATAGTGGGACAGAAAGACAAAACAGTAAACAAATAAAGCATGTAGGTGGGTTTAAGCCCTTAAATGGCCAGGGCTGACCAGCAGGTCCCAAGTTTTTTTACACACTTCTAAATTTAAGAATAGCTCAGTCAGGTCAATTAAGTCCCTGCAGTTCCTGAATAATAAGCCTTAGTATGTAATACGCCTGAGATTTTAAGGGGTTAATTTTTTTTTATATTTATATTTTATAATTATATTTTTTATATATAACATTACACTATACTACTAAAATATTGCTGCTGTCCAAAGAAAAATCAGTATCTCCAAAATAGTAACATTACAGGAAAAGGCAAAAACACTTACATTTCAATGTAAAACACAAAAAGTCAAAACACACCCACTTAAACTGGCAATTTACAGATACGTGTAATCAGGTGTGTTGGAGCAGCTAAATCACCAAACTGTGCTGGACACCAGCCCTCCAGGACCAGAGTTGTGCACTCTTGATATAAGTTAATGTAAAGAAATTTTACTCCAAGTGTCTTTTGAGCATTTCTATTGGTCCATTCATCATACATAGCAAAGTACATGCAAAGGACAGTCTGTTGAATTATGTTATGTATAGTTCAAAATGATGTTTGTTCTCTTGTAGGTGAGGGGGTGGAGTTAATCCTATTTCAAAGCTATCATAAAATAATGTCTCAGATATTCGGCAGCGTATTTCTACCTATTTCAGGTAATAACTTTCTGTGAGGGAGTTTTTAGAGGTGAACGTCTGGTTCCTATCACTACCACTGTGAATAGTTTTGACCCAGTAAGATTCTTGAGAACAGAGCATTTCACACCAAACCACTCTGAATGAATCTGTTTGCATCATAAACATTTGTTAATGCAGAATTAAAAAAAAAAAAAACAGTGGAGTTTTTGTGTAGTTTCTGCACACCGTAGAGTGTGTGATGGATTCACATGACCGTTTGCCGAGCACTCCAGATGAAAAGCCTGTACGTGTGTGTGTGTGTGTGTGTGTGTGTGTGTGTGTGTGTATGTGTATGTGTGTGTGTGCGTGTGTGTGTGTGTAGAGATTCTCCCTAGGGGAGTGTGTGTGGTTTTGGAGAGGGGCAGGTGGTGTATGTGCGTGTGTGCGTTCCCTATAGGTCCCTTATAAGTCCTAGTGTGTGTGTGTGTGTTTGTGTGTGTGTGGGTGTGTGTGTGTGTGTGCGCATGTGTGTGTGTGTGTGTGTGTGTGTGTGTGTGTGTGTGTGTGTGTGTGTGTGTGTGTGTGTGTGCGTGCGCATGTGTGTGTGTGTGTGTGTGTGTGTGGGTGGGTGTGCGTGAGTGTGTGTGTTTGTGTGTCTGTGTGTGTGTGATAGAGAGAAAGAGAGAGAGAGAGAGAGAGAGAGAGAGAGAGAGAGAGAGAGAGAGCGGATTGGCACACGTTCATGAGCTTATGAAAAATGACTTGGCAGAAAACGTAGTTCTTTGTCCACAGCTCTGGCTTTGCTGGGTGGGGGCTGGAAGGAGGGATGAGAAGAAATATAGAAGGAACATGGGAAGATCTCTACTGCCCCTTGTTTTTTTTTTCTTTCTCTTCTCTCCCTCTTCATCTTCACCAGGTTCTTCTGCTCTCCCTGAACTGTCACTCCATCGTTTTTCTACCATACACATAATTTCTTTCTCTTTGTCCCTTTACTGTTATTCACTCCTTCGACTTGCTTGTCAGCCTGACTTTTTCAGTTTTTTTTTCTCACTCATATCTTTTGCTCTTTCTTTGTTTATTTCTTTCTAGTTATTTAAAGGTATATAAAGTTATTTTTCCTATTCCCTTATCTGAGCCTTTCTATCTTTCTCTGTTTTGTTTTTGTCTCTTCTTATCCAGTCAATAAAGTTTTATTGGCTATGAGTCTGAAAGAATGTGTAGCTGTCAAGAAGCCTCACTGAGAAAAGGAGACAGACACATCAAACAAAGAAGCTGAAAAACGGAATGACCTCCCCAGACTCCAGACTCAATATTGCCAAATGTGTCTCAGAAAATGATCAACCAGCTTCTAAGACTGAACTTTGGGGGTGTGTCTGCAGATTTCATGGAGAAACTGAAAGTGAGTCTCCTGAAAAGAATGGAAGCTGTATTAAAGGGAAAGAGTGACATACTAAACACTCAAACAGCTGATATTATATACAGTTGTTGAGGATTCTCTGCAATTTTATATGTTCATTATACCTTATAATTACACCATTTCTGGTCTACATCAGCTCAGCTGTATGAGTAACATTCAAACTCTAATTACTGCAATGGATATGAATGTGAAGAACCCTTTATTCCTTTTCCTGCAAAACAACCAGAGAGATCAGGATTTTTGAAGGTGATGTTACAAAAACAGTCATGCTTATATGTTTAACTATATATATATATAAATATATATGTGTGTAAAAGTTGCTTATTCAGTAACTTCAGTAAAAGGCTTATTCAGTAACTACAGGGACATCACTGCAAACTGATTGAGCTACTCTTAGGTTATAGAAGGGTCTAAAACAACTTTGGGTCTGCTGGTGAGCCCTGTGCTTTGAAAGGGTTTAAACATCCTTTACAAAGAACACAGTTCTGCAGAATTTAATGCACATTTATTGTTCATTTAATGAGTTTAAGACATTGTTAAAATATGGCCTGTGCAAAATGTTTTCCCAGAAAAACTCAGCAAATACACGGAAACTGCAAACCAAAATGTGCAAAAGTCAATGTATATGTCATTTTAAAGCTTGTTATTTTTCTGTGATGTCACCAGGGGTGTTTAGTGTTTTGCATATGACTGTATATTTTTGGACATTGTACATGCCCCTGGTGTGAGTGTGTCAGTGACTGTCTGCGTCTGTCTGTCTGCCCTGCGACGGACTGGCAACCTGTCCAGGGTGTATCCTGCCTTCTGCCTGAAGACTGCTGGGATAGGCTTCAGCATCCCCCCGCGACCCTGACGGAGAAGCGGCTTAGAAAATGGATGGATGGATGAATGTATATTTTTTAACTTAGCAAAACTCAGTTCAGTTTGCAGTAATTTCTTCTTTGTACTTTTAAGCTTGTATTATTGGCAATAGTATAGCCTCTCTCTCTCTCTCTCTCTCTCTCTCTCTCTCTCTCTCTCTCTCTGCATGATTCTCCCTCAATGAATGATCTTGAAGAAATTTGATCACTGAGCAAAGAATTAATACACAACTTTAGCAGTCCCAGATGTGTGCATGTGTATGTGTGTAGTATTTCAGTGGTCTGGGCCACCCTTTTATAAAGAACCACACCGTTTCATTTCATGCCAGTGAGACTCTCCCTCTTTTGCACTGCGACTGAAACACTCACACACACTGAGTGGGAGTTTTTCTTTTTTAAAGCCAGAAACCCTCACTCCCCTCCAACACAGGTTCCCACCCCCTACCCCCTAGCCCCCCAAAAAGGGAAAGCTTATCCAGCATTTGGTTTAGACTCTGAGCATGGGCGTCTGATATTTTGTTTTTGCTAGATATAAATAACCCCAAATCATCTACTTGTAATTCTACTTAATGCTGAGATAAGTGGTGAACATTATCCAAAACTACATGTATCTCCATTTTTATCAACTTTTATTTTTCTACATAATTTCAACATTCTTTACACTGTGTGAACAATTCATGATGAATGGACCAATAGAAATGGCAAAAAATCACAGTAAAATCTCTTTATCATAACCTATGTTATATGTGAAGGTTTTCTTTGGACAGGGATCGCCATGACTACAACACAAATCTTGACATTTTATTCATTTTCCAAACCACCAGTGAACCTACACATGTCTTCTGAGCTTTATATTGAATGTTGGTAACGGTAAAATGGTGGAAAAATGAAAGCTTTACTTGGGAACTACTTTGCCTTATAACACCCTACATGTATCTCTCCACCATTAACCCCTTAAATGGCAATGCCCACCGGCAGGCCTTGCTCTATTAAACACTTCTATAACCTAAGAATAGTTCAACTAATTTGCACTGATGTCTTTGTAATTACTGAACAACAAGCTTCGTATGTAATAAACCTGAGATTTTAAGGGGTTTAATAGATTTTTAAAGGTACATTGTAGCCCAAAAGTTGGTTGAGTTTGAAGCTTTATCTGATTGATCATGCTGGTCGATCAGCTAAAGCATCAAACTCAATTAAAAACATGCCCTTGGTCATCCAGCTGGGTTGATCTACTTAGCTAGTTAAGTAGCACTATATGTTAATGTTAAAAACCTATTAACATCAGTTATTTCACTCAGATTGGTGAACATTGCACTGAAAAAACTCACTAGTTTACATATTCTTGCAAAAATAGTCAATGATAGTTAGCTAAACAACATTTGCTAACCTGGCTCTGTATTATCTAGTTAGACAGCATCTATTATGTTGAATGCAGTGTTTTCCTTACTCCAAACACATCGCTTGTGATTTAAACCAAAAAGTTCTATTTTGGTCTCATCTATCCACAAACCATTGTTCCAAAAGCCTTCTGGCTTGTCCATGTGATCTTTAGCAAACTGTAGATGGGCAGCAATGTTCTTTTTGGAGACCAGTGGTTTTCTGCTTGCAACCCTGCCGTGCAGACTATTATTGTTCAGTGTTCTTCTGATGGTGGACTTTAACATTAGCCACTGTGAGACAGGCCTTCAGGTCCTTAGAAGTTACCCATAGGTTCCTTGTGACCTTGTGGACTATTTGTCTTGCTCTTGTGTGAAAATCTAAATAAAAGATGTGATTAAAGATAATGATAATTATTAATTCTTAATAACAAACACATCCAATTAAGTTGGACATTAAAAGATGGCATTTTGCATAAAGATGTTATCGTCACTAATGTGCTCCTGACTATTCACAGGCTTAGTTTCAATATTATAATCACATAAATGGTGATAAATGTAAATCTTCAATAATTTCATCTTTTATTGCTCTCATAGGCCACACCTACGATCCTCTGTGTCAACAAGTAAGAGCTCAGCTCAGCTGTCTTATCACAGCCATGTGTGTGATGGCGTAATCAGACTCTCTGCAGTGTAAGTGTAATATTTGGTTAAGCAGCAGCGTTTCAGTGTCGTTATTAATACCAGCAGTGAAAAAAAAGAGGTAAAACAATCTCTGCTCTCAATTATTGGCCTCAGGCCTCAGAATTGCTTTAATTAATGTAGTATGTCTGTCGTGACAACAGGAGAAAAAAAAAAGATCAGACAAAATTCCTTTGTCATGGGTGGGAAGAGGGGATTATTGATGGTGTTGTTTGTGCTTACGTAGTTCCTTAATTAAAATAGATCGCCTTCCAAAAGCAATAAGAGAGACAAATTGGTTTGGCATGGTCCTGGCAGAGGGGGGCACAGAGAGGGTCTTTGGGAGACCGTAATGAAGGCTGGCATGCGGGACGAGCAACAAAATATGTTTAGACTTACTTTGTGTGTGTGTGTGTGTGTGTGTGTGTGTGTGTGTGTGTGTGTGTGTGTGTGAATGTACAACATTGAACAAGTGTGACAGTTTCAGTATTATCTCACTCATTCTCACTCTCTCTCTCTTTCTCTCTCTCTCTCTCTCTCTCTCTCTCTCTCTCTCTCTCTCTCTCTCTCTCTCTCTCTCTCTCACACATACTGTTCAAATTTCTTGTATTTTTTCTTTTTCATTTCTTTGTATTCTGTCTTTCACTCTGTCTTTCTCTCTTTCTGTCTGTCTGTCTTCTTTACCTCTTTTTCTCCTTTTTTCTCTAGATTTCTTCACACGTTTTCCATTCCTGCTCTATCACTTTTTCTGTCTCTAGTTGTCTCTTCATTTTGAGTCTCAGTCTCACTGTCATACTCAATATTTATTAATGCAATAAATCAATTGTTTTTATCATTTTAAGTATTGATTAGATAGATGCCCTGCAATGGACTGATGACCTGTCCAGTGTGTATCCTGCCTTCCATCCAATGACTGCTGGGATAGGGTCCAGCTTTGTATGTAAGGTTTTTATGTGTGTGTGCTTAGGTAGTCTGGGTATTGGAGGATAACTACAAATAAAACTGCTGTCTTTGAGGAGAGGGCAAGAAATGTTCAACAAACTCTCAAGCACATCAAATTTGATGTTTCTATATCTGTTTCTGTGTCTCTGTGATAATCCAGTGCAGAAATACAGTTCAAACATTTCCTGAATCTATAAAGTTGCCCTTTTCATTACATCTTATCATAACATCCTGTGTGACTCACATCCAGAGTTATGAGGCTTTGAAGAGGGGCTGTGATACACATCTTCTGCCTCTCATCATTAACATTTTGTCTGAAATGGACCAATGGACACTCTGGAAAAAAGTACTGACCAATCAGGCTGGAAACCCTTCATTCTTCATTCACTCCACATCAGAGACACGTGAGAAATTGTGTGAATAGAGTTTACAGCTGCTGAATTTGCTGCAGTGGTTTTGGAAAGTAGTGATAAAGATAATTTAGCATGTTGATATGAAACATATAACAAATAGCCTTTAAAGGAGAATTTAAGAAGGTATGCAAACATAAAATCAGTACTCGTGTTGTGTTGTATTATTGTTATCTGTATTTAATGTATTATCCTTATTGGAATATTGATAGAGTAATACTAATAAAGTGGAATATTAGTGTTTTTAATAATAATCAGTAAAGGATTCTGATTTTCTGCTTTTAAAATCAAATTATCTCAGGTGCTAAAACTGAGAGAGTAATTTATTTATATATATTACACAATACTATATTTATAACCATGACATTTTAAATGGTTCTTGTCATGGTTACTATGATGATTAAACTTTTGTGAAATGGTTCTGTACAGCACCAAAAAGGTTTAGACTATACAAAAACTTTACATTTGCGAATGCATCACAATTTTGCAAAACCAATGCAAAATGCGCTTCACACGGCGCATATGAAAACTTTAATTTTCCGGTCTTTTCTGCTGGTTTTGTTTCCAGTGCCTCCTCCCTTCTGGGCTCCAGCTCACAGAGCCTCATTTGAAACAGATGTGCCTAAGTTAAAGCAAATGGCAGAAGCAATATTGGCGGCACACCTGGTGGCAGAACAGTGACCAGACAGATTAACGTAATTTCTCCCCTCTGCGCTTCTCATAATATTTATGTATGTCAGAGACCCCAAAACAACCACAGATGCCCCAGTGAAAAATTGCCTGTCACTGTTTGATATGATATAGTAGGCAGAATTTATTTTGTGCTTCATTGAAGTCTGGCTGGGTAAAATATATCTACTTTTTCTTTTCTCTTTTTTTCTTTTGCAATGCACATATCTCCATGCTAATGTCACATGAACATTCTGTACAGAAATCTAACTATTAATTCTGCTCAATCGCACATTCATTTTTATGCTTGGGCAGAAAAGTCATCTACACTGTCCATCAGAAACTGTGGTGCTGTTCACTTTTTTAATGGTTTAATTAGGGCTGTCAAATGAGTGAAATAATTAATCAATTGTGACTTATTTGCTCATTATTGTCCCTAACAAAAACGTTCTCAAGTGCATTGGATTACATCTATAAAAGTGAAGAAAATGAGTTCAATCAGAATTAAAATATGTCAGTTACATTATTTTGAATGTAGAGCCTGAACAAGAAAATCATATTATTTCTACAGACTATATTCATCACTGACATCCAGTGAGAGCAACAGTGTCTGCATGTTTAAATCACTGAGTGTATTATAAATATATATATATATATATATATATATTGCAAGTGCCTGTTGCTCTTTGTTTTATGTGCAAATTTCATGATGAATGGCCCAAAAGAAATAATCCAAATTTTCTAGGAAAACAGTCTCCTTCTATTGACTTACATTAAAAGGAAAGTATATTTATATATAGCTGCTGTCATTTGATAACTCTGATGTGCTATCAAAGATATTTCAAGATTTTAAAAATTCTGTAGTTAATAAATTTTCAAATATTCCAAATATTTAGAAAAATACATCTTGTCTTTGAGATTTGAGATAACACATTTCTTTTCATTGTCACTTCATGATGCCTCTAGGCAACATTCCCTGAAAGCCCTTCTGCATGCATTATTATATCCAATGATCAGGTCTATTGTATGAAGGAAAACTAAAGATTGCTCTCATGTTGTGACATAAAGGGTTAAATTAAAAAAACAAGTAACACTGAGAAAATTCAAAGTAAATTATGGACGCCCCACAAACCTGTTTTTCTGAACTTTCTGAGACGTGAGATTGTGTAATGAATGTATTTTTCCCAGTCTTTGTTTATTGATGTTCTGTTTCCATGACTAAAGCTGGAAGGACCACATTCACTAGGTACTGCTGCTGACTCACTGCTGTCATTGGCAAGCAAATGAATTATGTTGTGTTTGGTGTTCACTGCTGGCAGAAGCAGAAGAAATCAGTGCAGACTTTTCTCCAGGTTGCATTTCTGAACTCATCAGAATGGATTCAAGAAGCATACCATAAGTCATGAGAATGGATTCAATGGCATTAGACTGTAAGACATGCAAAACCCAAACTATAAAACATGGGATGGGATGGGGTGGAATGGGATGTATCTGCATTTAATCCAGTAACACAAGCTTCTGATTTACACATCCGAATTTGACCAGATCCATCACCAATATGGCCAAAACTGGAACCACTTTTGGTCATTCCTGCTTCCAAACTTAAACCAGTGAATCTCCCACAGATGCAGACTGGGTGGGCTTAGCAAGTCGCCAATCGTGCCATGTCTGCACACACTTATATAGTGGACAGTGGAGATTTACTGTATGGGAAACAAAATTTTGCTTCCACCAAACTTCACAATGACTTATGGTGACTTTGCATCAGTAGCTTTTCTTCTCCATTAATACTGCGTAGCAGAATCCAACTCCACGGTAAAATGCTCATTAAACCGGCTCGATGAGAACGTATTGTGTTCCTTCAACGTCCTCTCGTCTCACACGCAGTCCTCCACTGTCTCCTGTCCAACGTCAACCTCGGGACACCTGTTTCTGTTTCGATGGCTGAGGGTTTCACAGCGTCCACATCCACTTTCTCTCTATCCCGGCTCGGATGCTCGTAAATTACAGCCCTGTGTTTGCCATGCACAGCTGCACCACTGCCTGACGTTTACAATATCAGAGTCCAAACAATGTTCTCTGAGAGTTATCAATTACTCCATACGAATGTCTTTTGGCAGCAGTTACCCACTTACGCACTCCAACAACAAAGCAAGGCTGTTAATAATGTACTCAGTCGCTGCCATTACGAGGCCTGTGTGCTCAGTTTGGGGAAAGTGAATTCCGCTCAAGGCTAAATTTTGTTTGACTTTTATCATTATAATTTTAGAGCCATTAAGACCACCTTACATAATCAGATATATTTTTTTTCAATGTACGAAAATGGCCAAAAAAATGATTTGCATTTAAAATGAAGACTTCTGTGATCTGCATTGCACTTTACATTAACCATGTACGTATAAGACACTCACACACAGAGCATTTCAAATCAACAAAATATTACATAATTTCTGCATTTTCAGCCTCACAATTTCACAGAGTTTCAACACCTACAACATTTGCTTTTGTCATGTTTAAGATTAATTTGCTAATATTTAAGATTTTAAAACTGGAATACACATTCAATTTGAAAGGTATAACAGTAAAGTGCATTAGACAGGATTTGGGCATATTTTACACATTTTCAAATGTATTTGATATATTTACATACATTTATTTTTGTGTGGTATAGGCTAGGTATAATATTCCCCCATACATTTCAATAAATGTATTTTTAAATATCATAATATGACAATATATTCTGAAATACATTTAAGCATTTGAAATGTATTTCAGCCTGGAGTGCAATGTATTGACAGGATATGATAAAAGGAAGAACCACTGACTTTACCATTGACAGTGAAGATGTAGGAGTGGTAGATATACTTGTATCAATTATTAGCAACAATGAATCCAGCACTCAAGAAAGATGACATAAGTTGATGCTCAAACAAGGACAAATGAACATAAAAGATCTACAAATATAGTGGTTTGTCAGATCAGACAAACCAGAACTGTGGTCTTCTCTACAGGTCTTAATGGATATGAAAACATAACAATAAAAACAGGAGGAAAAATATAGATGCCACTGAACTAAAGTGTTGGTGAAAACTTTATAGCAAACCTTGGATGGCAAGATAAACAAATGGATCTTTGAGCAAATCAATCCTCACCTCTCAGTCACAAACAAACCTAATTCTTATTTTAGACTTATTAGAAGAACCAGTTCCCTGGAAAACATCAATTATGCTTAGACGATTTGGAAGGTGAAAGAGGAAGAGTATGACCAGTTCCAAAGTGGATGGATACAATCAGAGGAAACAGGAACCAGTCATTCCGAAGCCCAGAAACCCAAGCAGAGGACAGAATGTTCTGGAGAAACACTACCCATATGGTTGCAGACAGTCTTAATCGATTTGAACACTAGCTCAAGTTATTTAATTGTCACAAAGCTAGTTGTTTTGGTTGTCGATAAATTGCATAGGTTTTCATTGTAGCAACACTAGCCAGTGGCCTTAGGATTTGGAAAAATATACACACCATCTCGTCCAAATCAGCCGCCACTGGCAGCAATGGCCATTTGGCCAACATGAAATTCATACCTTGGATCTGCTATAACGCCACGTCCACTTTAGTTGCAGAAACACAGTAGAGACGCCAGCCTTTCGGCGCCAGCCCCGTGTCCAGAATTCTTCACTTCGTAAAAATGCCTGAGGACTTGTCAGCATGGTCCCGCTCAGGGTAATCAATACCTAAAGCACAGCTGTGGAGTCGTAAAAAACAGCCTTAAACTGCACAATACAGCGATAGCTTTGAGGTTACATCATGGCTGTCTAATAGGACAAAGCTCAGCAGACTACAGTTCCCAGCATGCCATTCTCTGGGACAGGCTGTGATTTATCATAGATCAGACATTCTAAAGGCCAGAACACTGCAAAGTTGAATATTGTCCCTGATTTAGAACATCGCTCTCAATACAGCAGAGAATTATAAAGCCCTGCTGAGCTTGATTGGTTGTGTTAGTGTAAGATAAATGCATTACCAATAGTGAATCAGTGAATTCTAAAATCTAAATTCTAAATGCTAAATTTTAAATGCTAATTCAAAATATCAAAGTTTTAATTATTGCTAAATATTTCATAAAATTTAAAAAGCAAAATGCTAAACTCCAAAAACTAAACTTCAATTGCTGTCCTCTGAATAATAAACTCTAGATGCTAATTCAAAATGACAAAACTCCAAATGTTAAACTCTAAATGATAAACCCTAACCTTTAAATTCTAAACTCTAAAAGCTAAACTCTAATTGCCATATTCTAAATGTTAACCTCTACATGCTAAATTCTAAATGTTAGTTCAAAAGACTAAACTCTAAATGTCAATGTCTAAATGGGTCACTCCACAGAAACATTCAATTTTCTATATATCCATAGGTGTCACTGGTGTTACCAATCCTCATTGGTGTTACACATAAGAAAGGTAACACCAGAGACAGTAACACCAATGAGATTTTTAATGAAAATATGCATTTTACAAAATGACTGCTACAGAGCATCAAACCACATGTTGTCAATCATGGAATATCCACCAAAATATGCAATTTAATGCATTTGTAGTCTATTTTTTCAGTTACCTAAGAATAAAGTAGGTTACATCAGTGACTTCAACTAAAAGCTTCATATGGAATTATGAGCTAAATGCGAACATTTCAGACACAGTGCTTTTCTTCACAGATCCTCAGAAATTAGGTAAAAGGAAGTCAAGTGATGTCATCAGTGTGATTTTTATTTCAAAATAAGAGACTATTTGTTAAACAGTAACACCAGTAACACGACTCCTGGGGACCACAACTTTCATTATATATTTTATAATATGTATTTTGCATTTGTTTTCTTTATGTCATTTAATTAATATATTCCATATTCATGTATAATCTATACATAATAGTTGTCTATAATCTATACAATTGTAGTTAGATTTGCAGAAAACAACATTTTTTAGTTCAAAATATGGCCTCACCTTTTATACATGACTGTGGGGATGAGCACTTCTGTGGTGCTTGGAATTGATTTAAAAACGAATATTGCTAAATTGATGGCTCAAGAAGGTATAATTGTTAAAATAAATTATTGTTTTATTTTAAATATAAAAATGAATTGTAACCCAAGCTTGTTTTTCAAGTGTAATATATCTGTAAAAGCTAGTGACACAAAATGGGCATTTCTGTAGGACGACTCATATGCTAAATTCTAAATGACTAAATTTTAAATGTGAAACTCTAAATACTAAAACTGTAAATGTTAAACTCTAAATGCAAAACCCCTAAAAGATTTTAAATTATGAACTCTAAAAGCTAAATTCCCAGATTCTAAATGCTAAACTCTCAATGCTAATTCAAAAGGCTAAACTCTAAATATCAATCTGTAAATGCTAAATTCTAAATGACTAAACTATACTATGTTAAATTCTAAACTTATTAAATTCAAATTTACTGTGTAAATTAGTTTTTTTCACCATGCTATTGTGTCATACAGTAGAGCGTTAAATTAATCTTCAAGTCCTTGCGAGTTCTGCTGTAGTAGAAAAAAAGACTGGAACTAAAATCATGTTTCATGTTTGTTTTTCACTGAACTAATTTTAAGACATGAGAAAAATGAGACTGAAAATCAAACATGGCTTTTATGTTATATTGACCTTCGTTTAGCAATGCTACAAACACACACGCAAAGAAAAATACCCAGAGTCACTCCCAAGCAATTTTTCCCCATGTCTTAGATTTTCAGCCTTTGGTCATGTTTGTTTTTGTACTGGTAATTATCACATTTGCAGCGCAATAACTCTCTGCAGTCATCCGATACTGGTGAGATGCTCCAGCCCCTTGGAGATGGTCCAAAAACCACTTCAGTCAGTGTCTGAGGATACCGAAATGAGCCTGCATTCTTCAAAAGAGCCTCTCTCCTTTTGAAGTGAACTTCTGGGATTGTTCCGGTTCTTGCTAGCCCCTCTCTGAACTGTGGGCTTCTAATTGATTAAGTGCTTAAGGGAATGGTGGAGTATTGCAAATGAGGTGGCAGTCAAAGCCTCAAAGATGCAGCCACTGCTCTACAGTAGCATTGAGGAGGTCAGTCTGTCTGTCTTTGCCTCCATCTTTCTCTGTGTATCTCTCTCTCCAAGTGGTTTTATTAGTGTCTGGAGGAATATCCCTCTCCGGTGAGGCAGCAGGGAAAAAGACAAAACTGATTTAAAGCGCACCTCAACTGGGAATAAAGAAAACACAAAGACGTGAGAGGATGTGGTCCAAAGTACTGCATTCTCACACACATGGACTACACATCTGCACATTATGGGACACTGCAGTCGAGAAGCAATGCTTAGTGCAACAATAAACATGAAAATCATGGGCCATATTACAGAAACTTCCTATCTTTTTGTCTTAACTTAAGATCTGAGAGGTTAAGACATGATTTTTCACAAATTTGTATTACAGAAGCAAATCTGATCTTCATTTAGAAATCTTTTATCTTATGTAAACACATAGTCAAAGTAATCAAGGTAGTTCGCCAGACAGCTAGCTACCATTACCAATGTACAAAAGGTCAAACAAAACTAAAGTAAAATACCCTTGAGGTTAAGAATATTGTGACAGTGCTTCATGCTGTTTATCAGAGTCCTCAGTTTCACTCTCCATTTCTCGAACACTTTAGTCGAGCACGCTACCATTACTCCTCTTAATAAATATACATACATTCAGCTCTGTCTCCTCATTATTCACCATCACAGTAATATTTTATCATCAAGATTAACACAAACACGTAAATAGGGACAGTGCAAATTGTGCGTCTACAGTGTCTGAGATTTTTAAAACACAGAGTTAGAAAAGATAAACATCTCACTGTTAAAGCAACGTTTTACAGTATAAATTAATGTAGCCTAATTTTGCTAGTAGTGATCTATGCTGCCTAACACTGCATAAAACAACTTAAACAAATGGTTAAGCAGAAGTTAAGACTCCTCTATGGTTGTCTTAAAGTTAGGACAGTATTTAGGGGATTTAGCCTAGTTAGGATGTTTGTGTAATACTGTTTCCTTTAATGATAATGATTATGACCTTAAGAACTGTTGCTCTGTAATAGTTTCTATCCTAAATTAAGTCCTAACTAAAGTTGTCATGGTGGCTAAGCAGGTACGATTTCAGACTTTTAAAGGTTCTATAATATGGTCTCTGGTCTCTTCAAGAGAAAATGTAAAATAATTCATTCATGAACACAAACAGATGTTTTTTTTGTTTTGTTTTGTTTTGTTTTTCTCCAAATAGTTGCAGTAATAATGTGTGTAATAAGTAACTGTTTGGCAGTTGAGCTTCTCCTGATTCTCCTTCAATTGTAGCTCGAGTCAGATCCACCTCTAGGTTCCTCCATTCAGAAGCTCCTGAAGATCCATTAGTTCAATCAGAAGTTACATTATGAATGTGAAAAGAAAAATGTGTTCAGTGTTATGTTCACTATTATGTTCTTGAATTCACTCAAGCCTGTGGACTTTAATGGCTTCCTGCAGATTTCAAACCTTGATGCTTGCCTACAAAGCCAAAAATCAACCTGAATGACCTTCTTTGCCTGGTTTTGCTCCAAAGCTTTACCCCAACATCTCCTGATTCTCTGTCCTGGAGCCCGGATGGAAGAACACATTTCCCTATACTGTTAGAAATTCTGTGCAGGTACATTTTTTCGCTCATCAAGAAACAAACAAAGTAAATGTTCCCTCAAAAGTACAACAGTGGTTTAAAGGCCCAATTGGGTACCTTAAACAAGTTTTTCTCTGACAAAAGTACATATTTGTAACTTTCCATAACCCAATGTTTTAAAACAGAACAATAAAATAAAAAGCTTGCAGGTGAGAGGAGATGTATGGAGTCAGAAAATATCATTTGAATGAATTATAATACAGTTATTTTTCCTGATTTAAGCTACTGAGATGTACCCTTGAGCGTACCACCCCAGTGAAAAGAGGAGTACTGCCCCACTTACCATTACACACCTTTTTTTCTGAGAGTATATAAGATGCTTTCGTTGTCTTCAACCACTGACTGAAGATCTAACTCTTCATATGTTTGCTGTTTCTGGCAGTATCTTAGATCTCGGGTATCTACAGTCTGTGGCCTATATGCATTAGCTGGGGACATCTAAGTGGACAAAACACTTTATGTAAGTCACTTTGGACGGTGTTCTAAATGCCATAAATGTAAATGAAGAGTTCATTTGCAAATAATCATAAAACCTTCCTTTAGAAAAATGAGTTCACTGTCTTATTAGTTGAGTTAGTCTTAATACACAGGTCATTCCCAACCCTGAATTCATTTTGTCACAAATGCTGCTATTGTATATTCATAAGGCATTGCAAGTTCAAGTATAACAATATAAAAAGTCAGTGCTGTTCTCAAGCAGAACCAAACATATTCTAGAACTGCTTTAGATATTTTCTGTCATGTCTGAACTTAGAAATGATAGAGCAGATAGTTTTGGTTTTAAATGAGGCTGAGGCACATTTAAAGCCATTGACTAAAACTCAATATACATGACGACACAGCAAGCATATTGTGTATTAATGTATTAATGCAAACTTAAGCAACACACTCAAAGGCATGTGTTACCATTGATTTCACCAAGGTTTGTGTTATTGGAAAACCCCAGTAAAATGGGCAGAATTTAGGTTTTTAGAATGTTTCAAGACATATATAAACCCCACAAGCTCAGTTAGTCTAGAATACAAACATGGTTAAGAAAGTGTGTTGGATGTTATTACAGTAAGACGTTTTTTATTTGTCACAATGTATGGCCATCAGTTGTGACCTTCTATTAATTTAACACTTTAAAAATTGGTTTATCAGATCAACCTAAGAAAATAATGTGCTTACAATTAAATGAACTAGTTTTATTCAACCTAAAAAAATACTTTGAACAAACAATTCTTTGAATCAAAGTAATTTTTTGAGTTGAATTTAACAAGTTCAATTGCGTAATGTTTTTCATGTTGAACTGAGGACCCATTTTTTACAGTGTAAATTCCTTGTTTTGATGTCAAATTTGTGTGAACACTAAATGAAGCAGAACTGAAATGTAACTACTTGTCATTTTCTGCTTTGGTGTGGACCAAGAAAACCAAACTAGAAACATGAACATACCTTAAGAGTACAGACTTAGTAGACTAAGTCCACTGAACCATTCAAAAAGAGTCAGTACTACACACTGGCCTGTGTCGTATGTTTTCTTCAGGCCGCAAACAGGATCTTAATATTCCCCAATGTAACTACAGCTGACTCTCTCTCTCCCTGTCTTTCTCCCTCTCTCTTTCTCTATCTCTCCATAGCTGTACTGTATTGCAAGCGGCCCGTGAGCAGCTGAGAGAGATAAATCAGCCCCGTCCCGAGCCGGGGTGGGGGTCCCTCACATTTGACAGTCTTTTATAGCGCAGAACGAAACATGTTTGTGCGGCGAGATTCAATTGTGCCGTATTGATTTCCGCTGCCGTTAGCCATTATTCCCCCTGCTCTGATTGACAGCTGAAAATTGGTTACGTTAAGTATTTCATATGTTATAGCGGCTGACATTTGCTTGCCTGCTACCCCCCCTGTGTCAATACTGTCGGTGAGATTGTGAGGTTTATGAGAGAATATACACTGACTCTGGCTTTGGTGCGATGTCAGCGACAGATTTTTTCCACCTAGAATTTAAGGTATATTAAAGAGAAAAAAGCCTCAGCGAGTGTTTTTTTTTCACATTTCAAGGGTGTTTAATGCCAGTATTATTGTCTTTCTGAGGCGCAGCATAATAGAAATGGCCTTTATTTTGTCCTTCCTTTATCAAAAAGCTCATGTTTAGGCATGAAGCATGAAGAACATCAGCGCTTCACAGCCATCATTGCATGCATTTCCGTCTCACTTCTTCTTCTCTGGATTTACAGTTAAGCTGATCTGTATTAATTTATTTATTTGTGAACTAAAGAACTTTACATAAACTTCATATCTATCCTGTGACTATATTCTTCGTATAATTTTTTTTACTCTAGTCATTCCGTAGCATGATGTAACCAGGCCTACTGCACCTGTCTATATCACAATTGCAATGAAAATCCAATAGAATAGACCACTACTTCTTTATATTTGGTTTAATTGACCAACCGATGGATATGTTATACTTCTACATACAACAACTACATTTTTACAGCATTTGGCTGACACCCTTATCCAGAGCGACTTACAATTTGATCATTTTACATAGGTAGGCCAAGGCGGTGTTAGGAGTCTTGCCCAAGGACTCTTATTGGTATAGTGTAGGGTGTTTTGCCCAGGTGGGGATTGAACCCCAGTCTACAGTGTAGAAGGCAGAGGTGTTAACCACTACACTATCCCAACCACATTTAATCTGTGAAGAATACTTACAATCTGCCTAGTTTTGATTAGCCACCACAACCCATTCCAATGTTGTAGTGTAGCATTAATTGTATGTAGTGACCCTAAACTGAGATTGTTGACGTTTTTCATTAGACTAAATGGCCAGCTTGTCCAACTTTGCAACAGTAGCTGAGCATGTTTGAGGCTGAGTACTGATCAAATCAGTTCAATTAAATTCACTTGTTTATTATGAATTTTTACACAGACCAGCGCCCCCCCCCTTTAGTCATATCCAATTCCACTCACGATGCTACTTAGCTGAGAGCATTAAACCTAGCATATACTTACCCAAAGACACATGTAGTTTTCAAACTACTTCTAATGCAGTTATCATTGCACAGTTCAACATGTTTGAAGGAGAACGCTAATAGCTAATTCAATTATGGACTTGTTTTGAAGGTCCTAGTTTTGTCTAGTTCCTTAGGTCAGAGGGAACTAGACAAACCACATGTACTTCTGGTTACTGGGCAGAGAAGTGTAGCAGAGTTTGCTTGTGTTTCCTTTTTTAGGTTTGCTAAGTACTTTTTGTTTCAGAGAAGGCAAGTGTGTTTTTTTTTTTTTTTCAATTCTTTGGGGCTGTTCACTGTTTGACTCCAGTGTTGTACAAGGTGTCATAGCACAGCATTATTGTGATTGGTTTTAACAAAATGACTTTAAAAGATGTATTGGTCGGTTCCTCTAACTTTTAATCCATCACCAACAGGTATTTTAATGCCATATTTTACTGACCCCATAGTCGCCCAGACAAAACATGGGGTCATAAGATGTTCTCACACCAGGGGTATTCACCTCTCCCCTTTCACCCTCATTGCTCACTAGTAACCCAACACAAAGTTACAACATTTCACACAAATACACAGACTAAAGTATCCTAGCCTGTTAATCTTAATTCAATATCTGGCAGCTTGAAAAAATGGGTTAATAGTTTCTTAACTGATGGGTCAAGGTGGTGCAATATGTCCAGCAATCTGCAGCATATTGTGCAATATGCACATGCAACATATTTACTATACCATGTATAATATGGTTAACACATCTGTATTCTGTGGCTTTATCTTTCCATTAAATTGTTTTGTTGTTTTATTGAATTTGTCCTTTCTTCCCTATTCCTGCCTATTTCTTCCCTGAAGTTGAATCTCAACATATCAACATACTTTTGCATTTGCAGTCACTATGATTAGGACCAGTTTATGTAATCTGTCACACATTAGCACTGACATTTCATTGTGTTTCACATCACTTGAAAGACATCCCCTCATCCCCCCATTCTCCTCTGTTTTGCATAGCGGTTGTTTGAACTGGCCGACCCACTGGGTAATGCAGCGGGACCGCATAACACTCGCTTTATTGGCCTACACGATTCTCATTAAGGAGCTTGTAATTACATGAAAAAATGGACTCCCCCTCCCTCCTTCTGTGATGGACAGCAGGGATTTGTGGGCACTGCTTGTGCTGAATACCTGATGCACACACTGTTAGATCTCCACTCCTTTTCCACTTTATGAGAGGGAATTCATTCAGACGTTACATGCACTGGGATGACAACTGAAAAGGCTTCACTGTTTGAACAACAAAATTTAATGTTCAGGTTTCCAGATATATATGTTGCGTAATTACAGTCACATGCAATTGTACAATCATTCTAGTCAAAGTTGGGTTGATTTTCTGCATGATTTCTATTTTTTGCTTTTTTTGTCAATTTTTTTACAGTATGGAGGAACATGAAAAATATTTAGCATTTTTTGGGCCAGTATATTTAAATTCAGCAAATAAACAGTAAATATGCATTAAAAAGTGCAGTAATATGTTCTATGCATACGATGTGTTCACTTATTTACACTAACAAAATCAATAAAAATAAGGGTAACAAAACAATTGCATATAACTATGTAATAATATAAATGAAATGTACACATTAGTGTATAAAACATTTGCAAAAGGATTTTTTTTATATTTCAAGGGACTCACTTTCAGTTTCTCAAAGAATCTGCAGGCACACCTCCAAAGTTCAGTCATAGAAGCTGGTTGATAATTTTCTGAAGAAATCCAAACACATTCAGTGATGTTGAGATCTGGACTTTGGGGTGGTCAGTCCATTGTTCAGCTCCTTTGTTTGATATGTGTATCTCCTTGTATGTGTATCTTGATATGTGTATGTGAGGTTCTTCTTGACAGCTACACATTCTTTCAGACCCATGATGTTGAGTCATCTTCTCACAGTGGAAGGATGGACAGAAACACCTGTGGATATTTTCAGATCTGAAGCAGCTTGATATTCTCCTCTCTCTCAAAGATGAAAGCTTTAAGTGCTGTTATTCTGAGGGGGTCAGTTTTGGTGTCTACCAGGTCTTCCAGGTGGTTGTTAGGAGTAACATTTTCTCTGTAGCTTTTAATAATTTATTTGAACTCCTGTTTTTAAAACTCTTGTTTCAATCTTATCTAATCAGAAAAGTCTCTGAAAGATTAATAAGCTGTGCATAATGGCCGTTTTGAGTGGAAAGTAAAGTAGGGTTAATATTTTGCTGTATGTCTGTGCTGGAATTGTGTCATGGGGGGTTGTCTGCTCTCTTTTAGGTGGCTGTGTGTGTTTGAGCAGTGTGTGTGTAGAGTAAATGTTTGGTTCTGGGCCCCTGTGAGTCCCACCCCTCAGCAGGAATCCAAAAAAACCTGCACCTCTCTCTCTCTCTCTCTCTCTCGCTCTCTCTCTCCCTCCCTCTCTCTCTCTCTCTCTCTCTCTATCTCTCTCTGTCTCTCCCTCCCTCTCTCTCTCTCTCTCTCTCTCTCACTATTTATCTCTCACTCTCTGACCCATGTCTCCCTACTGTCTCTTTGTCTGTTTCTCCCTCTTTAAACTCCTCTTTCTTCTCTGCATGCTATCATCCATGCCCATGCAAGCAAATTCAACC
Organism: Pygocentrus nattereri; assembly: GCF_015220715.1. Classification (NCBI taxonomy): domain Eukaryota; kingdom Metazoa; phylum Chordata; class Actinopteri; order Characiformes; family Serrasalmidae; genus Pygocentrus; species Pygocentrus nattereri. The sequence goes on along the minus strand of NC_051218.1, from coordinate 31,112,712 downwards.
TGCATTAGTCTACAATAAAAGTATTTGTATGTTTATTGTTTTGGATTGTAATGGGAGATTACTAAGCATTTAGACAATAATAATAGAGTGCTAAAAAGAAGTGTGTGAAATTCTTCAATAGAAATGGAAGAGTAGTTGGAGAGGGGGGAGGGCCTATGCTATGAACACACGCTCATTCAGTGACTTGACTATATAAACCCTTAGGGCATTTTTTTGGTGGCTTTATTTTGTTAGAGGGCAACAAAACAAATTTTGTATATCAAATAAAGTTAGTGCTCTGTAGAGTCAAAACATTTTAACATGAACATACTGAACATTTCACACAAGTTACACAGTTTGGTTCTTTTGAAGATTCCACTTGGAGCAAAAATGATACCATTGGTCCAACTACTGTATAGTGTGTCCAAGAATGTTATAGCACCTCCCAAAACCCTCCAATAAGTCAAAAAACTAAACAATAAGTCCAAAAATTGCCAAGCAAATCAAAAACCATTACATTAAGTCCACAAACTGCATAAATCTAAGAATCATACAGCAAGCCCAGAAATTGCACAGTAAGCCAAAAACCCTACTGGAAGTCTAGGAACCATACAGCAAGTCCAAATCCTCTACAGTAACTATAGTAAATCCAAAAACATTACAGTAAATTCAAAACTCTAGTTTTGAAAAAACTGGACAAAAAGTCCACAAAACATACAGCAAAACCACAAAACTGGTAGACCCTACAGTTCCTACAGTAACTCGAAAAACTATACAGCAAGTCCACACATCCTACAGTAAGTCCAGAAACCCTATAACAAGTCCAAAAACCCTACAGTAAGTCTAGAAGCCATGCAGCAAGTCCAAAAACCTTACAGTAAGTCTTGAAGACATGCAGCAAATCCAAAAACCCAGCAGTTCCTACAGTAAGCCCAGAAATTACATTGCAAGTCCAAAAACCCAACACAAAAATCACAAAGCCAGATTACACAAAGTCCAATAAGCATATAACAAGTCCTAGACCAATGAAACAGTGTATCAAACCACATAGAAACTTACAGTAAGTACAAAAATCTCACAGTAAGCCATGCAGCCATGCATTTGTCCTTATACTCCATAGAGAAAATGATTTGTATTGTTTTTGCCCTAAACAAGCTTAACCTCCAAACCAAACTGAAAAAAAAACAAACTTGCTTTTCTCATCTACAAGGCATTGGTAAGGTCATTATCATACAATATGAACAATTCAGACTCTCAAACTGCTTTTTTTATTGACCATTTACTTTCAATGACCTGTACACTAGTCTTGCTGTGATCACTTCGGTCCAAATTAGCTCAAAAATCCAAATCATCACTTATCAATAAATGTTGAAATTGATGCCCATGTATATCAGTGTGTTTATGTGTGGGGTGAGTGTATACATTTTAGGTGCTATTAAAGATTAATGTGTACTCCTGAGATGGATCCTGCCTTGTGGTCAGTAATCTGGCCTTTTAGAGTGCTAGAGATGCTATCTCAGGTAATCCAGGGATTAAGCACGCACCCAACTAATGGCACCCACTGAGCACTGCTGCTTTTTAGATAAAGTCCCAAAGCTGTACGGTCAATAGGCCATATGCATTTAACATCAGGGAGGTCCATGCCCCCCCCAGCTTTAGGCTCCTGACATTTGAAAGCCTTTTGTTTTACCTCATCATACCTTGTCACTAAAAGTACAAAACAAGTTCCAGCTTGTTTTGGCTTTGTTTTGACAGACAGTGGCACAGATAATCCCATTTCCATGCAGAGAAACAAACCAACAGACCACTTTTCAGACCAGATTGTTGAGTCTTGCATCACTGCAGATTCATGATTTAGTTATTTCATGTTGTAGTCAGCCATAGATATAATAACATGATTGTGTAATAATTATGAATGACTTTAGCTATTAGTTTGTTTGACATTTGCCTATAACAACCAAAAATACAGAAAAATCTATATATAAGAATGTTTCTCTTGCCAAGCCTTCTTTTTTTGCATATGGTCATTGCTAAAGAAAATCTTATTGTGAGATTAATATAAGAATATTATAAGATTATTTTACTTTTAACTTACTTATGTAGCGACATATCCATATAGTGTATCCTGCCTTCCGCCCGAAGACTGCTGGGATAGGCTCCAGCACCCCCCCGCGACCCTGACGGAGAAGCGGCTTAGAAAATGGATGGATGTAGCAACATAATTGTATCTGCACTTTAAAAAAATAGGTCTTCCAGGGTTCTTTAGTAAAGGCAACAGTTCCATACAGAACCATGAACACTCAAAGAACCATTTGTATGCATAAAGGGTTCTATGCATGGAGAAATGGTTTTTCAGATGGTTCTATATAGCACACTGACTCTGGAACAATAGAAGAACCCTTTTTGGTGCTATGTATAACCATTCTTAAAAAGGTTCAATATAGAAACTTGTATGGTCATTATCATACAATTTCATCAAAAAATTAATACAATTATTTGTCAATGGTGAAAAAATAGAAAATAGATTTTAAAATATTAGGAATAAGACAAAAAATTTTCCTATTTTATACTGTCTCTAATAATTGTTTAGTTACATGTGAACAACAATGTAACTATTATTACAGATGGATTACAGTAGTACAGCCTATATAATTACACAAAAGGCAAAACTGGTTATACCGAAGATACATGTGTTATTACATAGGCTGTATTTATGTAATCCATCAGTAGCTTTGGTTAAATCATTAGTCGTTACAGTTTTGTTGCATATGTTATTCATGTGTAATGGCATGGTTATTAGGGACACTTAAAACAAAGTGGGCCCAAAAGATATGATAATATTCTTACAACACTCAAGTTTTAAGATGTTTTCCTTGTCAAATGTTGCATAAAGGTTCTTAAAATAATTACATTTCTTTAAATAAAAAAGCTATGTTGGGAAGATTTAAGCTAGTCTTTCTTGCAAAGAGATCACTTTTCGATGTGTATATAAATAATATTATGTTACACAAAAGAAACAAAAATACCTTGGCAAGTGAATGAATCTTGAATATTGGCAACATATGTTTCTCATTATTAGATTGCTGGAAGAATATTTCTGGTGTTTCATTTTTTTGTTTTTATTTATTTATTTATTTTTACTTATATAAAGCTATCTTGCCTATTTAAAAATAGTTTTGTAATTTTTACTTAGAAAAGGAAAGTTGTGAATTTCCCCATTGTGGGACTAATATCTTATCTTATCTGAAACATATCTGCCAGTGTAGTAAGTCAATTATTTTTATTTGGATAATCAAACAATATGTCATAACATTGAAGACCCATTCACTTGTCAGGACATAATTCTCTACAGTGGCAACATGTTATTTATATATTTGATTATTTTCCAATGTATATAATGGTCTAAACTAGACTAAAATAGTCATGTGAACATGCTAGTTAAAAAAAAAAGGCCATAAAAAGTATTAAACAGTATTAAAATTTATTGGGGCATCTGGCGGCAAGACTCCATGAGTGTATTTTAATTGGTATTTATTTAGGCTGTAATCAGTTAGTGCCCCCCCCCCCATTGGGGAAGCAGAGTTAGTGCCAGTCTTTGCACAAAAACACCCCCCCTTAAACAAACTTGTTTAGCTTGATGGAAATCACACAAACATCTCCCATGCCGTCAAGCAGGAAAGCAACAGATGAAAAGATGAATGTCTTTACCTGTCCTGTGGTAATTTTAAACTTGGAGCAGCATATTTATCTACACTTTTAAAAAAGACTATTCTTCAAGGGGTCTTTATCAAAGACAATGGTTCTATATAGAATCAAGTTCACTCTAAGAACCATTTGTACGCATGTGTTGTGTGTGGTTCTATGGAAAGCATTCTTCTGTTGATACAAGTTTGGTATCATAACAGTAGAAAACCCTTCTTTTGTTTTGCAACCCCAATTCCAATGAAATTGGGATGTAAAACAAATAAAAACAGAATAGGATGATTTGCAACAGTTATCCTCAACTAAATCTAATTAGGAGCAGTCATGGGCTGGAGGTTAGGGAACCAGCCCTGTAACCAGAAAGTTGGCAGTTCGATCCCCTTGGCTGACAGTCCATGACTGAAGTACCCTTGAGCAAGGCACCTAACCCCCAATTGCTCCCGGGCGCCATGGATAGGGCTGCCCACTGCACCGGGCAAGTGTGTTCACTGCCCCATAGTGTTTGTTCACTAGTGTGCATGTATGTGGGTGTTTCACTACACGGATGGGTTAAATGCAGAGGTCTAATTTCACAGTGTGCAAACACAGTGACAAATGGTTGTAAATTCTATTCTAATATCAGCTGTTTGAGTGTTCAGTGTGTCACTTCATCTTAGTTACAGCTTCCATTTTTTCAGGAGACTCACTTACAGTTTCTCCAAGAAATCTGCAGACACACCTCTAAAGTTCAGTCTTAGAAGCTGGTTAATTATTTTTTGAAGTAATCAAACACATTCAGTGATGTTGAGGTCTGGACTCTGTGGTGGTCAGTCCATTGTTCAGCTTCTTTGTTTGATGCTTCTTGAACAGCTACACATCCTTTCAGACCCATAGCGCTGAGTCATCTTCTCACAGTGGACGGATGGACAGAAACACCTGTGGATGTTTTTAGATCTGAATTAGCATAATTTTCTCCTGGCTCTCAAAGATCAAAGCTAATAGTGCTGTTTATATGATGGGGACACTTTTGGTGGTCCCAAGTGGTTGTTAGGAGCCCCATTTTCTTTGTTACTTGTAGTCATTTATTTTAATTGTATTGTTTACAACTTTTTCTTGTCGTTGTTTTTCCATTTTCACTTCCCTTTGTAGTTAAGGACAATATTTGATCACCTAAGATGTGTTTAGTTCCTGAAAAAGTTTTCTTTAGTTTTATGTTGGAAGTATATGGCTGATGAAAGAATTAGAAGGTTAAATTTCACATCTACATCATCACACACTCCATGTCAAGATGTTAAATTATGTCTAATAAATATGGTTTTTGACACAGTATGATATACTAATATCTTTAAACATGGACACTTTCATGTTCAATGTTAAAGCACAAGTCTCTGCAGACTCTGAAGAAAACCAGTGCAAAGGACTGACTAGTGACGGCATAAACTATAGGCGACTGAACTCAGTGTCACGAAATGGGTTTTGCATCCGGCACTGTTTGCATAAACATCGCTTATTTAATTTCTCCGGTGTTTATGAGCAAAAGCATCACAGCTCCAGACGGCCTTTTTCTGCATCCGTTCAGAATCACATGAATAATTGCACTGTTCATTTACCAAACGGTGGGGGATTATGATGAGGGCCTTTGTGGAAAATGGAGGCTTACATTAAGGGTCTTTCAGAGATCTGTAAGCCAGAATAAAAGCACTCGGAAGCAGAGAGGATTGAAGGCTCCAGCTTGGCACTGCGGCAGCGTGAGCAGGGCAGGACCCAGGGTCACCTTGGGAAGGAACGGCCGCGGATCAGCATATCAAAGCTGAGCCGTGTGTCGATGCGAGAGCTGATGCAAGGCCTTCGCTGCTGCTGGACTCGTCTTTTTTTTCTTCCAGCGTGCCGCTGCGGTCCTGCACTTCAAAGCAATATCGACAGAAATGCTCCAGAACAGGCTAGCTTGTGCAGAGTTTCTGACAGAGTGTGCTAAAGCAACAGCTCGATGAATTTTACACTTTCCTTCCTTACCTAAAACATGTGTAATGTCCAATATTTGCTTCTTTAGTTTTAAACCAGAGCCACAAGGCTAATTCAGCTAATACGTAATGGAAGGATATACCACAATAAGCATTAGTTAGCTTAGTGCGTTTAGCTCTAATAGCCTTCAATTGTATATTAATTCCAAAAAACATTCCATGTCACATTAGTTATCATGGACAAAATTCAGGCTTCAAGACAGCTACACTAATTACTGTTGTGCATTTTACCTAGATTAGTTTTGTAGCTCTACTTATATATTTCATATCAGGACTGTGTCACTGCAAAACATTGCTGTAATATATAATATTTCATTTTAAGATTGAAAGAAGTATCACTACTGAGTGAAGAGAATTAAAACAGGCTTTAGAATTAAAACAGGCTTTTAAAAAGTCAGAGGCATTGGGTTGTACATATTTACATTTTGTGTCATACACAGACTCAAAAAGAAGGTCCAACTTGATGTTTAGGTCTCATTAGGTCTCAAATTATCTCATCAACATTACACAGATGAAGATATGGTGACAGCTGCAGATAATTCACTCACATCCTCAGAAGTTCTCTTTGAATTCTCTTACAATTATCAGATTCATCTGATGGGTCGCCACAAAAACTAGTAGAAACCCTGAGTATGATACCAAAACACAAACTATGAGGCCTGGGCTTTGGCATGGAACAAACCAAATGTATGGCTGGGACATAACCTCCATATGTAACAATGTATCGTAAAGTAACATATCGTAATGTAGACTAGACGACCATGGGCTAAACAAAGGGCTTGATATATCTACAAACAATAGAGAACACCTGGGAGAAGGAGGAGAAAGGGACTAGAAACAGGTGAGAATCCTAATAAGGAAGGCAGGAGGGGCAAGGCAAGGAAGCAACACAAAACACAAGCACATGGCCAAAGGGACATGGTTACAACAGACACAATCAGAGAGACAATGGGGACACTGTGACATTAGCAGCCTAAAGTTGTTTTAAAAGTTTTGGACATGAAATGTGAACAATCTTTTGTTTATCAGCTGAAGTTCTGACAACACGTTCTGGTTGGTTGAGAAGAGTTCTAGCCAATAACGGTATGTTTTTGCCTTTTTTTTTCCACAATGACGGTACAATTCCGATGAACACTGGTTATTAATCAATGACTCACTTTATGCTGCAGGTAATCATTACTAAGTTAAACTTCAACACAAACAGAAACAGAAAGTTGACATATTAGTAGCTTCTACAAAAAAGTATTTGATCTGCAGCCCATGTGGTCAGATTGTGAAGAGGAGAGTGACCGCAGGACTACCTCAAACTCTGAATCTGTCATTGATCCTGAGCGACAATCTGTCACGTACCAAACCAGCAAACCAGACAACTGAAGGAACCATACTGAATATATCTGGTGAAGTTTCTTATTTGTTGTAATGTAACAGAAAGCCTTGGAATGAGAATCAAATGCATTTGCTTTTTATGCTTTTATAATGTTCACAGTGCATTAGTTGTCCATACAAGTTAGGGAGTTATCTTGTTTAATCTCATTAGCAAGATAGCTAGTGACCTTGGTACTTGAAACCATAAATGTATCCAATCAAATGTTAGTTATGCAGTCCTTTAGAAGGAAACATACACTCAGTGCAAATTAAAGGAAGCTCACTTTTTATCTGCTTTACCTTTCAGAGCTGCAGCACTGCTGTGCCTCAGGGTGGCACTTTAACAAATTGGTTCACCCAATTGGTCCCTTATAGCCCTGCCACTGTAACTATGTTGGGGCATTTCTGAAAAACTTTACACGTTTCTGCTGCTAATTTTCAAAGTCTGAGAACTTGCCTCTATGGCGGGTGAGTTAGAAGGCAGCCAACACTGGAGTCACCAGCCAACACCAGGGGGTGTCACACACTGATCTGATCACTTTAGTGTGATTTACTAGATGCATATCTTAAATCCTTAACATGATTGTGTGAAACCACTTAAACATAACATTTTAAAGTAAATCAATAATTTTTTGCATATTATTACACTGTAAAAATACCTCTGGTGTTTTAACTTAAAAAGGCTTTAAGAACTTCTAATACTATATTTAAAAGAAAACATTGTTTTGTGTTATGCCCTATCGACTTATTATTGGAATTACAGTTAAGTCAGATTTTTAAGGCAGCCTGGTAAGTAATTTATTTTAAAGTTAAAACACCAGACTATTTTACAGTGTTTTCTGCCTCATGTAATATTACTTAAATAGTATTGTCTCTCACCACATTATGACATGTTCTGTATGATGTTAATTATTTCTTGAAGAATTGAAGAAAAACATGTATATGCTGCTTAAAATTTCATCACCTTCAGTTTAAAATACCTTTGCGCATCCTTGGCTCCTGCACAACAGGAGCAAACATGTCCTGGCTGATCAACTACATATGAGTGAAAGGTTGCATCTCTGCCAAAGCACCAATGCTTCACTGAAAGCAATATTTTGCAAGTGTGCCATTTGTCGAAATTGGCCGGAACCAAAAGTAAACCATTTGTTATTGAGGGCAGATGATGAAGTATCGTCTTAAGTGTCTGATAGACCTATTGTGTAATCATTATTCATTTCATATGTGGGAGAGGCGCTTTCAAATAATGCTAAGAACACCATGAGTGTTGAATTACTATAAGTAGTCTGTTATTTATTTATTTTTCTATTCTAGCAAAGCAGATCTTTGAAGGAAAACGGCAGACTGGGAGTCAGTTTACCACAGAGGTGGCATATCTTTGGCTGGAAACCCACAGGAAAGAGGAGAAGGGGGGAAAGAGACAGAGAGAGAGAGAAAGAGAGCGAGCGAGAAGAACAGCAGTCATCCTTGCCATTCTGTGGATATATAGTCTTAATTCTGCAATAATATAATCTACATTTTGCAATATTTCAGAAAATGGTGATTGAAGACGAGTGTTTATTTATGTACCTGTCAGACCCTCTGAGATCCTCTCCTCCTTTGTCAAAAAACCTCCCACAGCACGGCGGAAAACTTGGCTGCGGAACATTGCTCACGGACCACAAGACATTCCGGCCACGGATGGGTGAAATCCTCCTTTTTCTGAGGTTATTCGCCATCCATATGGTGCAGAAATCTATCCTTCAGAGGACTTGTGCTGTGGGCTGTTGTCTTAATGCCTCTATCAGAATAAACTTTCAAATGACTTCAGAAAAAAAAACGTACATATACAAAGAAGAAAAGGAAAAAACGAGGGTGAAATTAATTCTTCAGATTTGATGGCTGACAGACCGTGACCCACTTTTTTTTTTTTGTGTGTGTGTGTGTTTTTTCCAACAAACCCTGAAGCTACCGTCTGTTATTCCTTCCTCCTTGTCTCCACCGAGCTTCAGCTGCAAATATCCAGACCGTGTGAAGATTTTCTATCATCACTGTCAAAACCTTAGATCTCGGAAAATGGTAACTTTACAGGGGAAAGAAGGAGATTGTTAGCTTTGAATGGACATCGTTGGAACATGATTGTAGTCATTTTGACCATTATTTGTTGTGAAATACACTTTAACACAATGTAAAGTGCTAGTGGAATTTTCTAATTCTTAAAAAATTAAATAAATAAATAACAAATATAGAACATTTTGTCCTAGCAACAAAGTCATTGTTTCCAATTATTACATTTAGTCTTTATTTTTTTTATGCAGTGTGCTCAGAATATTATATAGTTATACTCACAAATAATATGCATCTTCCTTCTCACATATTTAACACCGAAATGGTAATCTTTGATGATAGATTAATAGTAAAACAAATATGTAGTCTTTTAATTTTAAAACGCTATAATGAACCATGTTTAATATTACCAAGGATGTAGTCTAACAAGGTGAAAAGGCTCATTTTAGGTCAATTTAGGTTGAAAGTAACCCTGGATAATATTTACATTTCAACATATGCAGCTCTGACCACCATAGACTTAATAATAAAAGCAACAGATCATTAAGAGTGTTCATTTTTAACCATGATAATTCATCCATAGTAGCGCAGCAGCAGCCTGATGTATGTTGTTTAGATACAATCTGTGTTGGAACTGCTCTCGTTTAAATACAGCTTTTAAATGTCTCTGAAAGTGAAACCTTCAGTACCTTCAGCAGACTCTGCTCGATAGCACACGAGGGAGAACTATGGAGAAATCAATGAGCAGCAAGCTAACAAAAGCAAAAGTTCCCCTCGAGATCCTCCACTGTAACAATTACATAGGACCTGAATTATTGACTCTAAATATGATAAATACAATCACTTTTTGTATATAAATGAGTGTGTATATATGAGATATAGATTAAATCTGACAAACACACTGTCTGTATGTATATCTGATATGTATGAAATAGACCCCACTACATGCTGCTCTCACTAGATATCAGTGATATATAAAAAAATGTTCATGCTATTATGGAAATCACATAATTATCATATAGAAGAAAAAAACATTCTTAACTTTGAACCCCTTAAATGACCAGCTACCACTAGCAAACCTAAAGTTTTATAACACACTTCTATAACCTATGAACAGCTCAGCCAGTTTGCATTGAAGTCCCTGTAGTTATTAAATAATACAGCTTAGTATGTAATAAGCCTGAGATTTGAAGGGGTTAACTAATTTCTTTTCCAAGTCATTTTTGGGACATTTCAATTGGTCCATTTCAAAGGCTAAGTGAAATTTTAAAGTTATGCAGTTATGCAAAAAGAAAAAAATATATAGTTATGAGGTTTTTACTCAAAAGTAAAAATATTAACATTTAACTTTATCACATTCTGGTAAAGATTATTTTGTCTATTATCAGATAGCAGAATAGAACCCAATGATTTGCAAATGAAAAAAAGAAACTTCCTGTAGTGTCAAATTTGAGAATAGAAGACAAATGTTAATAGGTAGTCCTAGAAAATAGATAAGTAAATTAAGGATATCAACAGAAAGAAACAAAATGGGACTCAATAGGATGAAGAACAAAACATTCACACTATTTTAATGGAAAAGAAATAAGACATTAGAAAATCGGAGTGCAATTAGAGCTACAATACTCCTACACTCATATACACAGACACAGTTGCACTCATTCACTCATTCAGTGAGCGAGTCTCTAATCCGGCGATTGGTTTTACCTTATCGCCCAACTTAAAGGAGTGTACTCTTCTAAGCTGCAGGATTGAACCCCTGTTCGATACAGGTTTGCAAAACTGAATCTGTTGAGCCGCAAAGATTTGATATGGGTATTTAAAGCTCTGCACGGCATTAACCGCTAGCACAACAAATAGCCTTCCTTAAAACCAGCTAACTCTACCCCGGCCAGCACAGATGCAAATGAAACTGAGCCTACTGTGGATTGAGGAGGTTAGTGGGAGAGGGAGAAGGGTGGTGTGTGTTCATGCACATCTAACTCTATGATGAAGTCCCTGACCCACTGAGAAGCCCCTGTGATGACTCAGTTACCATCAGCAACCCTTAAGCAAACACACCTAGCAGCTTTTCTGGATGCTTCCACCTGCTGTTCAATGAAGTCTTAAAGGAATAGTTTGGCCAAAAAATATTGATAAATGTACAGTTTTCTCCTACTACATGTACTTTTGATCTACTTTACTGTTGATCTCTTACTTTTTATTTTGTTTTAGACCTTACTTTTTATTTTGTTTTTGTTTCTTTGGAACATGTTGCAGGCATCAAATTCAAAATGAGTGAATATTTGCAAAAAACAATAAAGTTTATCCGATTGAACATGAAATATCTTGTCTTTGTAGCGTATTCAATTGAATATAGATTGAAAAGGATTTGCAAATCATCGTATTCTGTTTTTATTTATGTTTTACACAACATCCCAACTTCATTGGAATTGGGGTTGTAGTCAGTCAGGCAATACATTGCACTGGAGCTTCACACTAAAGGTAATAGCCCACCAATTAGCATGGCGCTAGCTGAATGCCTGAATTTAGTATCCTTTTGGTCTAAAACAAAATAAAAAGTAAGAGATCAATAGTAAAGTAGATAAAAAGTAAAGTAGTACAAGACCTGACAACAAACACAACATAATGAAATTAAACCCTGAAAGAAGAGAGTTAAGAAAAAATGTTATTAATGTGTCCATAATGTTATTATATTATGGATATGAAACGGAATGACTGGAACTAGTTACTAGCCACCTCTGCTTCACAACTTGGCATGATTTTAGGGGACTGTGTGTTGATTTAGGCTTGCAGATAGCGCCATGCTAATTGGTAGCATTTAAGCTTTCATTACTTATTAGCTTTCTTCGCCTTGTAGCTCCAGGGCTACAACTAAAGAAGCAAAATTCAGACACCAAACACGTCTTGGTTTGTTTGACTACATTTACTTTCTCTTACAGTCTAAACATTAACTAGGGATGTGTGACATACAAACTCCAAAGTTCTTTTTTGTGTAAAATAATGGGAAGTTAGTTTCATAAATTACACTGAAATTCCAAACAGATTCTCGATATTAACTAAGTGTGGTGTACAAACACCTATTAAACTGATAAAGAAGTAAAACACCTCATAGATATCTGGAGTAAGGTGGTAAATATAAACATTCACTAAATGTCAATGTATGACAGACACTGGTATTCATGGGGTCCCATGTTGGCTGACATCTTCAGCATTGTCAGGGTGCTTACTCACTTGCCATAGCAGCAGCGATTAGTTTAACAATATTCTTTCTGCAAATGCTTTCTAGCTTGGTAATGCACTCCTTCTCACATTAACTGAGAGTTTACTCATCTCCTCTTCTGTCTTCAGTTTGAGAATTGAGGAACAGTCAATCTTTACACCAAAATCTTGGGAAACTGGGCGAGATTTTAGATTTACAGATAAGCCGTAACAAATTTTCAGAGGTGTTCTGGGCATAGATGCAGTTGCTAGGCTGTGAAAGACCAACTGGGTCAAGCAATTTGTTACAGCACCACCCTGAAGCAGAGGAGTTCTGCAGTTCTAGTTAGTTAAGAATACCAAACACAGAAGCTGATTCCCTGAATTCTTATTTTAGCGTTTATTTTGCCCTAACAGACAGCATAATGCCCTAAAGATTTCCACAGAATTTTCATCTTGAGACATACAGAGGGTCCAAGAGGTTAATTAAGGAGTCCCAGACCCCCCAGAACCATCTATTTTACACATTAACTGTAAAGTCACACATTTAAGCAGGAATGTAAATCAGATAGTCCTCCAAGAATCACGTTAGGTATAAAATGATGGTACAGAATACAAAGAGAGTTTTCTGAAGTTAACAGTAAGACCTCAATACATACCACATTAAGAATCACTTTAAAGCCCAAATTCAGTTTAGGTTCAGTTTAGCTGGTAATAAATATATATAATGCATAAGGCTCCTTGTACTTTGTAAATCTACAGTCTTTTTTATGTCAGTTAACTACATATTTTCACTAACTACATTTTCACTCAAAATAATTACACAGTAGATACTCAGTAATAATATCACACACTTATCTAGATAATACCTAGTTTACATTTCAAGCCTGCTTTTTTACCCACAATAATTATGAAGTACTTTAGAATTATGATGAGTTTGTACCTCATAATTACCAGCTTAACACCTAGAACTTAAGAAACTTTACAAAGTGCTGCTATTTAAAGTAAGTTGGCAAAGTGATTAGATATCTTTTTTTTCCTTTTCTTTTTTTTGCCAAACTATCACTTTAGCTTTATCTAGCAAAGAAGGAACACTTTACACGTCTGACAGAAAGAACCCTTAAGGCTATTTATCAAAACATGAGTTAATTAACATTTATTCTACTATTGTTACACACACATATTATCAAAATCACACCTGCTTTAAAAAGCCATTACAAAGGTAGTAGCCCATCTCCGTCAGTGTAACAAATTCAGTCGTGCAGACAGCTTTACTCTGCTGTAACTGCCGTAATGTGTGGCTAAATGAAAGTGTGCATTAAACATAAAAACCTGCAGCTATCATAAATTCATTACGCTTACACAAACCGTCCTGAGCTGCCTGTGGAATATTGCACTATGGAGACATTATTTGTCAGATTTAGCATGAGACCCAAAATCCCTGTGGCTGAGTGCATATTTCAAAAGACGGAATTGAAATGAAATTGAAAGCATGTTGGCAAAAAGACGGCTCTACAGATGAGGGGGGGGGGGGCAGAGAGATAGAGAAAGAAAGAGAGAGAGAGAGAGAGAGAGAGAGAGAGAGAGAGAGACAGAGAGAGAGAGAGAGAGAGACAGAGAGAGAGAGAGAGAGAGAGAGAGAGAGAGAGAGAGAGAGAGAGAGAGAGAGAGAGAGAGAGAGAGAGAGAGAGAGAGAGTCTGGATCTGTCAGATTATGTGATGTGATAATGGAAACCAGTCCTTGGTGTGTCCACTACAGTGTGTCAGTGTAAGTGTGTGCATGTGTGTGTGTGTGTGTGTGTGTGCCAGCACGTGTCTCTGAAGAGCTAGTGGTGTGTGTGTCGTGAAGAGAGATGGGATAATTCATCCTCTCGGCCAAATCACGGCCAAATTCCAAAACATTTCACACTCTCTTCATCAATCGCCAGCATCTGATAGCTTTAATATAATTCTATACTCACACACTATACAGATATATGTTACCATAAGCACATTGTCACTAAGGAAACCTCATCTCCAAAATAGTAACTTATAGTACAAGAAAAGAAGTACTTAAATTTGCAGCATGATAGACAAGGCAACGACAAACTACTAAACAATGGGAAACTATACTAAGCAACAATAAGCTTCACAAAGTAATGTTAACTGATACAGCACAGTAAAATGTTCTAAGCAAGACCACACTACTAAGCAAAAGTAAACTATTTACACCAAACTAAAGTGAGCTGTAATTAATCTAATATTGCTGGAATAATAATAAAAATAATTGCTGGAATAAGCATTTATAAACATTTGTTTAGGTGTCATGTAGCCTTATGATGAGTGCCCTACAGAAAGGTTTGACCAAAAAATCTATTATGAAAGGTTATATTATACTACTAAATAGTGAACTATAATTTGCAATAATAAAATGTATTATGTAGTAGTAAGCAAGTAAGCAATAATAAACATTAATGAAAATCATCTATACTAAATAATAGTAAAATATACTAAGCAATAGTAATCCGCACTAAATTAAAGAGTCTTTTGAGTCTTGGCTCTTCACAAGGTTTTTTCCTTTTGTTCTTAGGGAGTTTTTCTTGCCATTGGTGCCCTGGGTGATGCTCAGCTGGGGCAGAATTCCTATAAAATCTGCTTTGTGACAAAGTGCATTATAAAAAGTGCTATACAAATAATTATTCAATTGAATTGCTGTACTACTGCCATAGTAAACTGCACTAAGGAATAATTCATTATACTCAGCTATACTAAGCTATGCTATCTATACTCAGCAATATTAATCTACACCAAACAATAGTTAAGTATACTCAGTAATACTAATCTATAAGAAGCAATAGTTAAGTATAATCAGCAATGCTAATTTACGCTAAGAAATACTAACTTATACTGAGCAATGGTGAAGTATATTCAGTAATACAAATGTACACTATTATTAACCTGTAGTAAGATATGTTATACTGTCCTAAGCAACACTAAATAACTGCATGAAGAAGCAGGTGTGTGTGTGTGTGTGTGTGTGTGTGTGTGTGTGTGTGTGTGTGTGTGTGTGTGTGTGCATTTAAAAGCAGAAGGGTAGCTCTTCTCTCCTGGGTGTGGTAAGCTTTACGGCTTTAGCAGACGACTTTAAAGACTCCTCAAATCCACACACACACACACACACACACACACACACACACACACACACACACACACACACACTGCCCTTCTGTCAGAATGGTGTATTGTTCTCACTCATCAAATAGTCCTGCAGAGGTGTCTGTGTGTGTGTGTGTGTGTGTGTGTGTGTGTGTGTGTGTGTGTGTGTGTGTGTGTGTGTGTGTGTGTGTGTGTGTGTGTGTGTGTTTGCAGGTCCGGGCAGTTCTGTGCATTTCTAAACATACTACCACACACACTGATTGTTTTCTCAAGCAAGATTATGGGTAAAAAGCAACTGAGGCGGCCCACTCAGTGTCATGTGATTCCAAGAATTAGCGTTGTTTTGAGATCTGTGTGTGTTCCTGTTCGGACGTTGGCTGAACTGACCTGTCTGTGTGTGATTAGTTTGATGGGCTCAAATGTTTGACACCCCTTGCTGTTTGGTAAGACTGAATTATCTCTGAACAAAGGCAAAGAAAAAGCCCATTAAATCATTCGCTGTATGTCCGGAGAAATTTGCTTCAAATGGCCAAATAATTTAGTAATTCAGCATCTGTGGCTTTCATCATTACATTTTTGCACATAAGAGAGCACAAACTGAGAAAATTGATTTCTTTTTTTAAAGAAATAAAGATTTAAAATAGGGCTAAGAGAATTATTTATATATATATATATATATATATATATATATATATATAAAATATATAAAAACGCACTTATTGTGAAACAATACAAAACGAGTGTGTACAAGTCATGTGCTGCAGAAATGGTGAAGCTTTAGTGACATCATGCACTTTTTTTGCTACCTGAGCACAACTGTCATACCCATCCAGACTGAAAGCTTTTCATTAATCTTTCATCAACTCCGATTTCGTCTGTATCCCAGTAAAAGCTTGTGTTTTGCTCCATGTGGGGAAGCTGCTGTAAAATGCATGGCTGGAAATCAGCACTCTTAAATGCGAAGGGAGGGGTTGGAGGGCAAAATGAAAGCGTTGCCTTCATTTAAGCAAACTTTACCGATTAATGGTTGAGAAATGTTCTGGTTTCCATCAGAGCACGTTTTAACTTCGTGGCGAAAAAATACAGAACTCTCTACCTACTACTGATGATCTGTCTTTGTGAAAAACATTGATCCAGAGCTTTTTGGACAGGGTGATATTGTTACTGCAAAGGGGAATTATTGTCATTTATCATTTATTACTTATTAATTAACAGTTTATTATTTATTATTATACAATAGAACATTAAATATTAATATAGTATAGACATAATAACACACACACACAGGCGTATATGTTAATTTTATTCATTTTATATAATTTATTACTCATTAGTAATTGTAATTACTATAAAAGTGCTTTCAGATGTATGAAACTACACTCTTGTACAAGCCATGGTTCTCAATCAGACCATTGTCTTTCCCAAAGAACCCTGTATGTGCCTGCTATTGTGTTTTTGATCAAGTCAGAGTATATACATTAAAACACCTTACACATCATACATGCTCTACTGTTGCAATAGTTTCTTTAAGCTGAGATCAGTATTAGAATAATTTTGACAGACTGCAATATATTAACACAACAATGATACCATTTTACTGTGTATGTCTTTGATTTCACCTGGTTCCATTGTTCTTAATGACAAAAATAATCCCGTTCACTGCGTAACTCTCATATTCTTTAGCAAATCAAGTCTATGTTACCGTTTCCTGCATATCTCCCCTCACCCATGCAGTAATATGGCAGGCGTACAGTGCTGCTCAGTAATAAATCCGCTTCATAACACACTCATCTCAAAGCAAATTGTGTGTTTGTAATATGCGGCGGTTGCTTCTCTGCCTGGAAAGCATATGAACTGAGCGAACAAGGGAAATCGTGTCATATATATTGAGGTGGATTAGCGTGGGTTAGCCAGGTTATGTGCACCAGCCCCCTGCTTACGTTTCACCTGTATATTAAGCCTTAGCTACTCCACTGTCAAGCTTTAATCTGCCGCTCTAATTATCGTCTTCCAGCGGCTCAGGGCAGATGTCAGTCAGAAGAGAGCTTTGATGGAAGTGATTTATTTTGTCTAGCAATTGGTATGGCAGGCAGACTTTTTGCGGGGCTTTTAGGGGAAAATATGACTTCCTCGCGATCTTTCTGTGGTGTGCGGCTGCCAAGGGCAGCAGCAGAAGCGCATCAGTCGTGTGTGAGTGACCTGAAGGCCTACAGAGCCAACATCACTCACTTTAGCTCCACATATTTCCATATCATAACACTGAACAGGCCAGACTGCTTTCAACAGAGGGCGAAGATGGACAAACTGGAGCATCCAGGTATCCAGTGACCTGGATGGGTCGTTTGGGTTTAATAGGACCTTTGGCAGTGTTCATAGTAATCCTTGTTTAGGTACAAAATACTAATCTGATGCTCAGTAAAGTGGGAGAGATTACTGCTGCGCATCAGCTCTGTCACTTATTTTCAAGCAGTGAATATATTTTTGGACAATAATGGTCTTTTTACTATAAACTCAACAGATTTTTCATGATGCCTTCATATTTTGCTTTTACCACTTCATCTTTTGATTTTGTTAATGTTGCTGGGATTATAACTTTTTGCAGGACAGAGAAAGGCTGGTTGCATTCAGACAACAAAATAACTAGCGTATAGATAGATGAATCTGCTTTAGTGTCCAGTATGACTGATTTTGATCTGAAGTAGGTTCTCTGCTGGAGGCTCTTCTGCATGATGTTATCTTCAAATGGTTTCTCTCACTCATCATTCATAAAGAAGGTTGAAGGCTGATGGAGCTTCAGTTGGTTTAGTCCTGAATTAGCACTGGTTTAATGCAGGTTTAATTGTGGATTATTGCTAATGCTGGTTTAATGCTGATTGAACCACCTGCAGGTTGAGTTCTGGTCTTTATGCTGATTTAATGCTAGTTTAACCCAAGTTTAATACTGGATCCTTGTTGGTTTGTGAGTTTAATTGTGGTTTTATGTTAGTCAAGTGTTGATTCACTGTTGGTTTAGTGCTGATTCAGTGCTGATTTATTGTCAGTGTAGTGCTGATTCAATGTTAATTTAGTGTTGATTTACTGCTGGTTAATTGGTTGATTAGTTATAGTTATGGTTTAGTACTGGTTTAATGTTGGTTTAGTGCAGGTTTAATTTTAGTTTAGTGCTTTTATAATATGCTGGTTTAACGTGCTGTCCTAGTGCTGGTTTAGTACTGATTTAAAGTGTTGGTTCTTTGCTGGTTTGGTGCTGGTTTAGTGCTGTTTTTGTTAGTTTAGTATAGGTTTAGTTTTACTTTGGTGCTGGTTTAGGGCAGGTTTACTATGTTGGTTTATTCCTGGTTTAATTTGAGTTTAGTGCTCTTATAATATGCTGGTTCAGTGTGCTGGTTTATGCTGGTTTAGTTTTGGTTTAGTACAGGTTTAGTGCTGGTTTGGCGCTGGTTTATTGCAGGTTTAGTTGTAGATATAAACATGATGCTGTTTTAGTACTAGTTTAATGTGCTGGTTCATGCTGGTTTAGTGCTGATGTAGTTTTTATTTAGTACTGGTTTAGTGCTAGCTTCATGCTGGGTTCATGCTGGTTTAGTGCTGATTTAGTTTTACATACTGGTTTAGTATCCGTTTATTGCTGGTTTAATGTGCTGGCTTTGGGCCAGTGTAGTTTTGATTTAGTGCTGGTTTGCTGCTGATTTTAATGCTGGTTAGGCACTGGTTTAATACTGGTTTAGAGCTAGTTTTTGTGTTTTTGCTCGGGCCATGCTCTATGTGCTGCATGTGGTCTTTATTTGGTTTCAGCTCTGAATCTCAGAACACTACAGAATCCTCCTAAGAGAACATGAAAGCAAATACAATACAGTAAATATAATATCAGCATTATATATAGATAGATAGATAGATAGATAGATAGATAGATAGATAGATAGATAGATAGATAGATAGATAGATAGATAGATACTACTACTACTACTACTACTACTACTACTACTAATAATAATAATAATAATAATAATAATAATAATAACAACAATAATAAGCAACGAAATAAAAATAAGAAAAATAATGTTTTTATTGGAGATTTCTGTCTGGCGGCTCGTGACGTGCATTCAGCCTGTGTGAAATTTTATGGCAATACTATTATTTATAATTTTGTTGAAGTCAAAGGAATAAAAATAGTGATAATTCTGTCTTTCAGAAATCAAGGCGCTCATGTCAGCTTTGCGTTCGGCTCGTTTCTTTCTTTCTCTCTTTCCTCCTTTTCTATTTTCTTCGTGTTTATTGATGATATCAGACGTCTGTCTGCGTATCGGGTCGCATTTGCCGGAATTTAAATCCAACGCGTCTGAATGAAATCTCAGTCTGTTTAATGAGCTCAGCGCGTGCAGCGGCGTGTTTATTCTAGAGGATATTTATGAAACTCCTTCAGCAGAATCGATCAACACCTTCATTTATAGGAAACATCACTGTTTATCTCATAGTTTATTTGCTCTCGGTGATCAGCTCTAGAACATTCCCCCGTTTTCTTCTCAGCTGAATCTGGAGCTGATTTTCACTCCTTATTTCTCCTTTATCAGATGATCAGGCGTCTGTCTGGTACAGCAGAAAGGAACGAGCAGAATTATAACCGCATGAAATCAGACAGCTTTGCTCTGAGGGTCGCTCTCTGCTCCTGGTCGAAGTTTAAATGGTTTGGAAGGTATAAAGCGCCACCTGCTGGACAGACGTATAGTACAGCGTCTCTACAGTGATGGAGGATAGAAATCACTGCACACTGGAACAAAAACAGCTGAAGGGCTGCTTGATGTGCAACACTGATTATGGGGTTAATTAAAAGTGGACTTAAGCTACTGCTGTGGTCACATCACAACACCCTGGACATTCATTGAGTCTATTTTTCTATCTCACTGAGCAAAAAAAAAGCTTACAGAATATTATTATTAGAATATTATTAGTAGCATATTGATATTATGCACACTTTTGCAAGACTAAGGTTCTTGTTATTTAGCTAGAAAAGACGGTGCTTCTATGTAGAACCATGAGTTCTTTATAAAGCTATTTGCAAGCTCTCAAATGGTTCTTTGGAAGGTGAATTAAACCTCATGTTCTCCATCAATCTGAAGAACCATTTCAACATGCAAAGAACCATTTGAGCATGCAGAAGGTTCTATATAGAGCTCACCACCATTCTTTTTACTTATGTAGTTATTAGTTGAAAGGTTGGAAATGTTATTAGTTATTGAATATTCAATAGTCAATAGTCAATATTGAAATAAGCTTGTTCTATAAGTGTATTACTGGTGTTGGATTATTTCTATTGAAATATTATTCACTGGCCAATTAGCATTTAGGATCCAGTGTTGTGAAATATTTTCAGTGTTATTCTTTTTGCATGGTGTGAAAGAAGCACACTTTGCCTTAAATAAGCGATTTTAAGAAGCCTGTCCATGACTAATGCTCTGAAATTCCCACGCAGGCTGAAAACAAACAGATTTCTCCCTCCACTGCGCTAATTCACCAGCAAACGCGTGGAAATCGCACATTTGCATGACTTCATTTTCTGCACGACTAAACCAAACGCTGCCTCTCCACACGCCTGCAGAACGCCACAGAGGCGTACAAAAGCAGCGCGTGTGTGTGTGTGTGTGTGTGTGTGTGTGTGTGTGTGTGTGTGTGTGTGTGTGTGTGACTGATCACACTAATTTGGCTCTCCGTCTGAGCTGAGGAGATCTGTTTAAAAAGCTTTCGGCAGGTTTTGATATTTTGTATTAAAACGTTTCACTACATTCACTGCAGCTTCACTCTGACAGTTTATATATTTGATGTGCTGTCATATTTCAGCATATTACATTTGGAAAAATATGCTTCATTGTATGTCAGTGTTTGACTATTAAGACCTGAAGATCTTACATTTTTATAGACCTATCACATCACATATTAACTTTACATATTACATATTGACATTGTGGCTGTGAATGTTTCAAAAGTGTGTTTAATGTGCTGATTTAGTTCTGGTTTTGTACTAGTTTACTGTCTAATTAATTCTAGTTGAAAGCTTTTTAGTGTTTAATGTGTTGACTTATTTCTGATTTAGTGCTTTATTTATTGACTATTCAGTGCTGGTTTAAGTTGTTGATTTAGTTCTGGTTTTGTGCTGGTTTAGAGCTGTTTCAGGGCTGATTTATATCTGGTACAGGGCTTCACTTATAGTCTGTTTAATGCTCATTTACTGCTGGTTTAGTGTGCTGGTATTTTGCTGTTTTGGTGCATATTTGGTGCTTATGTAATGTGCTGGTTTAGACCTGGTCCAGTACTTTTTTGATGCTGATTTAGGTATAGTTAAATGTTTTATCTACTTGCCTGTCTAACGCTGGTTTAATTATTTAGTACTTTTTTAGCGCCAGTGTATTGCATTCATTGCTGGTTTACTGTGGATTCACAATGCAAAAGTTTATACATTTGACATGTCATATTTTGAAAATTTGTGTCAAAGTGAGTGACTTTTCACCCCATGCACAAAAACTGTCCATTTTGCACCACTGTATTATATAATATAGTATTGTATAATATAGTATATTATAAAAATGTACTATTATTAGTAGTAATAAAGTTAACATATTATTAGAATATTGCTATTGCCATACATGTAAATAATGCTATTATTTTGCTATTACTGTATCATACTTCTACTACTATCTCTATTTATTCCATGTTGAATATGTTATGAAAATACATGTTCTTGGATCAATCATTCCGGAAATTTGTTCAAGCCTGTTCAGTTTGCTTTGTAGATGATAATTAGCTTCATCAAATGAGCCAAAAATTCCTCAACTGCAGAAGAATCTTGTATGTAATTATTCTTAATAGATCATGCTATTATTGCATCAGTTGTTTGACGTGCTCATGCCTACAGATTAAAAGTTAGACAAATAGCTCAGTCCGAATGTGAAACTGTATAGCCAATACAGCATGCCGATAGTCTGATGCTAAAGTTTAGTTACTAGCTTCCATTCATCATAAGCCACGTTAGCATGTTTGTGCTTGATGCACTGATGCCTGCAGTTTGAAATAAGCAGCTTTAAAAGAAATGTTTAAAAAGCTAATGTTGCTAACAGTGAATGAAATTGTTAGCATTAAGCTAACAACATCATGCAAATTGTTGACTGCTAGCTTACCTTCACCTTAGCACAAGAACCTAATGTCTACAGTTTGAGATAAGCAGCGTTAAGTGTGGTTTTGTCCAAAATGCCAATATAACTAACAATGAATGAAACTGCCCACCCTTCAGTTAGCATTAAGCTAACTGAATGACATCATGCAGAATGTTTGTTGCTAGCTTCCATACTTCATAAGCCACCATAGCATGTTAGCACCTGTTTCTCAGGTGGGCTGTAGCCATCTATTCTTAGAAGCTCGGCAGTTTTTCCCCCTTTCATTCTGTTGCCAAAGCCCTCGCTGCTCTGAGCCTGTTTTCACCGTCTCCGTACTTAAGTGTAGACCACTTAACTATCTAAGCTTCACCAGTGATCAGGCCATTTATCTGGGATTATTGCAGTGAATTTACTGTTTGGTTTCTTTCCAGCACCCAAATGTCAAGTCCAAAGTCATGTGTGCAGTAGCTTTGCGGCGAAGATCCCCCGAAAGCTGGTAGCAGTTGATCTTTGGATAGAGCATGAAATAAATAAATCCTCTTTAGCAGATCAATATTCATCCCCTTTAATGCGGGAAGTGAAACTGCTGGATTTGAGCTGGTAATTCTGATGAACAGCTAATCGTTGAAAAACAAGCAGGAGGGCTTTGCCACCTCCAGAAGATTCTTACACAGGGAGGAGCCGAGTCTGATTTTTTTCTTTCTTTTCTTTTTCTGGCCTTCGCTGAAAAAAAACACTAATTACATGTAACATACACCTTCTAATTAACATCCGACATGTCAAGGTTACTCTCCCCCTTAAGAATCAGATCTCGATCTGTGTGCTAGACGATATTTGAGATGGGCTTTTGCTTTCTTCGTCTTTGTTGCGAGAGCTGGCTAATCGCATTAGCAGCCTAGGCTCGTAAAAATATAAGGGTGAAAGTGATCAGGAGCTGTGGAAGCTGGTAGGTCACTTGCAATCTTTGCTATACTGTACATTTCTTCATTACTTTACTATATGACTACATTTACTATTACTACTCCCTCTCTGTATGTTCTAAATGATGTGATATGTATTGAAAATGTATTGTCTATAAGGCTAAACCTGCTTATTAAGTATTAAAGGAAATTTTCCATTTTGGAAATATAAATGTGATATGTAATTATTCTAACTAGCATCTGAATAAATAAACCGGGCCATGATGACTTGGCTGATGGGCTGCATTTGATGTAATGGGTAAAAAAATGTAGGATTTTTTTTTCCCACGCACTATGCAAAAGTTTGAAAACCCCCGGTCAAATGTTTTGTTGATTAGATTTTTTTTACATTTAAATAAGCACATGGTCTCCAGAAAACACGCTTCAATATGGCATTTATTCTGCATGTTTGAATTCAGTTTTTTGTTAAGTTTAACATATTGGGGGAAAAAATTAACAGTTTTGGACAGGCTGCATTTTTATATTTAAATTTCAAATTTTTAACACTAGAATTTTTTTTCATACACATCTTAATAATTCCAACTCCCATTTAAACTGTGTCAAAAATTGGGGCAATAGAAATTCTCCAAAATAGCTCAGAATAAAACCTTGTTAACTTAACTTATATTAAAATATAATTTTTTTTTTCCTATAAAGTTAGTAAGTGTATTGAGATGTAATGAGAATTTATTCCTAGCAATTTTGTGCCATTTCTATTTCCGGTAACACTTTATTTGGATGGGCTACGGTACACTGTTAGAAATAAACGTACTATGCAGGTACATGATTCATTCATCAAGGTGCAAACAATGTAAGCGTACCCTCAAAGGTACAACAGTGGTTTTAAGGTGCAATGGTGTACCTTACATGAGTTTTTCCTAGTGGAAAAGTAGATATTTGTACCTTTTCATAACCAAATGTTTTAAATCAGAACAATAAAATAAAAAGCCTGGAGATGAGATGGGTGTGTGGAGTCAGTACAGTTTAGAAAATATGATTTCAATGGATTCTGGTACAGTTGTGTTCCCTGACTAAAGGTACTGGGATGTACAACTGAGGGTACCACCACAGTGGTAGATGCTTAGTAAATGATCACTCAGTCATTAAGTACCATTTAACTAAATTTCCAGTAAATGCAATTTAAAGTCAAGTTTAGTGTGAAAGATCTTATTAAATATATCCTTAACCCAAAATCTAATCTCACGATAAAACCTACACCTACATCTAACCCCAAACCTAACCATAATGTTGTTGATAATCCAACTGATTATCACCAGAAAGTTTGTTAATGACTTGAGAATGAAAATTATTTCTTCATCTATTCTCATCTAACCTCCAGTTGAGTTTACATTGCTTATTATATTGCCAATAGCATTTGGCCAGATAATACATCATAAAAAAGCATTGAAATTGCAATAATACCTTTTCCAATATTGCCAGACCCGCTTAGGCATGTATATTGCAATACTGAATGGGTTACAGATGCAGACTTGTGCATAAAATTGTCTGTTATTACTCTCATAATAAGTTGCGCTGTTATTGTCATCAGGCGAAAATATGATCAGGCACTTTTTTGGATGTTTTTGTGTCCCCCAAATGTAAGAGAGTAAGAAAAGCAGGTGCATCCGGGTAAGGAGAATATGTTCTTGGCCTGCAGTGCGGGTGGAGGTGGACTGAACTTTATCCTGCAGCTTTGAGGAAGAGTGAACAGATTCACAACTACAATGAACACTTTCTTACAATGCGCATGATACCACAGTGACACATCCTGTCGAATCCTCTTATTTCCCATTGGTTAATTCACATTTTATTCACTGCACAAATAACTCTGTTTATTCTGTTGGCTGATAGATTTCTATAAATTAAAAAGAGAGCAAAAAATTGACAAAATGACATGTTTACCTATGGATGTTGAGAAAAGAATAATGTGATAATGAATTATGCAGCGTGGGATGGAAAATAATGAAATGAAACATCCTTGAGTGTTCAGTACCCTACTGTGAAATACAGTTCTGTTTCTCGTACATCTCTCTCTCTCTCTCTCTCTCTCTCTCTTCCCCTCCTTTTTTCTTTCATTTCTTCAGATTTACATCTCTGCTTGTAGCTATGAATAGGCCCAGGTCTGCATACCAAAGCCTTTGGAATCTGCTCTGTTGTGTTAGAGCGAAGCTCTGAATGATCGATTGTCCCAAGATGTGCCATAACTCAGTTAACAAATAAATAAATAAATTGTCCTCTGGGCTACGCCGAGTTTTACCTTTAAAATGTGGCCGGCTGCCACTGAGATCTTCATTTGGGTTGGTTACTGGCTGTTATGTACTTTTTTACACTCTTCAGTACTGAATTTCACACAATTCAGTACAGCTCAACTCAACATAGCACAACCTAACTCAACTGAATTGAACATAATTCCACTCAGGTTCAGGTTAAGACAACTCAACTCAATTACAATCCCAATTCCAGTGAAGTTGGGACGTTGTGTAAAACATAAATAAAAACAGAATACGATGGTTTGCAAAACATTTTCAATCTATATTCAATTGAATACACTACAAAGACAAGATATTTAATGTTCAAATGGATAAACTTTATTGTTTTTTGCAAATATTCACTCATTTTGAATTTGATGCCTGCAACACGTTTCAAAGAAGTTGGGACAGGGGCAACAAAAGACTGGGAAAGTTGAGGAATGCTCAAAAAACACCTGTTTGGAACATTCCACAGGTGAATTGATTGGGTATAAAGGGAGCATCACTGAAAGGCTCAGTTGTTCACAAGCAAGGATGGGGCGAGGTTCACCACTTTGTGAACAACTGCGTGAGCAAATAGTGCAACAGTTTAAGAACAACGTTTCTCAACATGCAATTGCAAGGAATTTAGGGATTTCATCATCTACAGTCCATAATATCATCAAAAGATTCAGAGAATCTGGAGAAATCTCTGCAAGTAAGCGGCAAGGCAGAAAACCAACATTGAATGCCCGTGACCTTCGATCCCTCAGGCAGCACTGCATTAAAAACCGACATCATTCTGTAACGGATATTACCACATGGGCTCAGGAACACTTCAGAAAACCACTGTCAGTGAACACAGTTCGTCGCTCCATCTACAAGTGCAAGTTAAAACTCTGCCATGCAAAGTGAAAGCCACATATCAACAACACCCAGAAATGCTGCTGGCTTCTCTGGGCCCGAGCTCATCTGAGATGGACTGACGCAAAGTGGAAAAGTGTCCTGTGGTCTGACGAGTCCACATTTCAAATTGTTTTTGGAAATCATGGACGTTGTGTCCTCCGGGCCAAAGAGGAAAAGGACTGTCTGGATAGTTATCAGCACAAACTTCAAAAGCCAGCATCTCTGATTGTATGGGGGTGTGTTAGTGCCCATGGAATGGGTAACTTGCACATCTGTGAAGGCACCATTAATGCTGAAAGGTACAAGTCAGGTTTTGGAACATATGCTGCCATCAAAGCAACGTCTTTTTCAGGGACGTCCCTGCTTATTTCAGCAAGACAATGCCAAGCCACATTCTGCACATGTTACAACAGCGTGGCTTCGTAGTAAAAGAGTGCGGGTACTAGACCTGCAGTCCAGACCTGTCTCCCATTGAAAATGTGTGGCGCATTATGAAGCGGAAAATACGACAACGGAGACCCCGGACTGCTGAGCAACTGAAGTTGTACATCAAGCAAGAATGGGAAAGAATTCCACCTACAAAGCTTCAACAATGTAGTGTATTCAATTGAATATAGGTTGAAAAGGATATTCAAATCATCGTAATCGTTTTTATTTATGTTTTACACAACGTCCCAACTTCATTGGAATTGGGGTTGTAAATAAGCTCAACTCAGATCCACTGAACTTATTTCTATTCAACTCAGTTCAGCCCAAATCAACTCACCTCAGCTCAGGTCAATTTAATTCAGCTTTATTCAGTTCAGCCCAGTTTTACACAACTTAAGTGTGGTTAGGTCATGAGCTCTACATAAGCCAACTTAGTTCTACTAAACTCAGTTCAATTAAACTCAACACAGTTTAATTCAGCTCAATTCAGTTCAGTCCCACTGAGCACAATTTAGCACAATTTAGTTTACATCAGCTGAGATCAAAAAGCACAACTTAGTTCCACTGAATTCAACTCCACTTAGATCAGGTCAATTCTATTCAATCTCAACTTAGCTCAATATGAGTCAACTTAACTCAGTTATGCTCAATTTGCATCACATAAATTCAAGGCAGTTCAACTCAAGTCAGCATCTCAAAGATGCTTTGTTATCATGACTGAAATAACTTACAGTGCTGCCTAAGCCTTTAAATCAATAGTTGGACCGAAAATAGAACAGCACCCCCTCACCCCGAGTGCTCAGCAAAGTTGCTTCTTTAAGTTTGCACTGGTGCTAATGTAGATATAGCTTATGTACAGCAATTAGCATGGTGCTAACTGCATGTCTAAATCCTCACATTTGCCTCAAAGTATTGGAGGTGTTCAGTATGTCTAATAGACTTAACAGAATATGTTTCTGACACTGTATGGCTCACTGTTATCTACAAACATGGACTAAAGATAACACATTAACCTCTTACAAAGCTAAATACCAAACATGGCTTGACTGCTTGGCATAAGAGGGGAAACTGTGTTTGATTTGACTACATATATAAGGACATATTCCTCCATGTCTTCTTGCCAGGTCCATTGCTTTTCCTTCTGCAGCGTTTGGCCATATGGCAGCCATCCTGACCCCGTGCTCCACCCAAAGCTGGAACACCTGCACCCCTCATGCAGCTGAATCGCACTGGAGCAAATGGCCTTGGCTGTTGGTCCCAGCTGTCGGTTTTGGTGGGGTTCGGCATTTGCCTGAGCTCCACACCCGGCGAGCTGCGGCCCGTATATTCCTCTCCATAAGCCTTTGATATGTCTGTACTTACTCTTAATCTTTCAACGATCTTGTCGAGAGTTTGTGGACGGCTTTGTGCGGCCTCCGTGAGCTCCAGTTATAGTCACTTGCAGGAGAAAATCGCCCCCTCATAAACTGCAGTGGGACCACACATTGAAAGATAAAGACAGAGAGCAAGAGAGAGAAAGAGAGAGAGTGAGAGTGAGAGTGAGAGTGAGAGAACTCAGCCTATTGATGCGAGTCTGCTTGGGATGTTTACCAACGCTCTCTGGCACACATTACCACCGGGACGAGCGAGAGACAGAAGGAAGGAAGAAATAAAGAATGGAGAGAGAGGGGAAAAAGGGATATTTGTCTTTTTTCTCCCCTTCACTTTTTGTCCTCCCTTAGCAAACACCTCTAGGGGCCTTCAGCTCCATTTAAACAAACAAGAGCAAAGTGTTTATTTCCATTTTGGCTGGGTGAGTTAGCCAGGGGGCTCTGTCACGGCAGGCTTTTTTTTTTTTTTTGCTCTCCCAGAATCCTCCACAAAATGCTCGAAATGCTTCTTCTCACAGTGTCCTGAAGCACAAAATGGGTGCTTTCTCTTTGACAGCTGGGCAATTTGGATTTTGAAAAGCATGAAGATGATTGAATGCATCCTCACCATCCTGTCTGTTTCTTCAGCATTTGTTCTGCTTTACTCTTATCTTTCCCAGCATCATCTCTCATGTTGGTTTAAGCAGCCTCTATTCATGACATGACAATTAAATCACTGCGTGAAAATGAGAAAGTGGCACCGGTTCAGCTGCTGCTGTTCTGCACTGCTGCTGCTACACATAGTGGCCACAAGGGGGAAGTCAAAACATGAAGAAAGTCTCTTAATCCACGGCAACTCAGGCAATTAGTGAGTTTTTGTGCAAAGAAATGTTGCAAAATGATGTACTGTGATTTTAGTCCTTGTAGCAAAATGAGAAGATATTTATGTTAAATATTTTTGTAAATGCTGTTAATGATGTGTGACTACATCACATCTTGGACAAGAGACATAAAGTTATATACACAGAGTCACTCTTAATGAAACTGACAGTGATCAATATTTTAATTAATATAAATATAAGCAGCAGAACTGCTGTACAGTTGCCCAGTGAGTGGAAATAGTTTAATAATCTATGGCTCCACATTTTTTAGTGTATAATACACATAATAAAAATTACATTTTTGTTGATTAGGTTTAATGTTTAGGCAAATACTGCTATAAGTATTCAACCCCTGACTGGAAATTAAAAGTCTTTTTAATGCTTTACAAGTGAACTATTGCAGATAATGTGTTTTATTTATTTATTTATTTGTTCATTCATTCATTCATTTATTTATTTATTTTTAAAGAAGGTAGTGGTCAGTTGTAAAGAGCTTACCTGACCACTAGAGTTTGAACTAAGACCATTCTTTTTAGCCCCCTACTAGACTTTTATTTAGAGTTTTAACACTATTTTTCTTGTTTACTGTGTTTTATGTATATGTTTAGATCACAGGCAAAAGTACAAAGATTATAATACTAAGTTAAGTTAATGTTGATGCTGAAAGTGAAATCAAACTAGTTTTAATTATATTATGGTGTTATTTTATATTTAGATATAAATATTACTATTATTAAAATATTTTGTAAAAATATTTGTTTGTTTATGTTGGTAAAATTCTACCACATGTACAGCATTTGTTAACTAAACTATGTTCTTGTTTGATCTCATGCATTGGTCATTTAAAGCATGATGCCGCTACATGTTAAAAGGTTTGTAAACTCCAGTGTTTCTTCTGAAATGAAGGGTAATAATAGTGAGTTTGTCCTGCTTTGCTGCAGCCTCTACATCTTTGGGAAGGCTTCTAGATGTTCGAACATTGCTGTAAGGATTTGAGTGAGCAGTAGTGAGGTCAGGTACTGATGTTGAATGGTCAGTTCTGGATCACTCCAACTCATCCCAAAGGTATTAGACAGAACGCTAGCACTCTAGATACCGCAGTGCCATTGCCCCACAGCACAATGCTGGGAGCCTTTAGACCCCTCTAGTCCACACTTGGCATTGAGCATGGTGACCTTAGGCTTATGTGTGGTTGTTCCAGAGTGTCCCATTCTATTTTTCAGTGCTATGGAGATTAAACAAGATGTGGCATCTCATTTGAAGGATTGTCTGGATACTTTTGGACACAGACAGTTATTACACACGATTCTCAGGGCTGATTTGTACAGTATATTATTTAACGCCTGTTGCACTTACAGTATAAGCCGCACTTTGTCTGGGCTGAACTTTGGAGCGACTCTTGCTAATCTTATCTGTGTGTGTGTGTGTGTGTGTGTGTGTGTGTGTGTGTGTGTGTGTGTGTGTGTGTGTGTGTGTGTGTGTGTGTCTGGCCGGGTCAATGACAGCTTGTTTGACACATTGTTCTAACTGCAGGGTCCCTAGGTTTATCACAGCTGGTGTGACAGGCTTTTCTCATATAAACCAGAAGCATTCAGCTCTGTTTCCATACAGCATAGAGATATCATTCTCAGTCCACTGGGGCCCATAACTGAGCGGTTATTAATGTTTTTATTACATGAAATTATCATGTGGGTAATTAATAGGAGTCTGTATCACTCTGTGTTTGGATTGGATCGAGACTAAAAGTGATAAAATCTGAGTTATTGCAAAAATAAGTGTTTAATTTTGTATAATATATCTTTTTCCCACTGTCTGCACTCTTACAAATGAAGGTTCATAAAAGACCCTGTGCTTGTATGTCTGGTTCTATGAAAAAAAAAACTGTAATCTTTATGATGTTTGGAGGTTCTTCAAACTTTCAAATGGTTATAGTTGTACACCTCATTTACCGTAATGGGCTTCATAAATACATTCTTTAGATAAACAAAAGTGGTTCTGCTCTGATATTGATTTCAAGGAACCCGTCTTCAGAACCTTTAGTGCACTGTTTCCAACAATATTTATTTTCAGTGCAAAAACACCGATTAAACATGTCATTAATGTCCTGCATCAATATTTAATTTGATAAGGATAAATAATTAAAGTAGAAATGAAACAGAACATGGTTTAATCAATGGTAGCGAGATTTTGTGTAGTTAAACCTTGAACCTAACACTTTTGGCAAATTAAGTGATGAATACTTACTTTTTAGCCATATGGTTTGATCAAATTTGAAAAATAACACAATTTTCAGATATGGGCATTAATATGTTGATTAAACTATTTTCTTTGCAGTAAACATAAATTGATATTATTATAATCTTAGTTTAGGATACAGTGCTGAAATATTTAGACCCTTAAAAAGTCAGGGTCCACTGCTGGGCCTTTTATTAAACACTTCTATAAACTAAGAATAGCTCAGCCAGTTTGCATGTAAGTCCGTATAGTTACTTAAAATAAGCCATATGCCATAAGACTGAGATTTAAGGGCTTAAAGCATTTATAGTCACAACTGTCAAATTAAAAAAAAAACAAAAAAACTTGCAGCTCACTTAATCAAAAGGAGAAACTGTGTGAGAAGTACAGATTCTAAACTTTTGATCCAATTAGTGTCTGTAAGTATAAGAGGAGCTATTTTTCATTTTTATTTTTCTTTTGTTATTTTTTGACATGAAAACTTTCTGAAGTGCAGACTCAAACCTGTCTACACAGAGTATATATGGACATAACTGTAATTACTTATGTAATAATTATGTCAATGTGTAATTATGTAAATGTATGCATAAATAGTATAGCAATCCAGTAGTGTCTGATTATTGGATGCTATTTTATTTAATTGTCTTCATTTCTGTTCTTTTGTAATTTATGTTTGTTGAGTTTATTTGACCAACTTTCTTGTAAGAATCTGGTCATTTATTGGGCTGCAGTCAACAGTGTTGGGGGGTTTGGGGGTGCTATCAGCTGTGTAGCAAATGAGTGTTTATGCAGACAGCACTCAGCCAATGATATGGCGGCTGGTGTGGTGGGTAGTTGCGAAGGGGGGCAGCCGCAACTGGAGAGCTCTGAGTGCCGATGACTTCATTGAAACAGACAGATAAATGACAGAGTGGGCTCCGGGTGGAATGCATGAAGACCCTCAGATAGCATGCATGATTTACTCAGAAACGCCGACGTTCCTGCAGCACTGCTGAGTAGCGTGTGCTGCAAGCTTTTAAAGTTGTATAGGGCAATGAAAAAGAGCCTGTATTACTAGAAATGTAAGCTTATTTGAGTCATTGAATAATAACGTTATAATAGTGAAAATTATTATAAATTATTATTACTGCACTTTTAAAAAAGATGGTTATTCAAGGATTTCTTGGAGCCATGGATACTCAAAGAACCCAGTGAATGATTCAAGGGTTCTTTGG
This sequence comes from Pygocentrus nattereri, assembly GCF_015220715.1. Taxonomy (NCBI): domain Eukaryota; kingdom Metazoa; phylum Chordata; class Actinopteri; order Characiformes; family Serrasalmidae; genus Pygocentrus; species Pygocentrus nattereri. The sequence continues at coordinate 31,079,938 of NC_051218.1, read as the reverse complement.
ATCATGAAAGAGCTCTTCAGATTGATGGGAAATGTTACACATTGTATACACGTTGTATATAGAACCCTTTTGAAAATGGTTCTATAGCACCGAAAAGGTTTTTTCTTTTGTTACAAGCTTGACATCATCACAACTGCTGCTATATAGAACCCTTTCAAAAAAGGTTCTATATAGAAGCATCTTCAGCAAATTATCCATCGATCTGATCAACGCTTTCATAATGTAAATAATCTTAAGGGTTTTCTGAGTGTACATGGTTAAAATATAGAACTAATCTTTTTTAAGAGTGTAATAGTAGAAGTATGCTTAAAGGGTTATTTGCATGGTGAAATAGTTCTTCAGATTGGTGAAGAAAGCATTGTGAATGGTTCTATATAGCACCTTTTTGAAAAAGGTTCTGTATAGCACCAAAAAGGGTTCTTCTATTCTTGCAACCTTGACATCATATCAGTAGAAAGACTCAGTTGGTGCAAAGACTCACAACGTATTCTCCATCAATCTGAGGAATGACTTCACCATGCTAAGAATCCTTTAAGCATGCAAATGGTTCTTTGAGTGTTCATGACTCTATATAAAACGATTGAGTTGAATATAGAATCCTTGAAGAACCAACTTTTTAGAATGTGCTTAATTACGGTCTCATCTTGGTCTCATCAAATATAATCTGTGACAAACTGCTATTTAAAAAAATGTATTCAGTTTTTATTTTCTATCTTTTAACTGTCACCAGCATGCACTCAGACTCAAGCAGCTCAAAACCTTTCACTGTGTCTGTTTGATTTAGAAAAGAGGAGATTTACATTTACATTTATGGCATTTCGCTGACGCTCTTATCCAGGGGCACTTATAATTTGATCATTTTACAAAGGTAGGCAAAGGTGGTGTTAGGAGTCTTGCCCACAGACTCTCATTGGTATAGTGTAGGCTGCTTGTCTAAGCAGGGGATTGAACCTTAGTCTACAGCGTTGAAGGCAGAAGTGTTACCCACTACAATATTTTATTATGAATTGTATTTTGTGATGTTATTGTTGTAAGTACAAAAACAAAGTTTGTGGCAATTGCTGACCTCAGAATTTATAAAAAAAAGTACATGTTAAAGTTTCACAATACAGAATGTAAATGCAATTCTTTCTACAACAATGCAAGCGTGCTTTTACAAGTTAATTTGAACAAGATGGCAAAAAGTGTTAACTCTGTTGTCCCTTGTGAATCTTGTGACTCCCCAAAGAAATTGAAAGACCAAGTAATTTGGACATTTTTTAATCTCACTAACATCCAAATTGTCATATTGGTGGTGGTGTTCAAAATAATCAATCAGCTAAGACATGTTTAGTGTCTGTAGTTTGCTTCTTACAGCTATAAGTCTAACGTAGCTATCAAATGATGGAATCTTTTGTTCTTTTTGTTCAGTTTTGTCCATTTTTATTAAAAAAGAAAAGAAAAAAAATAGCCTGCCAGATCGATTCACTGACTGATTCACTATTTTTGAATTAAATGTGAGTAAATTGAGTGAATTATATATTTTTAGCAACTATTCCAACAAGGACTAAATTGACTATATAGATTATGTTGAAAAAAGTAAAATAAAACATATGTTGCTCCAGCTTTTATTATTTGTACAGGACACATTTTAATATTTTTGTCTTTTTTAGTGTGTTAAATTTAGCAAATAAACAATAATTGAGCATTAACATGTGTAGAAGTGTGTTCTCTGTACAGGATATGTTATTTTTTTACACTTTGAAAATCAACAACAACATGTAATTTTACCAGAAGAACTTTTGAATAGGACTGTATGTGTGTGTTCATAAAGTTCACACACACACACACACACACACACACACACACACACACACACACACACACCACATTAGTTGTCTGTTAATCCGTGTTGTTGGCATATTTGGACAACAAACCTGCAGCCTGTCAGTTCCAGTCTGCCACACCAGGACCTGAAAGAGAACTTGTCATTTAGCGATAAGCGTGTCATCATCCATCCATCTCATGGACCAGATCCTGTCCAGCTCATCAGAATGACATGGAACATCTGTAGGCCTTATCTAAACCCGTCCACACACAGTGTTTTCATACCGGACACTTCCTGAAGCTCTGCACCACAACTACATGAGAGAGCTGCAGGTGCAACTTCAGCTAAGAACTTTAGCTATTCATGCTCATAAAGCTTCATTATGCAGTCAATTAGCCAAACAATGTTTGGTATCTGATGTATTAAAATGAACAAAAGTTGGTCTTTTCTCTGAATGTGAAGCTAGATGATGAAAAACACAATCAAAACATTGGAAACTTTTGAGAGAACCTTGGACAGAAAGACAACAGACAAATGGATTCTTGACCAAATCAAGCCTCACTTCTCACTCTAGGCACAGATAACCAAACTGACGATCTTGTTTTGTACACATTGTTAGAAGAACAGAAAAGGCAGCCATGCTTGGAAGAGCTGAAGGTGGGAGAGAAAGAGGATGACCAGCCATAACATGGATGGAGGCCATCAGAGGAATTATGAAGCAGCCATTCAGAAGCCTGAAGACCCAAACAAGACAGGATATTCTGGAGAAACACTCTACATGGAGTCAGAATCAATGGCACTTAATGAAAATAACATTGACATTTTGGAGTCTTCTGTTCTTTAATGTTAGAAAAAGACATAATGACAATAAATGAATCTTAAAATATCTTCTTTCTACTTGCAAACATTAATGTGGTTTGGACTGAAAGTTTAGAATCTGCACTTTCCACACAATTTCTCTACTTGTTTCAATGAGCTATCAGTCACAAAAAGCATAAATCCGCAGCTTGAACAAATCCCAGGTGGTTGCTAGGGTGATGATTAGTGATTGCTATGGTATCCCACCTGCTTGCTTGGGTGTTGCAGAATGGCTGCTATGGTAACCCAGGTAATTGTGATTGCTAGGGTGATGCTAACTGGTAGCTATAATATATCGTGTGGCTTCTAGGGTTTTTCTAGATGGCTGTTGTGCAACCTAATATGATTGATAGAGTGTGGAAAGTGAAGTAAATGGGGTGCACAGACTTTTCCACCATTCTTTACTATGGAGAAATTTTGAAAAAAGGTCATTATTTGGAAACTGTACACCGAGTCAAAAAGCTGTACAAAAACCTCTGCCAGTAATATCAAACAGTCTGGAGCTGGTTCAGTGGTGAGTAGAGCCTTGGGTTCACTACATGACTTTTAAAGTCTTAACAGATTATAAAAGACTGGGCATCTCACACTATCCAACTGTTTTTGCAGATTTATTGACTGACTGAAATATTGGGGATCACATACTACTGAACTTCTAAGCTGTGGCTCAACTAAACGGAATTCACCAAACTCTCACCTTCTTCCGTTGTAAGGTCTCTGCTGCTGTTTTCTCTGTCGATGGCACTGACACAGTGAAGAAGCAGCAGGTAAACATGTTTAAGTGAGATTCATGGATTCAAAAATGTGATGAGTGTGGTATTTTTTTGAGTTTTAAACATACAGAAACTTGATTATGCCTTAAACTCAGCTCGCTAAAAAGCTTTGCTCCACACATGAGAGACTTTTCACCATTTTTCTTTGTTTATTTGCTTATTTGCTTTGCTTATTTTCTTCTTTTGCACTCTCATTTTTCATTGGCTACTGCAGGAGTCCATTCAGATTGAGTCAGTGACCAGTTTGCTGTACTAGATCACTCTCAGAGTCGGGTCAAAAAAATTAAACGTTTGTTAAACTCCGATCTGAAAACATGATAGGGAAGCAAAAATCTGAGTCTGTGCTGCTCGAACACTATTCAGTTCTCTCTCCAACTGTCTACTCAGACTGACCCACAAATCTGCTGACTAATACTGACCAGCACAGACTCGGCCAGACTGACAATCAGGGAAGTTGGGGTGAAACTCATCTAGTATAATCTCAGCTTACACAGACAAAATCCAACAAAATAAGAATACATACAAAAATAAGAATAAGAACAAGAATAAGAATAAGAATGTACTTTGAATTACAACAGTTACAGTAACAATCACTAAATACAGCATGGTTTTGTTATCACTGGTAATAACTGTGACTCCTAAAAGGTTAACTGACTGTCAGTGTTTCTACACACTTTTCAACAAGTGTGTGTTCAGTACATACAGGTGTGCACTGATATCCTCTTTAACGGGACTTTAACACGACGTCTCAACACTGTGCTTGTCTGTCTCGAAAGAAAGAAACCAGTTTCGTCTTTCTCTTTATCTTTGCCATGATTAGAGAGTTGGTGTTGGGGGCTATTGTGTGTGTGTGTGTGTGTGTGTGTGTGTGTGTGTGTGTGTGTGTGTGTGTGTATGCTGGACAATGTTAGGTGGGGTCAGGGGTTAGAATGTGGCCTTTCTTATCAGTGTGTGAAGCAGAGAGTGCAGCAGTGGAGATATTACTGCATCTTCACCTCACTGCCCTCAGCATTACCATTACACTAGCACTCTACAGTCATTAGTGTCCCATTTAATAAGTAAATGTATGTAATTAATATTTCATTACTCAGTTATTAGCAGTTTTTATTCAGTTACTAAGATTTATTATTCAGTAACTGCATTTTTTTTTTGGAATAGTATGAATCTAATTTGTAAAGCACTAGTCAAACGTCTGGACCTACTCATAGAAGGTGTTTCCTTTATTTTTTTGTCATTTTAGAACAATTGTGAAAGTAGAACAATGCGATATCACATATTAAGGAATTACTCCTGTCACAAAAACTGTCCTTCGGCTGACCAAACCGTGCCTACCAACAACACACCTGACTGGCTTAAGCATAACAATGACACAGATACCACTAGTGAACTTTCAACAAGGGTACTAGGGTACACCTCCGGGGTATAATATTCTCACTTGAGTGTTTATGCCAGTAATTATTACATCATATCTTGCACTGTAAGAAATAAAGGTTCTATACAGGTACCTTTTTTCATTCATACAAACAGTACAAATAGTATCTCATACTGGACTCAAAACACTGTAAATGTTCAGTTCTGCTGGAAACTGCTCCTAATGGAAGCTGAGTGTGGCTGTTTCATAATAGCTGTGTTGAATGTTACTGGAATGAGCAGTTTTAATGTAAATGAAGTGTTATAGTGAGTTAAGTGCTTGTAGCTCTGGGCAGTGGAAAACTTCTGTATGCCAGACAGGGGCTCACACAGGCCAGGTAAGACAGAGCTGAATGCTGGCCACTCTATGTATGTCAGTCACTGGTCATGCTGAAGTAAAATAGTGAAGAGACAAAGACCGTGATTTGCTATGATTCCCTGATGATGTCATTACAAGAGCCATTACCTAATAATAAAAGTTTCAAAGTGTCAGATCAACTTTAGAAATGTATGGCCGGTGGTAATAAGTAGATTGCTTATTTTTTGTCTACAATTTTTCTAAGATTAAATGTTATAAAATTAAATAAAATAACAGTATATCTATTTCCATATTTACATGGCATATGACACAGATTTGTTGTATTTACATGACAGCAGGCACTGAGTGTTATGAAGTAAACTAAAAGCACATATTATAGACATAACTACCTAACTAAAAGGTTTTTACTAATTGTTTTTGCTGGTCAGAGTCCAGATTTAAGCCCTATGAAGAATATTACGAATATTTGGTCTCACATTAAAACCAAACTAGCAGTTTTTCAACAGAAGTCCTCAGTGTTGAGTGGATCAATGCTAATTAATATTGCTGAAGCTCCAAACTGAGAGCAGTGATCAACAGTAAGGTAGACCACCAGCTGAACCAACACAACAGAATGAAATTATACTGCCCAAAAAAGTAATTGGGAGCTAAATGTTCAGTGCCTAAGTGTTACCATTTGGAAATACTCAATTACAAATCCAACAAAATGCTACTAACTAGTTACTAATTGTGTTGATGTAAAATATTCAAGTTCAGCAGAGTGACACATTTGAAAAAGCACTTTTTTTTCTCTGATCTCTGGCCTTTTCCATTTTTTTCCACAGTTACAAAGCCAGGCATTGTTCTTCTGAGCCATTTTTCATCCCGTAATCCTCTCTTTCACCCCCACAAACCCAACATTACTGCCCTTTTTCTCATGTGTTGTCATCCAGTGACCGCACTGGAGGGCTGTAGGAAGTCAATTAGAGTCTCAATGCAGCTCCAGACGGATTGGAAGTGTATCAGCTTGTAGCTCTGTACAGGCGGATTAGCACTGTGCTAGTGTTACAGCAGGAGTCCGTTAGCTCCTGGGGTCCAGCGGCAGACCTCTGACCCTTGTGGCCAGTTGCCAAATCAGAGGATATAATAAACCCACCGTCCAGCCCAGACAACACAGGATGAGGTACACACAGAGAGGGTCAGGGGTTGTCGTGGATACCCAGCAGCTGACAAAGTCAGAGATAAAGTTAGCATGTGTAGTGTTTTAGCTCACTGTGGGGTCCAAATCCCCCCCATGAACATTTTGTGGGGACAAAAAGGTTCAGCAGTTAATATTAAAGCTTGAAAAACAACAGTAAAAGATGTAGAAGTTGGACTTTGATTGCTGAGGTTAAAGTTAAAAAAGTACAGATTTTGAACTTTGTCTACTATATTTATGTGTATAAATAGAAAAGGAAATATTTGATTATGATTCGAATTAGATTAGTTATTGTTTTGTACATCAAAGCAAATGTAAATATGTCAGCAGTGCAAATTCAGTACTGTCCAAACAGCATGTAAATTGGCCATTGCATACCTATGTAATTAATTATCTTATTATGTACGTACATCGTATTAGTTACATTTTTATTATTACAATTCAACATTTAATAATAAACAGCACTATGTTGCTATGTAAATATCTTTTTATCTTTAATAATCAAAAAGGGACATAACTCCAGACGTAAGGGTTAATAACACTAACACAGAAATCGGCATTGAACCAAAAGGGAGAAAACAGAGCTAGTTGGCATGGTGATAGAATAACAGGACTAGAGAAATTTTGTGTCATGATTGAAATGGTGAAGGTCTAAACCCCAGTCTCTATCCACGGACTCCAAAGCTCAAGTTACCAATACATCATAAACACCTAATAAAGCCTTTACACTCAACATCCATGTACGTTTATAAATCCTTAACATTACTCAGTGTTTTGTGGTTCAGTCTACAGTGAGTGCTCTGAATTTTGTTTGATTTAACTGTGTACCTCATTGCTGCAGGAACAAAATGTTTCATCAAAGCAATTTTGTCTTTCTGATTAATTACTTTCAGCAGAAACCCTTTATTTCAAGACTACCAATGTAACATAGAAGCACTGAATGATGCATTAAAATATGGATGCGATTTTGAAGGAAAAGTTTATTTCAGTTAATTTCAGAAGATTTCATAGTTGGTATTTTAGTGTAGAGTGCTGTTCACAAGGCTAAGATACCTTTATAAGTTTGTCATGGCAGCTGACACAATCCCACAATGTTTTTAAATGTTTATTCAAAGAGGCATCATCTTTAATCAAAATGGACATATATAACTTTTCTAGTGAAAGACGTGTATTAGAATAAATATTTATAAACATTCTTGTTATGTCAGTTGTCATGACAAGCTTATGTATGTGCCATGTAGCCTTATGAACAATACCCTACAGTAAATTGTTACCAATATTTTATATGAAAGACATAAGGGGCCTTAAACTAAAGTGAAATTTATTACTTTTCTTTTTTTTAATTGGAAAAAAAAACTTTATAAGAGTTGGATAAGTTTTCAATTTGTTCAGGGAGCTGTAAAATCTAGTGTTTCTTTTTCTTCTTTTTTTTTAATTTGGCCAATTTGTTCATTGGATGTGATAAAGCATGTTTATTCTTTCCCTAAACTCCTGGTTTGAATAGTCATAACCTCAGCTTTACGACACAAGACACACTCAAAAACAACCACAACACTCCACACTGCTGTGTCTATAACGTTATCTAGAATGTTTTGTTATTCTTTTAGTATGAGGAGGTTTGGAACATAACTGTTATTGAAAGAGCTCTGGATTGAGCACAGAAGGCCATACACTCCACAGTTATTACTGTCAGACTGCAAACACTGTACACACTGCAGCTTTATTCTGGATTAAAATCACAATCATATCTCATCAGTAGTTGCACAAAAACTGCAGTCACTGACAGCACTAATTAATCTCCAGTAGGTCTTTATTATTATTTTTCTTATCATTGTTTTTATAAATATACGTTGTGCTGTGAGTTAAGTGTTTACTGTAGGGGTGTCAGTTACTGCTGCATGGTCAAACAAGCTCTATGCATCTCCAATGAGGTGCAGACGCACTGTGACATTTCAGCCTTCGTCATTGAGGCCCTCCATCAGCTGATCATAAACACCAACACGTGCCTTGGCAGCCTTGAGGCCACAGTTGCTGATGTGACAGGTCATACAAAAGTTAAAATCACAGTAGAGTATTTATGAGCAGTGCGTGTTTCTGTGTTTACTTTACAGTCTCTCCAATTCAGCCACTCATCCAGCACTTTGACCTGACTCCTCTTTAACTCTTTGGTGTCAAAATGCTACTATAATAAGTCTGTTGTTGTCAGTACTGGGTATCATCTCTCTCAGTAAAGAAACTCTGTAGAACAATGAAAGTGACCAATGGAAGGAACTTTAAAGGAAGTTTAATGTTGTTGTCATCAAATGGTTTACAAACTAATTATTTAAGAGATCCCATTTCTCGTAATAATGAGTGTGTTTACATGCACTTAATAATCCAATCATTATTAGATTTCTGCAGGTATCTGATTATTCAAGTGGTAGTGTAAACAGCACCCTCTGATTTCTTAGATCAGTTTGAGTTCTAGATGCATCACTGAACATGCCAGTTTCAGTTTTCAGTTTGCCAGTTTGCCAGTTTCAAATGATCCAGCCAGGATTGTTTTCTCTGTGGTAGTTAGATGGACACAGCCACGCTTCTCCCCCATTGGTTAGGACTTCAGGAGCTGAACTGAAGGCTTTAGACTTTAGACTACCTAAGATTTATAGCAAGTGACAGAGTATCGACAGAGTAAAGTGATGCTTTGATTTAAAATGAGTGGAACCAATTTTACTCTAGGCTTTCTGGAAGTTCTAGATGCATCACTGACCATGCCAGTTTCAGTTAGTTGTCAGGATTGAAAAACAGCGACATCAGCTCTATGCCCGATGTTGACAATGTATAATAAGTTATTCCATCAGTGATCATATAAATAAAAATAATAACATCTCTAGTTTGATATATTTGTTAAGATTTAGTATGATAAAAAAAAGAAATGTAATGAAACACAACAAAATATTAATTTAAAAAACTTCTATTTCTACTGTTAGTGCTATAGTCAATCCCATACTCTATTGTCTTTATATATATTTTTATAGATTATGTTAAATTTGGGAATAACTAAATACCTTCATTTACCACACTCTAACATCTTTTCTCCACATCTGAGCTTATATATGTAAATTTGACTTCATATGACGACGGCATATTTGTCTGGTGTCTTAAAAGGGGAAAAAATGCCATTGCCAGTGTCAACTTAATCACTTTCAGTGGGTGGTAGTACAGACATGACACAGCAGCAAAATGTATTACATACGTAATCACCAGGAAATGTCCTGAGCAAACAATTTGGTGAAGTAAATTGAGACAAATAAGTCAATTTACAGCCAGTTTATCAGCCAGTGTTATGAACAGATGAACGGATGAGTGCAGGTTGGGGATTTAGAAGAGGTGGACATTAAGCCGTGTGTGAAATACATCTCAGAGTTGACAAGAGAGTGAAGCCCTTTAAACAGTGTTATGAACAATTTCAATTTAACCAAGTAACTGCCTTTGTTGCTATTTTAAAAGTTAAATTAGGCTGTTTACTCTTGTGGTGCTTATATCTGTCCTGAAGGTTAGGCCTCCAAGGTGCATTGAAGTGCACAGCAAACACAGTGGCCCACACAGAAAAGTCCCATGCAGTATAAGCTTAAAAAGTACAACATATAGGTCTCTTTATATATATATATATATATATATAAAATATCGTCCCATGTTATTCCTCTCTGGGTTTTGCACTGAGTCAGTGCCTGGCAATTCTTGCTGTCTGTTCCCTCTGCAAAACAAAACTGCATTCATCTCTTTCATCTACGTCTTCTTCTACACTGATGACATTTTCATCCTTTCAAAGATTTTCATCCTTTCCAACTTTTAAAGTAAGTTCAAATAAAGGGGTCAGTCCATCCATCACGTAATGCTCATACAAGGGCAAGTCAATAAGCTTTTATCGTCATTCCATATTCCTACACAGTGCAACATGAATAATCAGTATAGTACATATATATATATATATATATATATATATATATATATATATACATACAGTCTCATGCATGTAAATACCTCTATGGAATTAAACTGAAACCTAAACTTAACTATAAATATTATTAAGTAGTACCCTATACAATTAAAACAAGCATTTTTACTAAAAAAAAATTATATGTGTCTTTTGCAAAAAACATTTCCCAGAATCTGAAACTTTCTGTTGATCTGACAGTGTATGAATACAAACACTCAAACACAAATGTGTACCCACACTTCTGAAGTCTGCAGAACTGTTCTGTCACACCAAACAGTGCACTCCCGAAGCGTTCTATAAACCACCATAAATTCTGTCTGATATGATCAGGTGGGCCTGGGGGACCCCTGGGGTGATGAATGCTGTTATTTGCAGATTTGTGAGCTTCACCATTCGCCCTAATGAAAGTAAAGGGAGGAGAGAAAAGAAGCTTTATGGTTGTATCATTATCTCAGGTGTGGAGGCATGTGTTATAGATGCACCTTTTAAAATGCCATCTGCTTCTGCCACGGCCAGATTCATCACATGTGGGTGTTTCTTTTGTTAGGACAAAAATAACAGATGGAGCGAATTCCTCTGGTTTCTCCCCAGCACCTCTCTACCTACACACTCGCTCACAATGCTTAGTCCTTTTGTTATGAGGGTACTGATAAAAGAAATGCACTAACTTCACATGATTCAAATCTCTACATCATGTCCACAGACTAACATACCCACTGCTGCTGAATGTTCATGTTTTTAACAGACTGGGGGGATCTGGTCCCCAAAAAGAGATTAAAACAGTCACACACATACTACACACAGCATTTCTGCTTCTTCTGGCATCATCGCTGGAGCTGTTATAGTTTCACATGTTTGCACTTCGAGTTAATGATGTGTGAATGAACTCATCAAGTCCAGGATGATGTTTTATATACAAATCTTACACAGAAGAATGTGAGAAATGTAACTTTGCTTAGCAGAATTATAGTTTTTGTACCTCGCAACATTTCAACATTTATTTTTCGGTGCCGACTGACAGAAGAAATCACTAAACTCTTCAAGTTCCTAAAAGGTTCTTCATTTTGATGTATGGTTCTAGGAAAGACCTTTAATTCATAAACAACTTCAACACCTTCATCTTCAAAACCCATCCACTGAAGTGTTCCCTTGTGGGCACCTTTTTAAGAGTACACTTAAAAAGACAGTACTTTAAAGGTTCTTTAGTAAAAGTAATGGTTCTGTGTATAGTTCTATATAAAACCAGTAACATGCTTAAAAGGTGCTTTGCATGGTGAAATCGTTCTTCAGATTGATGGATAATGTGCTGTACATGGTTTTATGTAACATCAAAAAGGGTTCTTGTATTGTTTCAATCATAACAATAGAAGAACCCTTTGTGGTACTATATAGAACAATATACAACACATTCTCCACTAACCTGAAAAACCATTTCACCATACAAAGAACAATTTAAGCATGCAAAAAGTTCTAAATAGAACTCTACAATTACCTTTACTAAAGAACCCTTGAAGAACCATTTCAAGAATTATAGCACAACATTTAACCAAATAAATAACTGTATTAAGCTAACAACCACAATTACAAGTTATAGAACTTTTCTGGCTCTATACAGAAGCATTTTTAAAACATTATTATTATTATTATTATTATTATTATTATTAGTAGTAGTAGTAGTAGTAGTAGTAGTAATCATTGTCATAAAAGTTTACAAGTCTGCAGCAGATCCAGGGTGGAAAATACTTCAGCAGTTCTACTTAACAACTTAAAATCTCAGGCTTATTACATACTAAGGCTTATTATTCAGTAACTACAGGGACTTCTGTGTAAACTGGTTGAGCTCTTCTTGGTTATAGAAATGTTCAATGGCATATTAAAGGATTAAGTGTTTTTATACTTAAGTACTACTTTGATATTTCTGTATTTTACTTATGTATTACTGCAACTGAATACTTGTACTTTTACTTGTTTCCAAGAGAGAAAAAAAAAAACTATTTTACACCTTCTTTTAGACAATCAAAGTACTCTTTCTTTTTCATTTTTATTTTCTCGTGTCAGTGAAATCACTCACATTTTAATTTATAGTTTCAATCTAATCAGTCAGGCAAATTTGTCAAACTTGTGTCAGTATAAAACGAAATTGCTGAAAATTAAGGAGGTGTATCTTTATATAAAAATCAGTGCTGCTAGTCATGGCATCACATTCACTATAAAAGAAAAACATTCAATGGTGTTGTGAGGTTGCATGCAAATAAAATACATTAAAGGACAGAAGCTTAAAAAAATTCTTATTTTTTAATTTAGGTAAGATTTTTGAGCATTTTAAGCCATTTCTATTCAGCTTGATTTTCTTTTGATTTTCTTCTTATGTTTTCAGGTTTCTTTACAAAATAAAAATGCTAAAAGTGGAGACACATTTTTTTCTGACAAAGATGAAATTTAATTATCTGTATGTAATAATAATATGCAATACATTGTCTATATTGTCACTATTCTAACAAAACCTATCATCTCCAAATAGTGTAAAGCATTTCTGTTGGTCCAATTGTGTTACAGCTATTATAGTATATTATATATTAATATATTATAACAATATATTAACTATTTAAACTTTGTCAACTTTGTAACTTTCTTACAATGCATCAATTAATGACCTGCTTCAGAGACTGAACTGAGTTAGAGTCAGAGAGTCTGTCTCTGCACCACACTGACCCAAGCACCATCCATCACACGCACACACATACACATATACACACACACACACACACACACACACACACACTAAAACAAATGTCTGCAGTGATGTGTTATTAACTGGAGGTCATGTGTCCACTCGAACACTCACACTCGCACCAGTCTCCTCCCCACTCACAGAGGAACTTCACCTTACACCCATTCATCACACACACACACACACACACACACACGATGACCTGTTTTGTGAGTATATCCACAGAACTAGCCCCATTTATACAGCACTATACTCAACAAATCTGGACTCCACACACACACACACACACACACACAATTCGCAGTCTCACACAGTCTCTGTATGGCTTCAGTACCAGGCACTACTGGAGCTGAGTTTGAGTGGTTAGACACACAGTAAGGTACTTGATTACAATCAGTAACAGTAATGTAATAATAATAATAATAATAATAATAATAATAATAATAATAATAATAATAATAATGAGCATTGAACATTATTTCCTGAATGCTTACTTTATTTTTACCTCCCATTCAATCAAATATATACTGTATTTAAGTCTTAACTTTTCTCTTATACTAAACCTAACATTAACTCTAATCCCTGATCTCAACTCTAATCCTTAATACAAAACCTAAACTGAAACCTATAACTAATCCTAAAACTAACACTCACAAAAAAAGTTAATCTTAATCTTACTCTGAACTAAACCTTAATCCAAATCCTAAACCTACGTCTCACTCTAAAACATTAACCCAAATACTAAACCTAACGCTCATTCTAAACCTTAACCCAAAACCTAAACCTAACTCATATTTTAAACTAAACCTTCACCTCAAACCTAAGAGTCTAAACCTAAACATAATTCTAAATCTAATTTTCATTCTAAACTTAACCTTAAACCAAGTCCTAAACATAACTCGCACTCCAAACTTAAGCCTAACCCAAATCCTAAACCTAACTCACACTCCAAACTTAACCTTCACCCAAAACCTACACCTACCTCTCACTCTAAACTTAACGCTAAACCTAACTCTCACTCTAAAATTAATCTTACCCCAAATCCTAAACCTAAGTCTCATTCCAAAATTAACCTTAACCCAAATCCTAAACCTACCTCTCACTCTAAGCTTAACCTTCACCTCAAACCTAACACTCTAAACCTAAACATAATTCTAGATTTACTTTTCACTTTAAACTTAACCTTAACCCTAAACCTAACTCTCACTGTAATCTTAACCTTCACCTCAAAATTAACACTCTAAACCTAATCTGGAATCTGACTTTCACTTTAAACTTAACCCTAACCCAAATCCTAAACCTAATATTCTAAATTTAAACTGGAATTCTCAAAAACCTAAATCTAATTCTCCTAATTAATATCCTCATTTAACCTAATTAAAATGTTTAAACCTAATTCTCAATTTAACACTCATTAAAAGTTCATCTCAACCTAAAATATAAATTTAACACTCCCTAACTTAACCTTAACCTTAATCCTAAAGTTTACACTCTTGACCTAAACCTACCCCAAACCTGACCCTAAACCTAATCCTAAGCCTTAACAGTCACACTAATGTGACTAACATGACTGACTCTGTTATGCATTAAATTGCTTATAGATACACATTAAGCCTGAATTATACATCAGCACTAGAGTATTGCACAAGACTCTGCTGATATGTTAAACACGTTTGTATTTAAGGCTTTGGCCGTTGCAGTTTTCTCTGAGATATGGTATGACATGATATGATATGATATGATATGATATGATATGATATATGATATGATATATTAAATTATATGACAGAGGTCTCATACGGATTCCTTCAAATGCTTTCATTTTAAATGAAGCAGCACCAGTTAAAGTGTGTTGAGTATAAACTCAGCTTTAGAGGACCCTTGAACACAAAGTGGCAAAATCAAGTGACATCTACATTTCACAATGCCAGCTCACACACACACACACACACACACACACACACACAGTACACTGAACATGGACAGTTTTATAAATGACACACAATAACAGCCCATCAGAAGCTTAAAGTGAATGGCAGAGCCTCCAGACTTAAAGATGGACAGACGCTCATATTATCTCGTCTTTCTGCTCATCCATCACTCGGCATCATGGGTATTGACTGCTGGGTCGGAGCTTAGCGCCTTCACCCGTTATTTTGTTAAAGGATCAGCCTCTTTCATGTCCTTCCCTAAATATAACAGTGCACAGCCTTTCCCTGCCATCGTACCGCCGCTAGAATGTAATTTATTGCCGTGGCTTTGTCCACCTCGAGCTTTGCAGGATTATCGGACAAATTTGTGTTTTATAACAGCTGTGCGTTAGGAGCCACGAGGGGGCTAAATATGGACAGGACACTGGCCTCCACGCCCACTATTGCCACTTGTCCACTTTCATTTTTCACCCATTGGAATGGGCGTTGACCATAAGTGCCTTTGTTTGTCCGGCCTTTGCAGACGGAGAGGTAATTTTGTCCCTGACAAAAGGTAGTTTCTCAAGCACTGCTTTTTTATCAGCTCGAATAAATGCAGACTAACTGGATGGAATAATAATGAAACAGATACTGAAAAGAGGTGGACTGTGGTTTATTTGTCAAATATGAACCTCACAGTCATGGAATGCTTTGGAGAAAGATCATTGCAGAAATGTAGTCAATCAGCCAAGATATGTTAGCTTCTGAAGTTTTGAACTGGAGCTACAAGGGTAATGTAGCTAATGATGGAAGCTTATTAGCATCACCAATTAGCATGGTGCTAACCGCATGCCTAAACCACCACCTGCTTGCCTCCACTTACAAAAAAGCCACACAAATTGAAAAGTTTAATCTTCTGGGGTCCACAAACTCACTCATGCATCAGACTCCATGTTTTTATTTCTGTTTCTGTATCTTTGTGATGATTTGGCACAGAAGTCCAGTTCAAATATTTCCTGGATCTGTAGATCATACGTGACTCACATCTGGAGTTATGAGGCTATGAAGAGGGGCTGACATACACGTCAACTACCTCTCACCATGTGGAACTGGTGGATCCATATGTCTGTCCACATTTTGTGTGACCACTGGACACTCAGGAAATCACTAAGGACTGACCCATCATGCTGGAAACCTTTCATGCCTTTTTCAATCCACATCTAAGACACACGTGAAATGGTGTGCATAGAGTTTACAGCTGTTGAAGTTGCTGCAGTGGTTTTGGAAAGTAGTGATGAAGGTAACGGAGCATTTTGATATGAAATACATGAGCATCGTATTATATGAAAAGCCTTTAAAGGAGAATTTAAGAAGATATGCATAAATCAAGAACATGCCCGCAGAAGCTAGAGGGTAAATTAATGTCTTCATCTTTAAAAATAAAGTGATTTCTCAATGCTGTGGGTGCACTGACATGATCTGTAAAGAAACTGAAGTAACAGTAAAAAGTAAAAGTCAAAACTTTATGGATATTTTATTTATCGTTGCAAACTACCATTTACAGTAAAGGCATGAATAAAAGTGCTTCTATTAGTAGCGTTCTAGAGTACTAGAGTGTTGTTACTTTAATAAAACAAACTTGATAATAAGTTTTACTTATTTTACTGACCTATTTGTACATGCATGCTCACCAACTACTCTGGGCCCAGATTTGAACTACAACCCCAATTCCAATGAAGTTGGGACATGTAAAACATAAATAAAAACAGAATACGATGATTTGCAAATCCTTTTGAACCTATATTCATTTCAATACACTACAAAGACAAGATATTTAATGTTCAAACTGATAAACTATTATATATATATATATATATATATATATATATATGTATATATTATATATTATAACACTCATTTTGAATTTGATACCTGTAACACGTTCCAAAGAAGTTGGGACTGGGGCATGTTTACCACTGTGTTACATCACCTTTCCTTTTAACAACACTCAGTAAGCGTTTGGGAACTGAGGACACTAATTGTTGAAGCTTTGTAGGTGGAATTCTTTCCCATTCTTGCTTGATGTACAACGTCAGTTGTTCAACAGACCGGGGTCTCCGCTGTTGTATTTTCCGCTTCATAATGCACCACACATTTTCAATGGGAGACAGGTCTGGACTGAAGCCAGGCCAGTCTAGTACCCGCACTCTTTTACTACGAAGCCACGATGTTGCAACATGTGCAGAATGTGGCTTGGCATTGTCTTGCTGAAATAAGCAGGGACGTCCCTGAAAAAGACGTTGCTTGGATGGCAGCATATGTTGCTCAAAACCTGTATGTATCTTTCAGCATTAATGGTGCCTTCACAGATGTGCAAGTTACCCATTTTGGACACCTGGGCACTAACAACTGAGCCTTTCAGGGATGCTCCCTTTATACCCAATCATGACACTCACCTGTTTCCAATTAACCTGTTCACTTGTGGAATGTTCCAAACAGGTCTTTTTGAGCATTCCTCAACTTTCCCAGTCTTTTGTTGCCCCTGTCCCAACTTCTTTGGAACGTGTTGCAGGCATCAGATTGAGTGAACATTTGCAAAAAACAATAAAGTTGATCAGTTTGAACATTAAATATCTTGTCTTTGTAGTGTATTCAATTGAATATAGGTTGAAAAGGATTTGCAAATCTTCGTATTCTGTTTTTATTTATGTTTTACACAACGTCCCAACTTTATTGGAATTAGGGTTGTAGTTACAGGCGATAAATATGACCAGCCCCTAATAGCAAGAGGATGGTGGTCCACTGTTGGCCAACTGATGGTGGAGCTTATGGTCTCCTGGCATTTTGCTCAGCATTTACTGGGTGGGCCACCAGTGTTCAAGCAGCATGTTAGACAAAATTTCACTTATCATCACTAATTTTCCACTCACAGAGCATTTTTTTTCCTTCTTTCACTTCTATAGTTTTTAGTTTTATCTAGGACAGTGTCATCAATAATTTCTATAAAATCAGTTAATGTTTTGTCTCTGAAATAAATGACTATGTACATTTAAAATCTGAGGATATTATAAACTAGGTAGAGTAGGTCAATAATATGGGTGGGTCTAAGGGTGTACCAGAAATGGCAAACAGTCAGTGGGGTGTCACCTTATCAAGCCAGCGGAGCGATATATGATTGCTGTCTGAGATGGGTCACAGATGAAATGTTTACTTTGATAGAGTTAATAAATAAACATGTCTGAGTTGATTACATGAATTTGATTTTTAATTTTAAAAATGGGGAGAGAGTCTTGCTATCGGCTTCCTGGACACTGATTTTTAAGTCCACTTGAACAGGGGATCATATTTTACTTTTAATGACAAATTATTCTGCAGTAGAATATCCTGTGTTGGATATATAAACAGTTGGTCTGTAGTGGAATTGACTGTTGACCACAGTTTTAAAATATACACTGTACACTTATACTTTTCTGGTTCATTGACAACTTGATGACATCTGTCATAACTTCACCAGTGACCATTCCATAACAGCTGCATTGTAAACTATAAAGGTCCTCCATGGAATTAGAAACCAAACCTCATCTCCATTTATGTAACATTTGGCCTCCAGCCTTCTTTACACATATATAAATATATAATATATATATATGTATCATACACTGTGCCCTGTGCATGTAAAATATATGTATGTACCTACAACTAATAATAATACAATATGTCCCATATTTATTATATACAGTGCAAAAGTCAGAGCACTTTTTATTTATTAAGTTTCAGTCAAAATGGCCAATAAGTACAGTTTTTTTCATTTTTTAGAAGATATTTCGATTAGATGTGAGATTAAAAGCTCTAGAGAAAAACGGGACTCCTAACAACCACCTGGAAGACCTGATAGACACCAAAACTGCCCTCATCAGATAAACAGCGCTTAAAGCTTTCATCTTTAATAGAGAGGAGAAAATCAAGCTGCTTCAGATCTGAAAAAATCCATATCCCTCCCTCCTTCCATTGTGACAGGACAACTCAGTGTTGTGGGTCTGAAAGGATGTGTATCTGTCAAGAAGCCTCACTGAGAAAAGGAAACAGACACATCAAACGAAGAAGCTGAACAATGGACTGACCACCACTGTGGTCAGAGTCCAGACCATCACTCAATGTGTTTGGATTACTTCAGAAAATGATCAACCAACTTCTAAGACTGAACTTTGGAGCTGAATAACTTGTACTTAATGTCAGTTTTGACTTGAAATGAAATAATTAAAAAATGAAATGTGGTCTAACTTTTAGATCTAGCCAATATGGTTCTAAGAAAACCTTTTAATTCCATTACAGTCACTTATTTTTTTTTACATCTTACATTAGCACAGCTGTTGCCAAAAGTAAGCCAACAGAAGAACAGAATTACAGTAATTTTGTAATATAGTACACAGTGTTGATATATTTTATTCAAGTAAAAATAACATACTTCTTTAAAGCAATTGAATTCGGTGCAGCACTTTCTAATTTATAAATTCAGTATCTTTTTGTCAGTCCTGTCAATCAGCTCTGTTCTGGTCTGAAATCCTTGTCTTCAGTCCCTGGAGACAAGCTCTTTGAGTGATGACAGCTCAACGTCTCGTAGCTTTTATGTGTCCTGAATGTGAGAGGCTGCAA
Organism: Pygocentrus nattereri; assembly: GCF_015220715.1. Classification (NCBI taxonomy): domain Eukaryota; kingdom Metazoa; phylum Chordata; class Actinopteri; order Characiformes; family Serrasalmidae; genus Pygocentrus; species Pygocentrus nattereri. Next base: position 31,060,324 of record NC_051218.1, on the reverse strand, counting down.
GTGATCGATCTATTTATGACCCTATTTACGTAAAGCCAGTCAAACACGCACATTCTGCTGCCTGAAATATCAGCGCCATCACTCTTTCCTTTATTACCCTCTTCTCTTCTTCTCTCTGTGCTCCTGGCTTTAAAGTCCTATGCCGTTGTATGTTTGATGGGCTACAGAGCTCTGCATGTCAAACACGCTGTGAAGCAAATCTGCAGCTCAGGATTAAACTCAGGACTGCAGGTGAAGGTTGAGTTTGTTTTGATTTCGCCGCACAACATTATACAACATTATATTAAAACTGCATCAGGATCTATTGAGCAGCATTTTGTAGACTGATGTGCAGAGCCTTATGAGCATCTGAAAGATTTAGGAAGACTTAATGAAGTAATACAGAGGTTATGGAAAGAGATGGAGAGTTGTTGCTTTAGCTTCATGACCAAAATGCTTTCAGACCTAAAATAAAGTAAAAACTGTATTGACTGTATTGAAGTCTGAGACTGAATTTTTGACTTTTACAGTGTGTTCAAATGTTTGCTGATAATTCTGAATGAGAATTGTTTGCAGTGGTGTTGATAGGAACCAGACATCTGGGGTTTAGTGATATAAAGATATTTTATCCAATTTTGAAGCATTTCTGCTGATTCATCATAAAAGTATATGCTGAATTCAAATGATATAGAAAATAAATCAGATGCATGTTTGCTTAAGCATAAATTGGAATAATGCAATACAATTAATAAACAGATATGTAGCACAGAAGCTCACCATCATCTTAACTGTCTACTTGCCAGAAGTACATAGAGAATGAATGAATATAATCATTAAATGTCTGTCTGATGTTGATTTTTAAGCAAGTGTCTATTATTATCAGTATAATTCTGTCATCATTATCCATCTCTGAGCAAAACAATCTATGAAATACAGAAGTGATCTAATCAGATCAAACTTACTGGCATTCATCTACATGGTCCATTTTTTTCAGAGAAGTGATAAATGATAAAACCACAGCAAATATACACCTATCAGGCATAAGATTATGACCACCTCCTTGTTTCTACACTCATTGTCCATTTTATCAGCTCCACTTACTCTAAAGGTGCACTTTGTATTTCTACAATTACAGATTGTAGTCCATCTGTTTCTCTGCATACTTTATTAGTCCACTTTTACTCTGTTCTTCAGTGGTCAGGACCCCCATGGACCCTCACAGAGCAGGTACTATTTGGGTGGGGGATCATTCTCAGCACTGCAGTAACACTGACGTGTTGTGCTAGTTGGGGTGGATCAGACACAGCAGTGGTTATTTATGGTTCAGATGGTGAAACATTGTAGCACCCGTAGCCCACATGTTGAATGCTTTTTGCGGTTGAACTTTAGCTTGCTTCCCTCAAAAGCCTCCCAAACCCTCAGTCAGCTTCCAGCCTCTTCTTGCAGCGATAGCGACATCAACCACTTTGGGGTGTGTTATCGGGGCGGATGCCAGGGCTTCAAAGAGGCTTCTCAGGACAATTCATGCTACAAGCTCTGGTGTTAACCCACTGGAGAGCCCTTATCAGCTGCATGTCATGTTCGCCCTCGCCTCTGGATCCACATCTCCACCTCCACCCCAGCAGAGCTATGCCACCTTCTGCACAGGCCTGTCAATTCAGTCCTTAAAGCTGACAAGTTGATGCATCGAGTCAGAACATTTGGATATAAGTAGTCACTTCATATGATTGGTAACACCTTATTTCAAGTCTACCTACATACTGACATGCATAAGCATTTAATAATATACATGGAAAGCAATACTTGAGTATTTATGACCAGCTTATGTGGATTTGAGTGATGACATCAGAACTTATATTATAGAAATCACACTGCATCAACATAACAGCCCATAAAGAGATAGACATTAATTCTATTTCTAACATTGTAAAGCATCCTTCCCTACGCACCTTTTAATATTTTTCATACATATTTTTTTATATATTATTTTTGTTTATTTTATAGAGCTGATGCATTATATGGTGATTCTACTACAGTGCTATAAATGGAACAAATATCTGCCACCTTAATTTAACGCCTCTTGTGTAAACACAATGTAAATTACAGTAAAATGCATATTATATCAGCTTGCAGTTACTGACAAGCTATTTATAAATGTGTTATATTGTTCCTGAGTAGGTAAACTTCAAATAAACTGGTTCTGCATTATTTACTTTAGATGCTTTGCACAAGTTTAAACTAAAAATCTATTCAATTCAGCTTGTTTTTCCCTTTATATTGTAAAAATAACACTTATTCTTCCTAATAGCTATAACATTGGTAGGTCATCTAAAAAGAACTGTACAAACTAGATTGTCAAAGCTCATGAACAAATGTTAAGTTTGCTTGACAAAGCTGTTGCTATAAGATCCCAATCAGTTACTGAAGTGTTGCTAGGCCATGGCTGTTGCAACTCAGGTTGTTAAAAGGTGTTGCTGTATTACCCAGGTAGTTGCTAGGGTGTTGCTAGACCATTTCGATGTTACTGCAGGAGGCTGATAAGGTGTTACTGGTCATTGCTATGGTCTCTCAGCTGGTTGCTAAGGTGCTGCTTGGCAGTTTCTGTGTTATCCCTTTTTGTTGCTAAGGTGTAACTGGCTATTGTTGTATTCTATGTGGTTGCTTAGGTGTTGCGTAGCTGTTTCTATGTTATCCCAGGTGGTTATTAATGCATAATTGGCCATGGCTATTTTCCAGGTGGTTGCTAAGGTGTTGTTGAGCCATTGCTATGTAATATGTATGCAAGTGTCTATTTGGTGTCTATGGGTTACATTTAAATTTTCTCAACATTCTGCCATTCGATTTTGTGTTTGAATGAAAGCTGTACAAAAACTGTATCAGTCCTAAAAGCACAAGCACACCATTTGCAAAGTGTTATGGTTCTAGCTCCTGTAATCATGTAAAATCATTACCAAAAAGAACAGAATAAATAAAATAAAAATAGCAGTAAGTTGAATTTGTCAAGCCAGTTTAAGAAAGTGGGTCCCACATATGAATTATTTTGATTAAAATCATGCCACCCGCATATCCAAAATCCACTAGAGCAAGACTGCAACACTGCAAACTCTCCATATATTCGCTGGTAGATTGACTCTTACCCGCTCCCTAAACACCAGTCTCTCTCAGCTTCGGCTCTTATCTCCGCTGCTGAAGTGGAGAACATATTTGCTCTGGGTTTTCCCACAGTGGGCCAAGGGGGAGGTAGGAAGATGGGGGGGTGTCTGAGGATTCACAGAAACCAGATGACCATGCTCACAAAAAACATCATCCTCACCTTTATACTGGAGAGAGAAAGAGAGTAAGAGATGGGGCATCCAAAATGCAGCATCACACAATGTTCGCAATATATTGATACAACTGCATAAGAAACTGTAACAAACAACTTTTTTTTTTTTTAATAATTCAATTTAGAGTGTTACTGAATTCCATGCAAATTGATTTGTGCTGATTGGCCACTTTTCTTCTACTCATATTCTTTGGGAGGTGGGGGTTGGAGGGTGTGTGTGTGGGATGGGGAGGGGGGGAATGGGGGGCGGTTTGGGAGTCTAAAGGAATCCTGGTTTATCTGGCTATCCCGCATGGTCATGCTGGTTGACAAGTACACCAGCCCCCAAACCTACAGTTTCTCATTAGGTAGAATGAATAACTGGCTCTAAAAGTTCAGTTCATTAGACCAAATTGTGATTATTAGGCCAAAATTAAATCAAATGTTTGTGTAAAAGGAGTTGATGTATTATTAAGGTAGGAGAAAAGTCAATATACTTTATATATATATATATATATATATATATATGTATATATATATATATATATAGTCTTTGTAATGATACAATGTGATGAATCATGCTTGATATTTCCATGTAAACTGACAAGATAAAATAAAGTAATATCAATGTCATGTTTACTTGAAAGGCTTTTGAAGTAGATAAATTTATTAGGGTGAATGAATAATTACATGAATCTTATCAGTCCATAAGTCAGTGTGTGGGCTTCTTCAAGTTGGAGCTGTGTTGTGTCTGACTGATAGTAGTGTTAGAGTCACTCAGTAAAGAGCCGTGTTGACAGATAAACTATTGAAAGATTCCCTTTTGCCAGTCAGGTCATCAGTCAGTTCCCTCTGATAGAGTGCAGCCCCATTTCGCAGGTCTAAACGGATGGGATGATGCTATCAGGAGAGGGGATGGGTGAACATGCTCCTCCATTCCATCCATTCCCCCATTCCTTTACACTCCCCTGCCCCCCTCAAGAAACAGAACAGAGGAAAAGTGGTCAACAACACCGGACAAGAAAAAGCCCCATTAACCTACTTGAGAGGTTACTGAAGGTTTATCTGTGAAGGATTGGTAGGCCATAATGTCCACTATGTAAGATTTCACACTGAAACGTAGACAGGATAAAGATGTAGCTGGTTCGTGGAGTTGAAGTTGCTCCACTGCTGAATCATCTTCTATGAGATGCCCCACCACAGCAATGCTTGTGGATTTAATGTAAGTATTTAATTCGTTTTTGGTCAATTTTATATTCTCTTCATTTGTTCAAAAGCAAATTTCTATTGAGCACCAGAAAAGGGCAGTGGCAAAAATTCTTGAAGAGCATGAGGAAAAACCACTGAGAGGAACCAAGACTTGAAAAGGGAACCCAACCTCCTCCTCCTTACTTCTACTGAGCTTTCTAAAAAGCTCGTAGATCAATGGAGCAGGTCAGAAGGAAATTCTTTCTAAGAGTTTGAGAAAGAATGACTGAAAGGAACCGAGGCTCAAAAAAGGAGTAATATCATGAAGAAGAACCACTGAGATTGCAACCAAGACACAATAGGTGAACACATCCTCCTCTTTATTGTATTTCTAAGGAGCTTTAATTAATGAGCATCACAGAAGGAAACAGGTAGGAAAGACTCCACAAGAGTATGAGGAAGAAGCAAGAGAGGAACCAAGACCGAAAAGGAGAAACTAAAAAGGATGAAGAATCACTAAGAAGACCTGAGACTCTTTAAGAAGATGGACTCCTCTTCTGGGTGTCTCCAGATTGTGGAATTTAGCAGTCAGTTCCTTGAGGTTGGAATTTTTTCACAATTACTGAAGTAAACATATGCCAGGTTTGCCAACTCAAAGACTCATGGTGTGCTCTTAGGCTTGAGTGGATCACGGTGACAGTAGTGTTGCTAGCAAAAGCCTAGCAGACCGCACAAGGAGTCTGCTAGTCACTTCTTTATGAGGGGACAGTAGCGTCAGTGTGGCCCAGCCAAATACACCTCTTACTGAGGATCAGAAGCTGTCAGAATCCTCTGTCCCTCCCTTTCTCTGCTTTCTTTTCTACTTCAGTTCCTAACATTGCTGTGGACGATAGGCTTGATTAGCCATTGGTTTAGCCGACCAGCCTCGCCATGTTTATAGTGGATTAAAGCAAGGGACGGAGGGGTTAAGTCTGCCAGGCTCTCTGCCTGGAAAGAGGAGAGTGTTGTCATGTGTTGTCGACTGGCAGCCCCCTGCCTGCAGTTGTCTCCTCGCTAGCATTTGACTGACAGGTAGTGGGATTTAGCCGCCGCTTTTGCATGAGAGCCAACAAGGGAAAGTGAGCAGGGCGGATTAGCTTGGATTATGTTGTCAGAGGGAGGTTTGACGGACAAACTGCAGAGGAATAAATTGCAAAATCTGTTTGAGGAGCGCCACTATACCCCCACCTCCTCCTCTTTTTCTCTCCTTGTCTACCACGATAGGGAGTAAAAAAAAAAAATCATTAATAATTTATAAACAAGCCTGGCACATTACCTATGCGCCTCTGGCTAGCAGCCGTATTTACGCTAGCCGTCTCTATGCTAGTCGGACTCGTAGGCTGGCTAATGTTATTTATTTAACAGCCTGACAGGCAGGTAATTGAGATAGCTGAAGCTTGACCTGAGGAAGCTCGCTTTTCCCAAGCTCGCACTCCTTCATTTAGCTTTAGCCATGCACTACTAGCCTCTAGCACCATTCTTTCTGGCCATCTGTGCACGCTGGCTTTTTTTATTACCTTTGTTTATAGCTGTTGATGGATCTCAGTAGGTGTACGCTAACAGCTCCCAGTTAGCTTTTAGCGACAAGCTAAAATAGGGGGTTTAAGTGACTTTTAGAGCTCGAGCATGTTCACTAAATGTACCACCGTGTTTATGATGGGCTCCATTAATTGCAAGCACCTCTTGGCTGGCCTTCAGGCTGTAGTAAATCTCTGGCTTTTGTGATGAACCGGGCTTCTGTACGCTAGCCTGCTCTGCTTCATCTCGGCCCTCTCGCATACTCCCCTCTCAAGAGCTGTCTCTAATGTTTGCCTTAAAGGTCAAATTAAGCAAACCGTGGCTCTGTCTGTATATAATGAATACTCAATTGCTACGCTGAGACGATTTTTATGCATATTTGAGTTGGGAATGAGATACATCAACCATCTGGGAGAAGAAAAAAAAAAAGAAATAAAGTAGTTTAAGCTCATCGAATGTTTGAAATCGTGTGTTTACACGTACCTCGTAAGCTTTAAGCTCCTCTGGAGAAACATGCATGAAATTTCATTCTATAATATCTCAGTCATATCTGTGTAATGTGTCTAGCTGTTTATAATGTTTAGAATAGAGCTCGTGCTTCTTTGTTCGGCCTCCTACATAACAAATGTTTCAGTGCTACATTAACTCAATAGTTTAGTTTGTTTCCAGCTGGACTGAAAGGGGTATTTCACTGATTTCCTGAAACATCTGCATAATTAAACAGTTTAAACGATAATAATAATAATAATAATAATAAATTTAATTTAAAAGTGCCTTTCTCGACACTCAAGGACACTGTACAAAATGTAGGGTTATAAGAAAAAAAAAAAAACATCAACAGAGAGAGTAGGCTAATTTGAACAGGTGAGTTTTAAGACTTGATTTAAAAAGAGGAAAAGAGTCAATGTTACGGATGTCAGGTGGGAGGGAGTTCCAGAGTGAGAGATTGATCTAATGAGATTTAGAGTTGTTTGTTGTGAAATGTTGTGTTCTACAGAAACTTAAAGAATTGTTCACAGTGGTGGCGATAGGAACAAGGGGTCACCATGTCTACAACACAAAAATAACCATTTTATTTACTATCCAAAACCACTACAACATATTCTGAGATTTTATATGGAGTGTTGATGGTAAAATAGTGACAAATCTGAAAATAATGTTTTCTTTGCCTCAATGTCGTGCATCTACCATTCCAGAATGTATGTACTTAAAAAACATACGTTCTCAAAACTATCGTAAACATTGTCTCAGATATCAAGGAATATATTCAGAATTATTTGGTGTAATAACATCCTTTCTTATTTATATCACTGAAATGTCAGCAGAGTCATTCTAGAGAACCTTACCGAGTTAGAATTGTTTACAGTGGTGGTGATAGGAACCAGAGGTCCACCTCCAAAAGCTCCCTCACAAAAAGTTATTACACAAAAATCTGAGACATTGTTTTATGATAGTTCTAAGGTTTTGGCCAAAAACATATGTTTAAAAGTCATTCATAGTGGATAGCTACATGATTTAATTAAGCCATACAGCAAAATAGTCCCCAAAGGAAATGTCCCACCAACAACAGTCCATGTAAAAGCTCATAAGACACATGTAGGTTCACTGGTGGTTTTGGATAATATATAAAATGGTTATATGTGTGTTGTATTCGTAGTTCCTATCACCACCACTGTAAAGAAATAGAGTAGAGTCTCTACAATCAACCATTTCACACCAAAACAAAATAAAAATTGATGGAGTTTTCCTTTAAATGAAACACTATTAATACACAGCCTTGTTTCTTTCTTAATATCCGCATTCCTTTCCAAAATGTCTGCCCTTAAAAAAAGGAAAGACGAAGTTTCATACTTTCTTAACTAGGGAATCTTTGACATGCAAAGACGTTTCTGCAGGCTTCTGCTTAAGCGAATTAATTTCATGACGGTGCCCCCCCTGGGGAGAAATCTTAATTAGAATCACATGGCAGGCTGATTTCAGAAGCATGGACCACAATATCAATGAGCTGATTGCATTCTGCAGCAGTTTGAAGCATTAAGCATGCACGTCTGTACGTTAAACATATGAATATGCATTGCCATAGAAAAATTTGCTCTCAGAATCAACAATGAGTCAGAGGTGTGAGCTGAATAATAAGGCATAAACAAGATTGGGAAAATAACGTGCTGTTAATCTACCACTTTTGTCCTGGTGTTAATAGTTATGATTAAATTATTCTGTTGCTACTTTGGCCACCAAATATGAGCATATTCATGCAGCATTGGAGTTTACCTGTAAGTAATATTCAGATGAAAAGTTCAAAGTTTATTACTGCAAACACTTTTTATGCATACTTTTTCATACAAAGGAACACAGACACAAAGTACATGATGCATTATAACTTACAGGTACAAGCAACTACCACTGTATCTCCATATGACCATTTAAAACATGTTAGCCAGCAGCTTGAAATAAGCTCTGGAAGTAATTGTATGATTGGATATGAAAATATATTATTTCCAATCAGGCTACATTTCAGATTACTGAAGTGCAACAATGTAAACAGGCCTAATTAAACGATTCCGCTGAACTGGTTCAAAACTAATTCAGACTTTTAACTGATCTTGGACTTTGGACTAAAATCCTTTTGCTTTGATAGACTCTATACCTTAATTATGTTTATTTTAACATAAAATTCCAGTGTCGCTATCAAAAGAATTATAACACTACCTAAACTTTACAAAACGTTTCAGGAGTGGCTATTTTAGCTCAATTTGAGCTCAAAAACACAGTCAGTACATGACTAACAAACACAGCTTTGAAGAGCAGTACACACATAAAATCATAAAAAATTTTAACTGCAGAAAATATGACAATGATTAATATTCCATGCAGATTTTCAGACTCTGGGACACATTTACGTCAAAACAATAGGATCTAAGTGCTCACCATGTGGCCATGAGGGACAGGGATGCAGCCTCATTTCCTTCTCTAAAATGCAGGGGCATGTCTAAAATAAGGCTCTGCCTACAGACTAACTTTCTTTGTGTTTTGCTTGTGTAAAAACTGTAGTCATGATATAGGCTCCTGAGTGGTGTAACCACCTATGCATTGTATAAGCATGGTATTATTGTATTATATGTATATTATTTGCACAAGTGTAAATTTAGGGGTTAGGGTTTTGGACAGATGACTCCCAAAAGAAAGTACCCTATAAATGGTGATTTTGTATATATTTAGCTTATTACTATCTCAGTGCCTTGGTTTTGAATAGAGCTGAACATAATCCATGTAAATATCTAAGGTCTGGGTATGTAATGTTTTTTTTAATAGTTTTTTTCTTGGTTTGATGTTTATCTTTCTTTTTTCTACATTTTAATGGAATAATTACATAGAAAAAAACAGTTAATATGAAAAAGGTAAGAACAGTTTTTTTTCCCAATTTCGCACTGTGTTTTCTGTGTATAGACCTCTGAAGCTGTGTTGTCATTATGTAGTCAGCATCTCACCCGTATTGGTAATTCCAGGTCTAAGCTGCTTACGTTTATATGAAAAATGAGTGCTGTGTTGCAAAAACAGCTCCAGTCGTGCCCCGAAAATGCTCCATCGCTAACACCACAAATGCTGCTGTGCATTGAACTGACATCATGCAGGCTTTGTCTACCTTTATGCAATATCCAGTTTCAATACGCAGGAGCACTTGTGTGATTGTAACATTTGTGAAGAAATTTTTGTTGTTCAAATCTTTGAGGAAAAATTGTGGAAAACATTTTTGTTTACCACAAAGTGAATCTGTGATGATTTTTAACTTCTTTCATTTTATCATAGAGATAAACTGCTGAAACCCAGATTTCCTTATATGGGAGTAATGCTCAGTAGAGAATGGCGAGCTGATTTTAGAGGTCTTTATTGCTGGTATTTGGTTGTTGCTATGTTTGTGATTTATTTCTGTAAATAATCTTCTATCTGATGATGTTTTTGCAGCGTGACTTCTGACCTCCATCCAGAGACTCAGTAACAGCATCACGCTCCACTGTCTGAGTGTGTGTCTGTGTGTGTATATGCATTCTCAGTGTCCTTACTGCTATCAAAACCTCCCTGTCCCTCTCCATCTCTGTCACTCTCTCTCTCTCTCTCTCTTTCTCGATCTTTCCTATCAACTATTTAGTTTGAATATTACACACTATAAGGTCAACGTGAATAATAATAATAATAATAATAATAATAATAATAATCTCTGTGTGAGTTTCCACTGTGTTCTGTGCTTATTGGGACAGCATGTGTCTGGAGGGGAAGGAAGCAGAGTGAGACGGGGGCTGGGTGGAGTTTTAACGTTTTAATCAAATCCAGGATGTATGAGGATGATTAGTCAGTGCTGCTCTCAGAGTTTTGCTGTTTTGCTTGCGGGAAAATGTGACTACAAAGATTCATCCTGTACTGAAAGCCTGAGTCATCAAAGCCTGAGGATCAGTCTCACAGATTAGCAATAATGTCTAATACACAATCTGTTTGTTATTGTTTAGTTTTAGCATTAGTCTTGTTTTGCTGAGGCTCAGTGGAAGATTTTAGGGTTACGGTGATGATGTCCACAGTGAGTGAGGTCACACAATGCTTGGACAGTGTTTGTGCATTGCGTGTTCCCACGATTCACTACACATAAACACACACTCACGCATGGCTGTGAAGATCTTCCAGCAACCTGGTCATCATCTCATCAATATCAAGGTTTCCCAAACTTTTGCAGCTACAACAACCACAAGAAGATTTAACTGATATGCTTGTTTTTCGTTTTTTTTTTTTTTTTTTTTTGCGAGACCAATCAATGATATTTATGCTTGATTAATTCTCTGGGGTCTGGGGCATTTTCTTGATTTTTGCATATCTTCTTAAAGGCTCTTCCTTATAACAGGATACTCACATGGTTCATATCAAAATGCTCTGGTATCTTCATCACTACTTTCCAAAACCACTGCAGCAACTTCAGCAGCTTTAAACTCTCTGCACACAATTTCTCATGTGTCTCGGATTGAATGAGGAACGCAGGGTTTCTGGTGTGATGGGTCAGTCCTTAGAGATTCCCTGAGTGTCCATTGATCAGTTTCACAAAAAATGTGGACAGAGACACGAATCCACCAGTTCCACATGGTGAGAGGCAGATGATGTGTATCTCAGCCCATCTACATAGGCTCAAAACTCTGGATGCAAGCCAGATACAATCTCATGATAGGATGGAATGGAAAGGGCCATTCCACAGATTCAGAAATATATTGTCAGCGTTACTGCAATGCTGAAAATAATCCACCACCCAAATAGTACCTGCTCTGTGAGGGTCCATAAGGTGGTCCTGACCACTGAAGAACAGAGTAAAAGGGGGCTAACAAAGTATGAAGAGAAACAGATGGACTATAGTCTGTAATTGTAGAACTACAAAGTGCACCTATATAGTAAGTGGAGCTGATAAAAATGGACAATGAGCATAGAAAGAAGGAGGTGCTCAAAACGTCCTGCTCGAGTTCTGCTGAATTCAAAGTATATAGATAGGTAGATAGATAGATAGATACATAGATAGATAGATAGATAGATAGATAGATAGATAGATAGATAGATAGATAGATAGATAGATAGATAGATAGATAGATAGATAGACAGATAGATAGAATAACGGTAGGGATTGAAATGAGGTCATGGGTCACAAGTAACATTTAAATATTATTGCTTATGCATATCATTAAGTTATTAATCTTAAGAATTTCTGTTTAGTGTCTACTATGAATTATTTAGTAACTACTATGAATTATTTAGCATATATGATAAATCCTTGATTATCTGTAATACTAAGTGAGGATTGGAAAACAAAATGTGATGGTCTCTCTCTCTCTCTCTCTCTCTCTCTCTCTCTCTTTCTCCAATTATTTTGTGTTTGAGTTCTCCTGCCTCTGTTTTATCTGTAATGCGTACTATAGCATGTGAGCAGCTACTGCCTTCAGTGTGGCCCATCGGTGAACTCTGCAAGAATAACATGTTCTCTCTCTCTCTCTTTGTATCTCTATTTCTTTGAATCTGGTGTGCCCATTCTTTTCCTGCAGACTCAGCAGAAGTGTATCACCGCTGTTATGAGAAAAGAGATGACACACATCATCTTTTGTTGTTTTTATTGTTACTTTTCATTACTTTAATTCAATTCCACCCCCAGGGCAAGTACTGGTAATGAGATCCAGACAGAAAATCTCTCTCTCTCTCTCTCTCTCTCTCTCTCTCTCTCTGACTCTCTCTCTGTCTCTCTCTCTCTCTCTCTCTGACTCTCTCTCTCTCTCTCTCTCTCTCTCTCTCTCTCTGACTCTCTCTCTCTCTCTCTCTCTCTCTCTTTCTCTCTGACTCTCTCTCTGACTCTCTCTCACTCTCTCTTTCTCTCTCTCTCTCTCTCTCTCTCTCTCTCTCTCTCTCTCTCTCTTTCTCTCTCTCAGAATCTCTTTTTCTTTTTTGCAGGAAGTCCAGGTTAACACTGCCACCTGCAGTGACCACCCAGTATCCACTAACACTGCAGGGACACTCATCCAGGGAGGATTTCATTTGACATTTTGGTCATTTTTGTCATAGAGAAAACAATTTTCCATTCATGCATGTGCCAGAGACAGCAGGACAATCACAATTCTACAATCAAAAGCAGCTACTTTTAATGACTTTTAATAATAAATGGGATTTTTACCTAATGCTTCAATGGCCATAACATATTTTACCAAAAAAGTCATTCTTTTTATAAACTAACATCTCCTATTCATGTGTATAGTAACCTTTGCTGAGATTTTTAAATATGTTAATAAATATATTTTATTCTCTACTATGTCTGTGCATCGGACTGTACATTGAGTGTTTTTTTAATAAAATATTGTCTCCTATTCTAGTATATAGGAGCTGTACATTTTTTTAATGAACTAAAATCTAGCATAGCACTGGGTCATTACTGAGGTTGTTTTTGGACTAACATCTCTTCATGAATGTTTAATAAGGTTATTTATGGGCTAATATCTGCTATGCTAGTGTATTGGATTTTTGAGGTTGTTTATGGACCAATATCTCTTATTATATTGTACTAAATTATCTACTAATACTGTTTATATACTAATATCTCCTCTCCTAGTATATATGAGTGTTTAATGAGGTTGTTGATGGACTAATGTCTCTTATTTAATGTACTGGATTTTTTACAGACTAATATATTATCTTCTAGTCAACATGTGTGTGTTTTCAATGAGGTTGTTTATGGACTAATATCTCATATTTTAGTGTAGTGGATTGTTATTTAGGCGATTTATGGTATAATAAGTCTTATTCTAGTGTACTGAATTGTTTACTGAGGCTTTTTATGGTCTAAAATCTCTTATGCTTGTCTTTATGAGTGTTTAAAGATGTTGTTTATCAACTACTATCTCTTATTCTACTGTGTTAATTCTAGTTTACATGGTTGTTTATTGAGCTAATATTACCTATTCTAATGTATTAGGTTATTTACTGAGGTTCATTATAGACTACTATTTCTCATTATAATGCATTGGATTGTTTAAGGACTAATATCTCCTATTCTTGTGGATTGTATATGACAAATGTTATGCATTTAATTGACGTGGTTTAAATGTGTGCATTACCTCCACATGAATAAAATATATTTCATCTATTATTGCCCAAACTAAGCAAAGTGAAATTACATAGAGATTTGAATTGAGTAAATTCAGCGCATCCCATTTTATCAATGTGTGACACAGTAACAGACTCGTTCACCCACCAGGTGATTGAGCATCAATCCATGTCGTCTTAATAAGCTCTCATCCTCCATCCAGTCCTTAACCAAAGTGGTTATAAAAGGAGGCTAATCGCTAATCGCTGCCATTACTGTTTATCCTCTCTCTTAATCACCTCTGGCAATACGCTAACAAATATTATCTCATTCTGCTAAAGCCACTCTCTGCGTGGCTCTTACTGCAGCTCCTGAGTTTACCTCGGGATTTACTGGGCTTGGGAGTGAGTGGCGGCGGGAGGCCGAGCGCTAATCTACACGCCAAACTCAGGATTAGCCCGCTGAGCCAGGTGACCTCTGGGGCTGCCGCCTGATTGGCCACAGAGGAGGTAAACCTGCGAGCCGATTGGTCGAGAGAGAGTGTATGAGGCTGCATGAATTTGATGCTAAACACTTTTTATCTGCTCTCTATATTCCAGTCTAAGCAAAATATATGGTTAAATTCCAAAATATCAAACGTAGTACATTTCTATTTATTTACTTTTCACGTATCTAGTGAATCTCTCTCCTCCTCTCTCTCCTTTTCTTTCGTTTCCTTCCATCTGTCTCTCATTCTCTCTACCTTTTTTCATTGTATCTTCCTTTTCTTTCCACTTTTACTCTGTCTTTCTCTTTCTAACTCTCTCACATACTCTTTATCTCTAACTCTTTCCCTCTCTTCCTCGTATTCTCTCATCCCTTCCACTCTCTTCTCATCTCTCTACCTCTCGTCCCTCCTTCTCTGTCATTTCTTCTCTCTCTCTCCCCTTGTATCTCTCTCTTTCTGTTGTTTATTTCTTCTCTTGCACTTTCTCGCTCTCTTTCAGCCTCTCTTTCATTTATACCCTTTACACCCTCTTTCTTGCTATCTCTACCTCTCTTTCATGTTTTTCTCCCTCTATCCTTCTATCTTTCTCGTCTCTTCTTCTTCTCTCTGACTTTGTCTTTCTTTCTTTCTCATACTATCCACTTACTGCTTACTTGCACTCTGTCTCTCTCTCTCACTCTCTCTTGCTCTCTCGCTTTCTCTCTCTCTCTCTCTCTCTCTCTTGCTCTCTTGCTCTCTCGCTTTCTCTCTCTCTCTCTCTCTCTCTCTCTCTCTCTCTTGCTCTCTTGCTCTCTCGCTTTCTCTCTCTCTCTCTCTCTCTCTCTCTCACACACACACACACACACACACACACACACACACACACACACACACACACACAGGCAATATTAATCAAACTGCAGACGGATTGCTTTGATTAATTAGATTTTTTTTTCTCTTTTCTAAATATTGCACTTTATGTCCAGTAGGAATTGTGCACACATGGCTGAATCCAAAGTTGTTCTCTGTTAGACACACTGTGATCTGTTTAGATGCAGTAGCCGTTATTGTAAGACCTATTTGCTGCACTTTGCAGGGAGAAGGGAACTGTATGAGAGTCTGCCTAAAACAGATTGAGGCAGTGTTGTGTCACCTGACCAGAATACTGCATGCTGATTGGCTGAACTGATTTATCAGGTTCTGCTGGAGAACAGCAGAACCATTTCTGTAAATGTGATGTTGCAGTGCCTGGACAATGAACATTTAGGGTTCAGAAAAACTGTGTGTTAGAATAAATCAACATAGTCAGCTTGTTTTTAAGGGCAGCGTTTATCGTTTTTTTGCTAATTAAATCATTATTAAATTGTTTAATTAAACATTTATTTACCATGTTTTTTACAACTTTTAAATTATTTAAAATAACCAAGGTGGATGCAAGGGGAGGTTGCTAGGTGGTTGATATAGTATCCCAGATAGTTGCTAGGGGTTTGCTAGGTGGTTTATATAGTATTCCAGGTGGTTGCTAGGTGGTTGATATGAAATCCCACATATTCAATAGGGTGTTGATAATGCACATATAACATTGTGATATATTCAATCATTTTTTTCCAGTCAAAAAATCTCAGAATCGAAACGGTGACAATATATTTAAAATATCAGGATGAATTGATTGCCTGGTGGAAAATATGAAAAAAAGACAGGGAAGATAAATAACAGTAGTGTTAAGTTTTGCTTTCCAGTGTACAATCAGTAATGATACAGTTCTTTAACATTTATCTTAAAGTAGGTCAAGGAGACAAACTGCTCCAGTTTCAGATGTGTCTGCAGATGATTCCACACAGATGGAGAAGGAGCACTGTACATACAAGTTGTCTTGCCACATTCAGACCATCATATCAGCGCTGTACACAGCATCACATCTC
This sequence comes from Pygocentrus nattereri, assembly GCF_015220715.1. Classification (NCBI taxonomy): domain Eukaryota; kingdom Metazoa; phylum Chordata; class Actinopteri; order Characiformes; family Serrasalmidae; genus Pygocentrus; species Pygocentrus nattereri. The sequence goes on along the minus strand of NC_051218.1, from coordinate 31,044,317 downwards.
TATTGATCCATTATTCATTCATTTTTAGAGAAAAAATACAAAAAAGGTTTAGAAATTAACTTATGACAGTGAAGATAAATAAAAAGGTCAGAACCCCAACAACCAGCCTTTTCAGTGATGAAACACTAGTGTGAGTCACTTTAACCCTCTGTGGAGCTGAGCTGAAGGATGGATCTCCTTCAATCTGATATAAAGCATTTAAAGGATTACAGGATGAATACATTCAGAGCAGACAGCCAAGACCTCTCTCTTTCTCTTTCTTTCTTTCTCTCTCACTCTCTTTCTCTGTCTCACTCTGTCTCTCTGTCTCTTTCTCTTTATCTCTTCTTTCTATCCCTATCCATTTGTCCTTCTTACTCTATCCTTTCTCTTTTCTTTCTCTTTACTCTCTCCCTTCTCTTCTCTACTTTTTCTATCTTTTCACTCTATCTTCTCTTTCTCTACCTCTTTTTTTCTTTACTTATTTACTCTTTCTCTTTTGCTTTTAATTATCCTATCTCTTTTCTTTACCCTCTCATTAATTTGCCCCTTTCTCTTTTTTCTAATCTATTCTCTTTCTATCTCTCTATGTTCTCTCTTTATTTCACTGTCTTCCCATTCTCTCCTTTCTGTCTTTTCTGTCTCATACCTTTCTCTCTCTCTCTCGCCCTCTGCCTTCCACTCACTTTCTCTCTCTCTCTCTCTATCTATCTCTCCCACTCTCTCTCTCTCTCTCTCTCTCTCTCTCTCTCTCTCTGTGTACTGATGAGTAACACTCCATCATGTCTGACTGTCTGTGAGTTTCTGACCGTTGTTTGACCCTGTGTTCTGTGGTCAGACTTTTCTTTTTTTCTTTTTTTTTTTTCAGGACTGGACACACACACACACACACACACACACACACACACACACACACACACACACACACACACTGTGTCAAACTCATACATGTCATATGATACTAAATTGAAACTTTAGATTAAAGTTTAGATTAAATTGAAGATTTACAACAGAGATCAATCAATTTGATAATATAAAGCAAATTAAAGACATAAAGAATCAAAATATTTTACAACCAAATAACATGATTTGCTAAAAAGTTACAAAAATTCAAATATGATATAAACATAAAAAATAGTATATTTATATTTCTAACTTTATTATGAACTATATATATATATATATATATATATATATATATATATATATATATATAATAAAAAGCATAATATCTACATAAACAGTATTTACAAAAAGTAGTGACAGTACACATGAATTGTTGGTAACACTCTTAAAGGCAACATAAGTACTTTTCACCACATGCAAATGCATTGAATTACATATTAATAAAGGAATGCTTATAAAAAATATATATAATTGTGATTACTGTCATAAGCTTTCCATCTAACCATAAAATATTATTTGATGCTTATGCATGTGTAACAAGATCCTATTTAAGTAGCCTGCGATTTTTTATCCTGCATTACTTTTTTCGTTTAATGGATTTTAATGCTAAAGAATTGCTACTAACATGTATATAATTTGAATGTCATCTACCTCATATACTGTATTAGTCTCACTTTGTTTATGACAAACATGTAGAGTAGAAACATTTATATAATAAGTGTGGAAGGCTACAAAACATTAAACATAAGTTAAAATACACATTTAAAACTTAAAATATAATGAAGATAATCACCTGCTACCCTCTGTAGTGTTGTGCAGTAGTGCAGTAATACATCTCCCAAATCCTTTTAACAGCACTGATCTGCACAAAGATCTCACATTACAGGTAACACACAAACTCTGCATCTGTCATCCATCAGATACCTCACTAATCCAGGAAGTCTCTCTTATCTGCCCTCAAATGGACAGCAGAGGAGAAAAGTCCTCCTCAAACACAAACACTGCATCTCCAAAGGTTTGTAGGCACCTGCTCATTTATTCTGAAATGAAGGGTATTAATAGTGAGTTTGTGCTGCAGTAACAGCCTCTACTCCTCTCGGAATGCTTTACATTAGATGTTGGAACATTGCTGTGAGGATTTGATTGAGCATTAGTGAAGTCAAGTACTGATGTTGGGTGATCAGTTCTGGATCACAAACTCAAAGCTACTGGATGGAGCTCCATCACTCCAGAGAATGCAGGTCCACTGCTCCATAGCACAATGCTGGGGGCTTTATACTCCTCTAGCCCATGCTTGGCACTGGACATGGAGACCTTAGACCCATGTGCAGTTGTTCCAGTTGTTTCCCATTCTATTGGTCAGTGGTTTTTTATGGAGAAGCTGTTTCTGTAAAAACTCTGAAGTATCTGAATTCACTGTTCCTTTTATTGGATTTGTTTTTAAATTTCAATTTATTTACATTTAAATTTAATTTAGAATCCAAATGGTATTTATTTTGTATTTATTTTTTTATGACAGTTCAGATGTAGTTTATCTCAGTGTGTAAGCTTCTGATAAAAAGTCTAAAGGAGAAAGTTAGTTAGCTCTTTCAGTTACTTGACTGATGCTTTATCTGCAGTGACAGTCCATTTGGCAAATCTAATGGGGAAATTTTGTCAACTAATGTTTTAACTTTGCTAACTAGAAGCAGTAAAACAGCCGCAGCCAGTGAACTTCCTACTTAGGAATAAGCTTATTAGATGTTAATTCCCATAAAACATTGATAACTGGTTAAATCTGGTCATTTTTATTTGATAGAATTATTATTGCATTTACATTTTTGGAGAATATTTTAGGATACTTACTAAATAATTAAAAAATATATATGATTAAAAAAAGTCTTCAAAAGAAACACTGATAAATCAATGTGATGATCGGTCATTAGTCTCAGTGTTACTGAGCTCTGCTAAAGCCTGAGTAGACTGATAAATCAATGTGATCATCAGTTATTAATCTCAGTGTTACTAAGATCTGCTAAAGCCTGAGTAGACTGATAAATCAATGTGATCATGTTATTAATCTCAGTGTTACTAAGATCTGCTAAAGCCTGAGTAGACTGATAAATCAATGTGATCATGTTATTAATCTCAGTGTTACTAAGATCTGCTAAAGCCTGAGTAGACTGATGAATCAATGTGATTATCAGTCATTAATCTCAGTGTTACTAAACTCTGCTAAAGCCTGAGTAGACTGATAAATCAATGTGATCATGTTATTAATCTCAGTGTTACTAAGATCTGCTAAAGCCTGAGTAGACTGATAAATCAATGTGATGATCAGTTATTAATCTCAGTGTTACTGAGCTCTGCTAAAGCCTGAGTAGACTGATAAATCAATGTGATCATGTTATTAATCTCAGTGTTATTAAGCTCTGCTAAAGCCTGAGCAGACTGATAAATCAATGTGATCATCAGTTATTAATCTCAGTGTTACTGAGCTCTGCTAAAGCCTGAGTAGACTGATAAATCAATGTGATGATCAGTCATTAATCTCAGTGTTACTAAGCTCTGCTAAAGCCTGAGTAGACTGATAATTCAATGTGATTATCAGTCATTAATCTTAGTGTTACTGAGCTTTGCTAAAGCTTGAACTGTATTTATAGTCTGAATTGATGGCAGAATAAGCATAATTTTAACATGATAAATGTAAAAATATTTATTTAAGCAGTAAACATTTATTCAAAAAACACAAAAATACAATTGATAGAAATATACATATAACAAACAATCCTCTGTGATTGTTCTGCATGTGTGTTAATTTCTATAACTATTTCCATAAAAATATGCTTCTTCAAGGATTCTTCAGTAAAGAAATTAAAATTGTTTCTATATTATTTGCATGCTTAAATGAGTCTTTATATGGTGAAATCGTTCTTCAGGTCAATGGAGAATGTGTTTTTATGGTTCTACATGACCCCAATGGTTGCTATGGTTCAGCTACTATTCAGCATACAATGTACTATTCTATATACAATGTTCTGCTTATAATAAAGATATATTGAACCATCTACAACATATTCATCAATCTGATGAACCATTTCACCATGCAAAGAACCATTTATGCATCCATATGGTTCTATAGAGAACTCAAGGTTCCAAACATAACCATACCCTTTACTAAGAACCTTAAAACAATATTTTGTGTAGTAATAGTAAAGCTAATGCAGGCTCATTATTATTTTAATTATGATAATTATGGAGGTGAAACATTTCTGTTTTGATTAGATATTTAGAGCACATTTCTTAGTAATGTCATGTATTTTCATTTTTTTTTACTCATTTTTCTTCATCTGCCACAATGGATCTGAACAATTTTTCATTTATGCAAATGCATCTGTTTGTTTTATAACCCACCCTTAGCGTGTTAGTGTGCTGTGTGTCCAGTGCGTGTGGTCAGATGAGTTTGGGATATGAGCTGAATCCTCTGTCAGGAGGGATTCGGGGCAGAAATCCGGCTGTAGCTCCATCCAGCTCCGCACCTGGGCATGGCTCTCTGGATCTGGACCAACTCAGGCATGAATAATTCATCACAGAGTGAGTCTTCATTCTGCTGCTGGTCTAAAGTGATGTTTGGTTGGACTAACATGGTGAAAATATGTAGACATTAAATATGTTAATTTTTATCTTTAAGTAACTTTTACTTAATACAGACAAAAATCAATGAAAGTACATTTCAATATATGAGATCTGCTTATGTTGAGTCAGAGAGAATTCTCGGTGTCCATTGTATACTTCTCTACTTGAATGAATGGAAAGTTTTTCATCATTTCTTTTTAATATAGATTGATTTTTTTATTTTAAAAAATTTACTTAAGCTTTATTTGATGAGTGAGTTGTATAATTTGTATCAATATTTTTTATTTACATTAAAACAATTTGCAGAAGAAAGAAATCTGGAAATTAGGTGGATACATTTGATAAACAAATCTGTTTTTTCATCCTAAAATGAAATTATTTGAATGCATCCATTAAAGTGTCCTATTATCATATATTCAAAAAGGAGAGCTTAATTCCAAATATATTTTACAGTCACTGGTGTTATATGAATGTGGTGTAACACCAGTGACTGCAACTCCAGTGACTTTCTGGTTAAAATTGAGGATTCCTTAAATTGTCTGACTTGTTAGTGGTCAAGTGACCTTGTGCAACTTCAACAAAAATGATATATAACATCATATTGACAATATTTTAATTATCCAGCCTTTAAAGCACATAACACCATTGACACATAGAAATGATGTGCTGCCTGATAAACAAAATTATTGGCCACACTTTATTTGGATGATCCCTATAGATGCTCCACAGATACTTAAATCACTAACAAACTTTGTTGATGTTCAGTTGATTATCAACAGCACTATGATTATGGTTAGGGTTAGGCATAGGGATAAGTTTTGCCTTGAGTTTAAGATTAGGGTTAGGGTTAGATTTAATAAAATCTTTCATACTGAACTTGAGGTTTTGTTTTATTTAATGTATATTTAGTTGAATGTTACTTAAAGACAGACTGAGCATTTACAAAGCAGCTAGAATGAACCATCCAAATAACACTCAACCACACATCAACTTGCAGTTAATAGATATTTAGTTGAATGTTATTTAAATATACACTGAGCATTTACCAGGCGTCTACAGTGGACCATCCAATTAAAGTGTTACCAAATTATTAATAAATGAATCAAATAGTGAGCAAGTGTGCCTTGAGATGCTTCCTTTCTGATGAGCCTTGAATCAAAGAAGTAGTTTAATAGCCAAAAAGACTATGTTAAAATGTAATACGAGAACACCAATGACCAAAATCTCATTTTTTTAAATAAAACACATATTTTTAGTACAGTGTAACATAACATTAATGATAACATAATATCAAATGTTATAAATTGGTTTTGTGATGAGTTGTTTTACAGATGCAGAGCAACTATGAAATAGGTTAAAGAAGAAAAATCTGAGAAAATCAAAAGGGAAAAGCGTTTTTAATCTCAGGTCAACTGTGTACATGTAGACTTTTGGAGTTGTGCCTAATATTTTAAGCATCTTTTTAAGCCATGCAACCTGTATGACATATGGTTTCCCAGTCAAAATGGAAAATTTTCTCAGTGATTTTACATACACCTTTGAAATGTAATGGCTTTATTGGGGTTTATAGGTTTCTGCCTATTCAAAGATAAAATGATGATCTCATAAGAGTCCAAATAAAAAATTGATTTTAATTAGTTTAGACCACTTAAAACAACAACACAATTCACACATCACATTGACCATCAGGATTTTTCCTGTGCATCCAGAGTGAATGTATGAGGTGTTAGTGAAGATCCAGTCAGTAATCCAGTTCAGAAAACCACCGTTCATATCATGTCTTTAAATGCTTATTTTAAATCCCCACAACAACGTGTTCAGTATTTTCCCACATGTCTCAAACATAGATTGAGTCAAACTCTGAGTTAAGTGCTGATAATCAATAATTTATCACTAAATACATCTACTCAAAAAAAAAAATCTACTCAAAAACGTGATAAAGTCAACAAATGCATTGTCCCAATTCAACACACTATATATCAATTGTTAAAAATATCTGATAATAAATGTGCAACTCAATTTAATTAAAAATAAAGCCTAGCTTGCTGTGTATCACAATCCAAGAGGACAGGAAATCAATAAAAAATTGTCTGCCTTATGGTAATTGTTCATTTTTGCTTATAATAATATAAATGCATTTTCAGCTCACAGACACTCCAGACTAACAATTTCTGAAACGCTATCTGAGGTACCACTTGTTTTTAAGATCTCTAGGTTAGGTAAATTTTTGATAAAAAAAAGACCCAAATTCATGACAATATCAAATTTCTATTAGCATTTACATGTCAAACAAAGGCATATCTGGGTAGGCCAGGGTCTCCTAAAATTAACGTATGGCATGTGTGACTGTCTCATGTGAATACTTCATAATTGCAATTGTAATTGCAATTAACTCACAATAAAAATCCCCTTCTGGGGATTCTGGGGTTTTAAGGGTTACCTTAGATGGCTACTGGGCTGCCTTAAAATTTTGAGTTAACTGAACTTTGAATAGTCAGTTAACAAAAGAAAAAAAGTCTGTGTATTGTGTTGTTGAATTATGTGAAGTTCAAACAGATAAAACAATAAATAATGCTGCTCAATAACCAACTTTTTGAAGTTAAAATTATTTTATTTTTATGTTGTACCTGAGAGCGTGCCCAAGAAGACACCTTTGAGTGGACAGGTCTATAATAGTCCTATAAGGACTTTTTACATCCAGATTAGTACAGATTACCTCCAATATTACTAAACAACAATACTTTTTAAACTTAACATTAAAGAGACACAAATTATAAAATGTACTGTTGCACATTTTGCACAGACCATATTTTATGATTTTTGGTTCCCCAATGTGTTAAATTCAGCAGATAAACAGTAATTATGCATTATAATGTGCAGAATTGTGTTATCTGTAGAGGATGGTGACTTATTTTAGCTTTGAAAAGCAACAACATGCAATTTGATTGGAGAGAAGCTTCCTTGATACTGATTGGTCAGCCAAATGTTCTCCTATTCAGCTAAAGGAGTTTTGTCACTCGATTCCACTGATAATTATCCATGTGTTATTGTGTCTCACAGAGTGGGATGAAGTGGTAAACTGATCACAGAGCACAAAGCAGCTGTGTTTTTACAACGAATGAAATATTACACTCTCCACCTCAGCTACACCTGTCTGACCATTTATATTCCCTGGAGCTTTATGGTGCACGTGTGTATATGTATGAGTGCCTGACTCAACCATGAAACATAATAGCAGTTATGAGTTAATAAATTGTATTATTATACTGTTGGACTATTTTATATGAAACTAAATAAAGCATTTCAAGTGTGGGTCAATTACACTTGCATGTATGAGAAATCTGTCTTAGTGACATTTGTGCTTACATAAATGAAACATAAATATACCTCTTGAAAGTTTATTCAAAGTAGTAAATCTGGTCTGATGAAGTTTATTTTGTCTATTCACATAGATTTACCAATATGCATCCAGGGCCTAATGTGACTGATGTGATTAAATCTGATTAACTAACTATATTAAGCTGTATTATGTAAATTATTTCATCAAATGACAGTCCAAACTGGACTCTGCAATTTGCGTCTGATTAGTTTTGTAGTGCTAAATTAGCACAACAGTAGCTTATGCTCCATTAGGCTGCTCAAAGAATCCACCTTCCTTCATATAATAATAACAGTAATGCTTTTTCTGTTTGTCATTTTTATTTTAATGTAAATTAAGTGCTTATTACTCCACTATTGACCCTTTCTGTCACACATAGAGTTCTTTTTGCTAGTAAAATTAATTGCAAACAAAACAGGCTTCAAACACCAGCTCCTCTCACCATTTAGCCAAGTTAGAACTCTGTGTTGAGCTGCTAGTGAGCAATGAGTAGTGAAAAGAACGGGTGAGATTTCCTCGCTGTGAATAATAATTCACACCTCTCCTCAAAGATGGCTGAGCCAAGCAGGCCCAGATCATCCGGGGGTCTAATGGGCCTGAGCCACTAGAGGGCCCCTGCTGGAAAATCTAAACACCTGTTTTGACTCACGGTGGGAACTTTACTAGCAACACAGTGAAAAAAAAACTATTATGGTCGATCATAATCATGATGGTCTCCATGTTTTTCCTAAGCATCTGCTTCATTTTCTCCTCCAATGACTGCTTAGCAACCATTGCACTATCACCATTGCTTCTCTCAGGCTTTCGGGTTCAGCAGTTAGCTCCTTTAAGGGGGATCTCCATAGATATTGCAAAATGACTTAATTATTCAATGATGTAGATACAAAATCATTCAGAGTGGTTCAGTGTGAAATGTACCTTTCTAGAGAAAATCAGAGCCAAACGTGTTCACCATTATAGTACTAGGTTGAGACTAGATCTAAAAATGACATCCATCCACTGATTCTGAATATGTTGGTTGATACCTGAGACATTGTTTTGTGATAGTTCTGCTAAAAGCTTTGGCCTAAACTGTAGTTTTAATATAAACTGTTACTCCAGGATCACTTCTGTGTTTCCTCTCAGAACCATTTCCTCAACTGAGACCAATATGCACAGAGAGAAGGAAAACATTGTACCAAAAGAAACCATATTTTTTCAAAACTAGCACAAATTCGCCAAGTTCACTGGTCAGTCTGAATAGCAGATAAAATGGAGATAGTTGTAGTGTAGACAGAACGATGTCTGGTTCCTAGTATTACAATGGTGAACACTTTTGACTCTAGTAAGGTGCCTTTCACCCCAAACCACTCTGAATGATTTTATTTACATCTAAGTCACTGAATAATTAAGTAATTTTGCAAAATCTGTGGTAAAGTTGAAGGTCCAGATATTCAGTAGGTGTGGCTGATGGATCTTTGCAAGAAAGACCGGAAAAGCGAGACAGAGTAGAGGACGTTCATTTCCAAGGCCAAATATAAAATCTCAGCCACACAAAACATCATCCTTGATGGCAGTGATCTGTATCATATCTTTACGTTGGATGTTTGATACTTTGGGTATATGTTTGCTGCTTTTACCTCACATTATGTACTTTCATTATTTCAGCTGTCTGGTTTTAATTTGTGGTCTTAATTGGGGTAAATGTGCTAAAGAGCTTACTAGGGAATTGCTGCACTGGTAGTTGAGTTGATGTAAAGCTATGTTTTCATTAATGTGTGTATGATCTTGCAATTGTTTTCTGTCAGTTCAGAAAAATTATGCATTTATTGTGGTGGTGCTGAATAGGCCTCATGTAACCTGCTATGAAATCAAAAAAACATTTAAAATGGGTAGCCAGGTGGAGGCCCACCAAATATTTGTGCCCAGGGCCCGATATGTCGAAGATTGAAGCCTGGTGCCGAGATGGACAGAACAGCTGCAGTTTTATTCTGATCAAACAATACTGAAAAATGCCATAATGTCTGATGTCATAACAGAATTTGCCACACGCTGATATTTGCTGCGTATTTGCGCTTAATTAGACATCATGACATTTTTCATGACAACTGATGCCAATGGCATCATGACACTTAACTTACTGAACAATAGTTTAGAGTATATGACATCTGCTATGACATTTTTATGACTCTGTACAATTGAAGTAAAAATATTTTCTAGGCTTTACACTAAAATGTGAACACATATCCAAAAAGTGTCCATAGTAACACCTGTTAATCAGCACATTGCTGTCAATTGCATCTTGTTTAATAGAGTTTTCTTGTTTATTTTGACAGAATTTGCACTGTTTCCATCCTTTACACCTGCAGTGAATAGGACTGGGATGTTCCTCTTGACTCTGTGACTCTGTGAACAGAGTGCTTCCACTGTGCAGTGATCTAGATATTTCCTCTCTGTCAGGTTTAATCAGGAGCTCACTCGTTGTTGGTGGTCACTTTGTCCTGCCTGTGCTCTGTCCCTGCACCTCCACTGACACCCTGTGGTAATAAAAAGATGCCCCATGGTGACGGGACCTTGAGGGGATTAGAGGGTTTCCCTCAGGACCTGCTGGCTTTACCTCTGCCCCAGAGGAGCAAAGACAAATATTAATCAGCTCCGTCCCACACACAGCAGGACCAACCTGCAGGGGACACATCTTTGGGGGTGTGTAATGAAACTCACAATGTGTGTGTGTGTGTGTGTGTGTGTGTGTGTGTGTGTGTGTGTGGATGTGTGTGTGTGTGTGAGCCAGGGCTCAGAGTAAGTAGGAAATGCTTTCATTGTTGTGGTTTTATACAGCAGAATATGTGACTTTTGAATATGTAGGTTTTTTTATTATTTTTTGCCTTACATTATATATATATACAACACATATAATGCAATGCCATTTTTATTCATTTATTTAATACATTTATTTAATAAATTTATTTAATTTACTCATGTATTTTTATCATTTTAATTTGCTTTTGTTTTTTGGGTCTTGTCCTTTTTTTTCTATGCATGTTTATGTGTTTTGTTTTTTGATTTTGCCTCCATTATTTTTCTGTTATTACTCTTTAATTTAATTATTGGGTTTTTTGCATTTTATTTTATGTTGTAAAACATATTGTGCATTTTATCTAAAAAAGTGCTATGCAAATAAAAATGTACATTTATTATATTTTATACAATATACATACCATCTGATACAGTTTTCACATCATTTGCTAACACCAGCTGCCTTTTATATTGTGTGAAAATTTCATAATGAATTGACCAATAAAATGAATCCCAAAATGAAAAACATTAGAATTATTTAAAGTTAACTTCCATTTTGAGTTAAGACTGTTTACTGTGTATTTTTATATGTTTATTCTACACTAACACTTCACTGAAAAGCAGACAACACTTACATTAGACTTTCAAGACAAGTAACATTAACCTATGTGGATGACTTTACTGAATTGAGTCAGAGCTAAATCAGAGCTGACTTTTAAATTAGACTTTAGATTAAACATTTTCTTGCTTTGAGAGACTCTATATCTTAGTTACCATTTATTTTATTAAAACACATGTTTGAACAGTCCATTTTGTCTCTGTTGAAACAATCATAACACTACATAAACTTTACCAAATGTTTCAGTAATGATTGTATCAGTAGTGACCATTTTAACTCAATTTGAGCTCAAAAATGTAACTAATAAAATACATGACTAATAAAAAATGTAACTAACAAAATACATGACTAATAAAAAGATTTGAACAGCTGTACATAGATAAAATTATATTTTTCATTAAAACAAAAAAGGTACTTAATTGAAAATATATGTTTCAGTACTGACAACGATTAATGACTGTCAGACATTGGAAGAGATTTACAAAACAGTAGGATAACTGCTTACCATGTGGCCATGAGGGACAGGTATGCAGCCCAACTTCCTGCTCTAAAGTGCAGGGGTGTGGCTAAAATAAGGTGCTGCCCACAGACCAAAACTCTTTGTTTTGGTAGTAACATGATTTTTTTTTTTTTATGTAAGTATTATTCAAGATGATATTACATGCGTGTAAATTTAGAGGTTAGGGTTTAGGACAAACATACACCAATAAAAAGTACTGCATAATTGATCATTTTGTATATATTTAGATAAGAATCTCTTATCCAGAGTGACTTACAATTTGATTATTTTACATAAGTAGGCCAAGGTGGTGTTAGGAGTCTTGCCCAAGGACTCTTATTGATATAGTGTAGGGTGCTTGAAGCCCAGTCTACAACGTAGAAGGCACTTCAGGTCTTAACCACTATACCAACCAATTATTTAGTAGAATGATCCATATAGACACTTAAGGTTTTTCCTACAACATGCCACTAGCTGAGTATTGTAGTTTACTGTATTGTATTGTATTGCATTGTACGGCACAGAGTTCTATGTTCAACTCTGTTCCTTGGTTCTGGGTATCTACAGTGAATTTTGTTTCTAACAGTATCTGAGCTCAGGACTGGCTTTTTCTCTAACCTATTGGTAACTAGCAAAGACATTTTCTCTAGATAGACAAAGCACTTCTTATAAGTCGCTCTGGATGAAAGCATCTGCTAAATGCTATAAAGGTAAATTTAAATGTAAGCTGAGGTGAAGTAATATCAAATGGACACAATAAGGCTTTAGGATACTGGGTACTGAGTTGTCAAAAACACTTTATGTCATGAAAAACTTAAAAAGATGTCATGTAGAAAAATGTATAATGTACAAAAATGTACAAAAGCTATCCTTTAAAATCATTCTAGTAATACACAATTCCATATACAAATCTATGAGCAAGATGCAAGTAAAATGTGTGCAAAAGGAATCTGTCTAAATGTGACAGAAAGTTTATAAGGCTTCAGATTCTCATCCATAAGCTAATTCTCCATTGTAGATAAAGTAAAAACAATGAAGTCCAGTTTAAACATCCAGTTTATGCATAAGCAAAAATAACAGCAATACAGGAATGAAGCAAATTAGTAACATCTTTAAAAATTGGACATTGCTACAAACTTTTAACTACACTAACATACTTTAGTCCATGTATATAGAAAACAGGGAGTCATACCGAGTCAGAAACCACATAACCAAGTCTATTAGAGATACTGAACACATCCACAAACTTTAAAGTGAGTCTAAATCAATTAGCACCATGCTAACTGGTAGACTGTAAACGTCAATTAAGCTTAGCTATTAGCCATGTAGCAGTGCTGAAAGTAAAGAAGCAAACTTTAGACTCCAAACATCTCTTGGCTGAGTGACTACAGTCAAGTGAAAACTTTTAATTTTGTTTTTTTTTTTGGCAGAATTACTACATACACAAGTAGCTAATGTAAAAGAACATTACATCACATTAGCAATCATAATCATAATTTTTATTCACAAGTTCAAAAGTTCAAAATTTCAGAAACCTAAAACAATACAGATTACATATATATATATATATATATATATATATATATATATATACTCTCTCTCTCTCTCTCTCTCTCTCTCTCTCTCTCTCTCTCTCTCTCTCTCTCTCTCTTTCTTTCTTCCCCCACCTGAGTGCCTGGCCTCGGCCGCCACGGCGCCATCTGCTGCCCGCTGCAGCCATGCCAGCCCGGCCATGTTTAAACAGCACATATGAGCAAACAGAGTGTGTGGCGAAGGCCAGGTGGCCCCGCCGGCTGCCCGGGCGAGCGAGGCCCGGGCGGCCAAAACCCGCCGCCGCTTCAAAGCCTGCGCCGGGATTTAGGCAGTAACCAGCACCTAATCCACCCCGTTATTGGCTCCATTCATATTGAAATGCGTGATCAGAGGCCTGGCTGGACGCAGTGCGGGACAGCACAGCTGCACGGATAGAGTTCCACCCTGAGAGAGACACTTTATTAGAAAGCTAAAACCTCACTGATTGGATTAGAGAGAGAGAGAGAGAGAGAGAGAGAGAGAGAGAGAGAGAGAGAGAGAGAGAGTGTGTGTGTGTGTGTGTGTGTGTGTGTGTGTGTCTGCGTGTGTGTCGGGGTGTGTTTAGGGAGCAGGGTTTGATCTGAGAGAAATATCATTCTGCACTTGTTTTGTGTGAGTGTGTGTTTGTTTTCCTACATTTTCAGGACAAAATTGTCCTCTAAATGAAAACAGGACTGACCTACAGAGACAACCAAACAAAAATATATGTTTCAATTTACATGGAAAATTCTAGAAAATTCTTTTTACCTACAGGTTTATTCTGCATATGAGAATTTTTAATATAGATGCTTACATATATAAATCCCATATACGTAATTACATACATATAAACATAACATATAATAAAGACATATTGGCACTTGCATATATACAGTATATATGATGGCATACTATTATTACATATGGACACTTATATATACATTACATGATAAATGTAATTGAATATAATTTGAAAATACCTGTGGCCTTTTACTTTGTATATAAATTTTATGATGAATGGACTAAAAGAAATGGCCCAACATTACCTGAGAAAAAAAAGTCTGGTTGCATTGACTTACATTAGTAAAGCATGTTTTTTCCTTCTCCTGTACAGTTATTTTGGAGATACAAGGTTTTCTTCTGACAACAGCAATACACAATTAAATATTTTATTACAAGTATTTGTATGAATAGGTGTATAAATGGCCCCACAATTCTTACATTATCTAAAAGTAAAAGGCTGTGTGTTTTAGAAGCTGTGATTGATCTGCTAGAAATGTAACATGACTCCTCATTGTGGAGGTGTGGGGGGGCGGGGGGTGGACTTGACTTTAGCAGAAAGGAACAGGGGGATTTTGTGAGAACTTGGCGGCCCACAGAGGGGTCAAGAGAGGCAAGAAAATAAGCAGAACAGAATGGAGAGAGAAGGCTGAAGAGAGTGTGTGTGTGTGTGTGTGTGTGTGTCTGTGTGTGTGTGTGTGTGTGTGTGTGTGTGTGTGTGTGTGTGTGTGCGTGTGCCGAGGTTGTTGGAAGCCCTTAGTGTGAGCCGGGCTGGTATTAAGTTGTTGCACGACAGTTTCTTAGCCAGACGACTGAAACAAGAATTAGCCAGAGACTTAAAGGTTTTCTGTGATTCCTCCGTGAGGAAGCAGGACCCGTTTAGGAATGAGTGAATGAGGCTTATGGAGGATCACTGATTATCCTCTTCACTGTTTTGTTTGAGGGGATATTCTGTGTGTGTGTGTGTGTGTGTGTGTGTGTGTGTGTGTGTGTGTGTGTGTGTAGGTGTGCGTGTGTGTGTGTGTGTGTATACATGATTGTGTGTGCTTGGGTGTTTTTGATTTGTTTTATACATTTTCAGGACACAAATATGCTGTAACTTTGTTGAAAAACCATCGAAAAACAGCTAGCCTACCCTTAACTAATGAATAATTAAATATAGCGCATAACACATATAAGCCATTCTTATTACATATCACTGTTGTTGGAACAAAACCTTGTATCTCCATTTCAGTTTTTGCAATATTTTGAACATGCCTTTCGCCCTTTACATTGTATGTAAATTTCATCATGAATGAACTAAAAAAAACAGCCCAAAAAGACTTCTGGTTCCATTGACTTACCTAAAAAGTAAAGTAGGTTTTTCTTTCTCCTGTAAAGTTATCATTTTGGAGATATAAAATTTTCTTCTGACAACAGTGACATATGTAATACATAAGGCAAATAGTATTATTGCCTACAGATAGCAACACATATATAGGACATATTATTTACATATGTGTCTCAAATGTATATATACATATTGGATGTGTATGTGACTTCACAGTCCTGATTTTGTTTAGGTAAGATTACTGTATAGTGTAAAGTTATATTATAATGTTAATAAAGGTTAATGTATAATGTATGTGTTCTGTGGATGAGAGAATATTAACTGCTTTGCTTTATGTATTAACGCAATATGTATTAACGCATTTATTTCAATGAGTTTCCTAATTCCACAACACATAATACATGTGGATGTTTAACATACTGTAAATCAAGCTCAATTCAGAGCTTTTCTATGAAAGTTCAGTCTTAACATTCAAAATTTGCTTTTACAGACCAAACATTCCCCTCCCCAGACACCATCAAAGCTACAGCCCACTACTATGAATAGCTTGTTATCTTTATGATTCATTGATCTTTATATGATTTCATGTTCACTGAGAAACTCCACTGTATGTTACAAAATGTGCTGGTGGAAAGAAAAGGTCACCAGATCACCCATCCACTTCAATAATTCTCTGAGCACATGAAACAGATCTAAATACACACAAAAAAGTTTTTTTTTCTAATATTGTGTTAGTATTATTTTCCTCCTTGATAGATGAGAAGTCAGTACACCTATACAGTGGAGAAAATACAGTATATGTTCATATATTTCATCATATACAAAATGTATGTGCAATATATGTGACATGCACGAACAACAGGTGACACATTTTTTCAGTAAAGTAACACTAAAAGTTATGAAACAACAGGGACTGCTAATGTCATTAAAATACATATTTAAATGATAATAAAATAATTATTAATGAAGCTTTAATAAAATATTACTTTTTTGCCTTGAACAAAGTTTTGGTTTTTACACAACACAAAAATCTAAACGTGTTTCACCCTGTAAGATATTAAAGCTTTATTATTAAACAAATTAATGATCTAGTATTTCACCCAGAAACAAGGAAATCTGCCATGTGCATTCATAAATAACCGAAGAATAATAGAAATTGATACTAATTGTACTTTAAATGTTTTTTTTTTCTTTTGTTTTGTTTTACTCTTTAGACTGAAATAGCTTAGTTAGGTATTGCAATAAGTATTTATTTATTTATTTACTTATTTATGTAATATATTTACTATAATGAGCTTAAAAAAAACTAAATTGAACTGAATTCATCACATGTTTCCCATTTATCCAAGAATTGGCCCTTGATAATGGTTTTTGGATTCTTTATATAAGAAAATCAGTGGGTAATATTTCCCTCAGAAACAACCCTGTGTAGGAATAAGTAATATTAGAACAATAAAATGTGTTGACATTTGTATTTGCAGTGCATTTTGCTGTCTGAACCGGAATTTTCACTCATTTTATTTCTTCTTTCAGTAATTTTAGCAATTCATTTCACGACAGTGAGAGCGTAAATCACAGATTTGGACACCGTTCCTCATATCGCCCTCATATCTACAAGTCTTGTGATGCAACTGATGGTTGGACCACTGAAAAACTTTCCTTAAAAAAATATTATTACTGTGGGAACAAAACACCATGTTTCCAAAACAGAAACTTTATAAAAGAAGAAAAAACACATCAGGAAAGTAAATCTAACAAGACTTTACTCCAAATAATGTCAGATTATTTCTAGCAGTCCATTCATGTTAATATTTTCATGTAGAACACCTAGAGTTTACAAATTATGACAAAAATTCAGTTTGTGAGCATTCCCAAGTCTGGGATTGTTAATTAAATCAGTTCTTTATTTCGGTGTTTCAATGAAGGGCCCAAGCAACAGTTGCATGTCAAAACTTTTCTCACTGAAGCAGAATAAAAAAATCAGAAAACAGAAAAAAAGAAGTGTTTTGTCTAATTTCAGCAACCGCTCTGCTCTGCCCTGTGTGCTGTAAGGTGGAAGAGGTGAAGAGTTTTGAGGCCAGAATGCATTAGGGGGGGTTCCAGGGTCCGAAGCTAATCCATCTCGAGTATGTTTAGAGTCTCCAGCCGGCGGACCCCGGTGGAATCCCTGTTCAAATTCAGCCAGCCCTGCCAGCCAGCCGGCTAGCCGCGAAGCAAAGCCGCACTTGACATCTTATTTAAAGCTTACTGAGTGGAGGAGACTTTGTGCCAAGCAATTTCACAGTTATTTGCAAAAGATAAACCTTGGATCTGGAATCAGAGCGGTGTAATCTGACAGTGGGGGGAACTGTTACCGTAGCTAAAGCCCAGGGTTTCTCCTCAACAAGGCAATGCTCAGAGTGCAAAGCAAGGAGTGCCTCAGCCTGCTACATGCTGCTAATTCGCTGTACATGATACTGAAGGTTAGGCTGCTGGGGCATTCACATTTATTGTTTACACATAGAAATAGTGGATTTAAATGTGTGCATTATTTCAACATGAACGCAATATATCATATCAAGTCAGAGGTCACCTTTCATTTACTTCATTCAAAACTGAAAAAATGAGACTCCTAACAACCACCTGGAAGACCTGGCAGACACCAAAACTGTCTCCATCAGATGAACTTAAAGCCTTCATCTTTGAAAGAGAGGAGAAAATCAAGCTTCTTTAGAAGCTTTCTGTCCATCCTTCCACTGTTTCTGTCCATCCTTTTTTTGGCATGCCCTGTGTTGTCTGTTGCATGGTTCACTGTAGTTGCTATATGCTTCAGAACAGTTACATACATACCATAATGCATCTAACCTTACACAAGCCAGCACATATATACATTAAGTTTAGGTAGAATGCTTGAACTTTTACTCAGTTCCTCTTTTCATATATTCATATTGTTACTTACAAGTATCAGCTTTTAAAAGCACTTAAATATCAGCAGTGATGGTACTTAGCTGTAACTTAGTAGTAAGGAGACATGTCTGGATGCAGCCTTCTAAGCCGCTTCTCCTTCTGGGTTGTGGGGGCAACATTCGTTCAGTATGTTATATATGTGAGACACCAGCTTCTACATAGACACAACAGGCCTAACAAACAGGGCTAGCGCAATGCTATTACAGAGCCCCACTGGTGACATTCCTAAGACACTGGCGTGAGGTCATGCCTTACTAAGTCGTGGCCATGCATTAGGATCTCATTCCCATGCTCTGCTAAGTCATCTTGTTCCCACGCCTTACTAAGTTGGGACCATGCATTTTTTTTTCGTTTTTTTCATTTATACAGGATGTCACCAGCGAGGCTCTGTATGCTACGACTTTCTTTCTCTTTCTGATATTTTAGACAGTTTTGTTCTAATTCAGAGCAATGATCCAACCTGCAAACAGAGTAAAATGTGGTTTGAAATGTAGAAAAGTAACTACAAATGTAGTAAAAGTGTGGATTTGAGGCAAGTACTCAAGTACATTGATGTACCACTTGTACGTGTGTTTATTTGAATTTACAAAACACGGCCTGCGGCTGTTTTAGCTGCGCTAACGTACAGTACATGTCAGTCCATGTTTAGAGTTAATAGTGTCATACAGTTTCAGAAACCACATAATCAGGTCTATTAGCAGCACAGCTAACACAAAAATAGTTCAAAACAAAAAAAAAAAAAACACAGAGGTAAACTGCGTACACTTGATTTCTGGCCAAACTATCACTTTAAACGTTAGATCTCAGATCATGTCTTTCAGCCTCTCATCAAAGTGCAGCTGGACTCGCAGCAGTACAGTAAGTAAAGCTCAGATTAACAGACACTTTTAGAGCCAGTGATCCACATGTTGATTGTGGATGAACTGGATTTGGTCTGTCAGCGCTACACACTCGGCCGGGGTTCACAGCTTTGTCCCGCTCGTCTGCTGTTTCTTTAGCATCGGAAAACCCCACTGAACGACTGTGTATTTTGGCTTTGCTGGGGTTTGACTGCACTGTCATGGCTGAGCTGTGTATTGTTGTTATGATGAGCTGAGGCCTGTTTGGACGCATTGCTACCACGGCCGTGAACTCTTTTTGATGTTTGATGAACTGAAGGCATGACTGCTTTAAAAGCCTTTGATTGACCCTCAATTGTAATGTACTCAAGAGTAGGGGTGGGCAATATAATGGTATGTTAGCGCTATTGTGATAAATTGTCATATGTTTTATGTTTTCAATAAAATAAAATAAAAGCAAATTTATTTACTTTAAAAACTGTCAGTTTTTTATTGTCACAGGATTGAAGAAAGCTGCAGTTTTATATCAGCACAGCTGTCTTTGTGAAGAAGGGTTGTTTTTTCACAACAGGGGGTTTTCACCCCTCCTCTTTTGCCCCTCATTGTTCATTAACAGCTCAATAACATTGTACACACAGAGAGATGACAGAGACTTAGTTCATCTGAACAGAGTTATAGAGAAAAGGTTGTTTATTTGATTAGATTAATTACAAATATCAGAGTCGATTTTCTCTTCTGGGCAGAATGGCCACTAAGGGGTGGATATACATACAGGATATCTGTATGTGTATTGTATGTTATCTTGTATACCATATATTGCATGCAGTTACACCTTTTCTCCAGAGAGGTCTCCAAATCCCCAAAAAGTACATAGTGTGGCTTTAACATTTTTATGCAGTTTTGTTTTCACCTTTTCCACTTCAGAAAAGCTAAATATTGATACTTTTAATACTTCACAAAAATATATTCTAGGAAATATTTGCCATTTTACTCACTTTTACACAAATACTCAAACCTGGTATTGTGCGAAACGTCTCCATTATTACCAACACAGAGCTGCTTTAGGCCCTTGAAATAGCTCTTATTTGGGTTTACAGGTCAAAACATCCTCTGTAGAGGATGTGTTAGAAGGAGCAATAGAAAAAGAAGTAGAAAAATAGCTTGGGTAAAAAAAAAAACCCTTTCCCAAAGTTTCAGAGCCTGAGGCTGAGATTTATCTGCATAAGGACACAAACTCTCTCTTTCACACACACAACAGACTCATATGGTGAAGACATGTTTTGAGGTCCAGGACGATGGAAGATTTATGGCGGGTTCATTGAACCCACGCTTCGCCGCCGTAAAATTCTATGATATTTTTTCCAGGATAAAGATTTTTAAGCACATCTTTACTTCTAGCATGAAGCTGTAACTCACGCTTTCCTGTAACTCACTGCGCCGTGGCAGCATTTCAAAGCATTAATCCTGCTCTCCAAAAGCATGAAAAACGAGCTGCTGCCAAATAGTTTGCTCTCATTTAAGAATCAGGCCAAAAGGCCAGCACTGAGTCAGAGTACCCCTGAATTAGCTCAGGGTCGAACCTGTGAAAAGCTCTTGGGAAAGAATTAGGATTACAGTGAGTGGAGGCTCACTGTAAATAAAGAGCAGCACAATTAAAAACTCAACTTGTTACAGTTTGCCTTTCAGACACTCAGGCCTGGGCTCTGCCTTATTGTCTGGGCTCTATCGCCATCAAGTGGTGTAAACAAACACAGTCAGAGAAGGTCATAGTCTAATAATAATAATATTTGCTTAAATTCTACAAATCAAATTCTAAATTCTGGCATATATAAACATATTTGCATTTCACATTTAAGTGAATTCTCTGTAGAGGATGTGTTACTGTAAAGTTGCTGTTTTGGACACTACCTTTCAAAAGTTTGGAATAACCTGTCATATTAATATTTGTTGGTCAACAATAAACAGAACGAAAATGTTATAAACTAGACAACAAAGCATAAAATGATTTTGGGAACAACAGGAAGATATGATGTTTGAAAAAAAAAAGAATACAAAAATAAATATTGTAAATAATATTATAAACCTGCATATTCATGGTGACTTTTTGTCACATATTTATTATGTGTAACTATTTGGTCAGCAAGATATTCTGGATAAAAATATTATTGCCTGTTTATTCTTGATGTCACCCTTTCTGAGTTATGTTTTTACTTAAAAATTAAAGTTAGGATAGACATATATCTTTTAGCCTCACTTTAAAAGCAAAAGCTTATGCTTTGGTACAGACACCTACCAACAGAAAATGCCCTATGAACGATGATGTTGTATATATTTAGCAATTTAATATCTTGATAAAAGCCGTGGCTTTAGGTAAGTTTGCTCCTAAACTGAATAATAATAACATAAAAGTGATGGGAAGCGGGTTTGTCTGAATTTTCATATTTTTCCCTCTTGCTGTATGAACTGATGATGTTAACAGTTCGTGTCGAGAGGCTGCAATCCAGCTAATCTGTAAAGCGTCTATTGAAGAGAGTCTCTTGATGTGATTGTTTATTGTTTACTTTCTCTCTCTCTCTCCATCTCCCCTCTAAACCTCCCCTGACACTTCTCATTCTCCTCTCTCACTTCCTGTAAATATTTACCCATAATTACACAGAGCCACTATCCTCAACCCAAACGCCGCTCAGCGCTGCTCATCTTCAGCAGCGTTATGAGGTGAATTCTTCTGCTCTCAAAAATGCCCAGACTGAGCTGCTGTTTGTATGTTTATTTGAGTATCTGTTTAGTGCAGAGACTTTGAAAGAGTTTGATAGCCCAAATCTTAGAAATATACCTGATAGCAACAGCTGTTAGCCATGGTTAATGAGTGCTTGAAGCATTACTGTGTGAATTTCTCTACTGTTGAAAGATGCCCATATTAAGCTGTCGTTTATTTATTATTTTTCATATATAGAACTTTATTTGTAAAAAAATGTTAGCCGTGATTCAGAACTGGTTAGCAGTGTTACAGTGTGAATTTTCCTACTCTCAGAAAATGTCTGGTTGTTTATTTGTTTTGTTCAGCAGTTTAAAAAAAAAAAAGACTGCTAGGCCCGATTTGAGGAACATTAAATAAGATACAGTCTAAAACATTATTAATATATTATATTTTAGTATTAGTCAAACTTCATCAAAACCAAAATCAGAATCACCACCTAAAGTCAAATGAACATAAACTAAATAACGGAGAAAGAGCTGTTTTTTTCTGTTTCTTCTTTTTTGTTGATATTCCATATGGAGCCATCGCACTCTGCAACAATTTCCAAATCCACCTTAAACTGAGACTGAGACAAGGCCAAGACCACTAGTTAATGTACTGGAGACTGGTTCTGAGTACCACAACATTACAAGTATTACAAAATAAACAACCATGATTCATGGGAATTGGCAGGTTTAAGGGTATACTGGTTCCATGCAGGTACATTTTTCCTTCACCAAGGTACAAACAATGTAATCTCCCCTCAAAGGTATAACAGAGGTATTGTGGTCCAGTTGATGAGACGGGGTGTGTGGAGTCAATACAACAAAGAAAATATAATTTCAATGGATTATGGCACAATTATTTTCCATGACTAAAGGTTCTGAGATGTACCTTTGAGGGTACCACCCCACAGTGAGTTTTGTCATTTTTTTTTCTGAGTGAGTATGAATTTCTGTGATCTCATAAAATGCCCATAATATTGGTCTATTTTACATTCAGATGAATCTTCTTTTTGTTTGTGCTTTGACACTATGTTATCCAAGTCTTCTATATCTTCCTAATATCCCTGTTACCAATAGCAGTTAGCCATTATTCATGGGTGCATGGCAGCGTAGCTGTCATTTGCTTGTTTATCTATTTTACACGTAGATGACTCCTCTTCTTGTGAAAGTGATTTGATACTGTACTTTCCAAGTCTTCAAAATTTCCCTGTTAGCAACAGCGGTTGGCCATGATTCATATATGTATATATATATGATTAGCAGCAAGTAATTAGCTCTGTGTGGATTATCATGTTGGGCAAAATGATCTGTGGGAGGTGGGAGTGGTGAGAATTAAGGTGGAGACGGACTATGAACCGTCATTAACCATCATTAAAGCTCCACCACAGGGCAAAGTCTGAGTTGGCCACCCACACATTGTTGCTAATGCAATATCCTAGCTATGTTGTAGCTCTAAAGTGTTGCCAAAGCAGTGGATTTTGACTTCGACATCTAGTGAAGACAAAATCTTGCTGACTCATAGCTCAATATGGGCCTCAGAACCAAACCTCAGCTACCTTAAACCACAAATTAATGCTGGAAGTGATGCACGTATCCTGATGGATCTGACCCTCAGACATCTTTGTTTGACAGCGACCTTGGTGGGTGTTTTTTAGGCCTGGACCACCACAGGTGAGCCTGGGGGCATTCGTGAAAAAGTGAAGGGGCCTGTTGGGGCAGACGCTAGGGTACTTCAGGGTGGGAACTGGCCCCAGGGTGAAGGATGAGGGATTAGAACCCAAATCCTCATGAGCTCTTCACAGGATGGGTGGCATCTCAGCCACTGTCAGGATGACTGTCCCACCAGAGGACTTCACACTGAGTTTGTTTGCTTATGTCTGTGTGAAAGGGAGGGGCGGGTGGGGGCAGATATTTTTTTCCAACATCAACAGGAAAGATTCATCTGTATCTTGCACAATTCATCTTTTTTAGCCATCACCAATTGTGTTGATTTTTGTTCTTAGTGATTCTAAGCAGCGCTCTAACAGCTGCTAGCAGCATGAACCGTCTCAAGATATCCACTCCAACCAATACTAGCCAATTCTGCTAATAGAGAACAGAGTAGCATGGATATCTATGTCTAGAGAGTGTCCTTGTACTTAGCTTTACTCAAGCTCCGATTAGGCTCTTCCTGCTAGCACAGACATAAGCTGGGCTTTCCATCCTGAGCTCCAGAGGACCTGCTAAAGCCGTAATCAGAGAAAGGATGTGGGCTATGTTTATCTTCTATGACACTAACCCCTCGACCACACAAATTAAACCTCCCTCACAAACACAATGCCGCCCAAAGCCTTTCATGCCCTCATCAGCTTTCAGTTTGCAATAGGGTCCCCGGCAGTGGATTACCATTGATGTCTTAGCCTTTGCACTCTGCTCTCACTAATATTACTGCATTTTCGCACGTGCAACGCGTTGCCATTTTGTGAATTTGAATCAGGATTAGCTTTGTTGCTGCATCATAGTTGTCTTTAAAGTATTTTATTTCCATCTAATTCAGTTTGCATTGGCTAATATTAGGGACTAACAATAGCCTAGCAATGCATGTTATTATAAAATAAAGAATTAATTTGCCTGAATGCTTGACTTACTTGAAGGAATTTAATTCCTGGGATGCCCTAGAAGGCGTGGACCAGTGTTTTGGGCAAATAGATCTGTAAAGTAACTGGCTATGTTGATCCATTGGTGAAATAATAATAGATAATAGTATTTGTACTAAAAGTGATTTGTAGAATTTGTTCCCATTTATGAAGTTATTGGCTAGCAATGTTAAGGCTAATGTCTTTCAGATTGGCAGATGTGTTTTCTGTGACAAGAATTTGCAACAAAGAATTCATCCCAGAATTTGCACCAAAACGATTTGTAATATTTTTAGTCTCAAGCTATTAAATCTGTTAAGTTATTGTTTAACAATTTAATCCATGGCTAATTTCTTTCAAATGCTCATTTCAAATGCTAATTTCTTTCAAATTGTGTAAGACAAATTATAGCATTTGTTCCAAAGCTAATAGCATGTGTAGCTTTTTACATTCATGTGGGATTTAGGCTAGTACATCTGCTAAGTTATTGGCTGGCAATATTGGGTTTGGCTGATTTCATTCAACACAAGTTTTATTGTGTGTGGCAAATGGTGGAGAACATTCTCATGCAAGTTAGTCATAGAATTTATACCAAAATTGAGTTGTAATATTTGCAATGTTGATCTTTAGCTATTTTTTTAACCTTCATTTGTTTTGTTGTAAACACTGACAGGTGGAAATCATGGTAATGCTGAATTATATTATTTTTACCACAAACAATAGGCTTTGTGGCATTTCTTCCAACGTACGTTTTAAGCTGCTGTTAGCTGACGCTGTATTTTCTAATGCTAGTTTCATGTTTTCAAGTTTTGTTTTGTGTAAAAAAGTAGTGCAGACGATTCTCATGGAAGTTAATCACAGAATGCATACCAAAAGTGGTAGTATTTGTACCAATGTGGGTTTTAGGCTAATGGATCTTTCAAGTTGTTGGCCAGCACGGTTGATCTTAATGCTAATTTCATTCAGTTTTGTTGTGCGTGATTAAGCTAATAGATGTGATATCAGCTAGCAAAGTTGATCTTAGGCTAATTTAATTCAGATGGCCCTTTCTGTGCATGATGGTGTAGATCAATCTTATGCAAGGAAACCATAGCATTTGTGCTAAAACTGAAACCGTTTAAAATTTTAATAGTTCTGTTATGTTTTTGGCTAACAACGTTGAGCATAGCAGTGTTAACATTCAGGCAAATGTGACAATCATTCTTGTGGAAGTTAATCACAGAATTTATCCCAAAACTAATAGCGTTTGTAGCTCTTAGTCTTATCGATAATTTACGATGTTAGCTAGCGAAGTCAATCCTGGGCCACTTTCATTAAGTCTCACAAGTTTTGTTGTGGACAATGACAGCTGAAGATCATGCACCTGCAAAGAATGCTAGAATTTGTAGTAAAACTGACAGAATTTGTAGCTTTTGTACCAACGTGGTTTTGGGCTAATAAATCTGTTAAGATTTTTGCAAAGCATTGTTGATCTTAATGCTAATTTCATTCAGTTTTGTTGTGCGCAATGACAGGTGGAGATCATTCTCATGCAAGGAAAGGATAGCACTTGTACCGAAAAGGAAAAAAGAAAAAGCCACAAGCACCCTGGGATTGAGGAGGCATTACACATTTGCCGGGAGTGGGGGGGGGATCTAATGCAATTACGGGTGTTTGCTTAGACCATGTGCGGCCCCGTCTGCTGCACCCTGCCACTGGCTGCCCAGGCCAGCCGGGAGGAGCTCCGAAGAAGAGTGGAGGAGTAGGGGAAGCCAGCGTGGCTGTGTTTGTTTTGAGAGTTTAGCCCATCTCCCACTGTGGGACACACAATAGGAGACCCCTGCTAATTAAAGCTAGCCGATGAGTGGCGGGGGGGTGGCGGCGGTGGGGCTGGAGCTAAAGAGATATGTTTGGAGATGAAATTGAACTCTACCGGCACATTGGACGACTAGAAAATGTGGGGGTGGTGGAAAAATATACATTATGTATGATGTGAGAGAAAGTAGCCCCTGTAGTGGTGCGCTAGCGTTTGTTTAAAGGATTAAAAATGGCCAGCTTATTAGCAGCCATCTGAGGAGTTCTCCTTTCAGCCTCTCATTAGCAATGCCTTTCACACAGGGCCTGTCTAATTTACCTCATCCTCAAATATTTTCATTTAGAGGAAAAAAAAAAAAAAGAAGAGGAAGAAGAAGAGGGCTTTTATTATGCTTTTTTAATATAAAAGCTTCCACACAAACTAATCTCCCCGCTGGGGAGGGTTCTGGCATAAGCGTTTTTGTAGGCCTTCTTTTCAGACCTGGCTCCCGCACCTCGCTTGTTTGACTTTTTCTATTTTGACTTTGTATCGTGGGACAAGGGTGACATTTCGTGTGTGTGCTTTGCAGCTGAGCTCATATTAAGCAAATGTGTGAATGCTTTATGTTTGCTCTTAGGGATTTATAAGTGTAAGCAAGGACGGAAGCGCTTCCCACCACCTGAGGAGGAACATTCGATATTTACTGAGTGGGAAGCTTTCACAGCATGTGTTTGATATACACACACACACACACACACAACACACAGCACATTCACACTCACAGATACACAAACACGGCACCCGTGCACAAATAAATTCATAATCAATAGAGAATCCACTCATGCACTGGCTAAATATCCAGTACTCGTGCATAAATTGACCTTCCACTGAAAACTATATTAAACTAATGTGTTATTGTATAACTGTACAGATGTTTATTATATTATGTACTGTAAAACTGTTTTTATACTTTACATTAAAAAAGCAGTCTTACAAGTTTGAGTTTTAAACCTCTAATAATAAGTTAACAAAACAATAATTTGTGCAGCATTTTTCTGTCTAATTGAGCACAGAATTTCTATTTATCTGCTCAGTTTATATATTGGAAAACAAAATGAAATATAAATTATATATATATATATATATATATATATATATATATATATATATATATATATATATATATACTATACTTATTTTCACTTAGAAAATCAACACTAACATGTCATTTGACAGAGATTCCCCAATTTTTTTTTCATTTGAAAAGCAGTGAAGTGTGTTATAGCTATCTCACTGGACAAAATGAGCTTCATCAGAATGTGTTTATTACTTTCAATAATTTTATAACAACATTGTGAATGTAGAATCAGAACATGAAAATCAGGTGCTCAAGATGCTTCTTTTATTAGTTTGCTGCTCGTTGATTTCTCCATTGATCTCCCATGAGCATCCAGTGCAGTCTGCTGACTTTTTTGCTATAAAAGTCATTTAAAACCTAAGTGAGAATGTTACAGTCTGTATTCTATAAGAGTTGCATACAGCGCACTGTAGCTGGGCTTCAGCCTGCATTACTATGGATGAGCCAAAGGCGACTTGGACTTTACACTAAAACCTTTCTACTCTGAGTGACCCTACACCTTAATTATGTTTATTTTATTATAACGAATGAATGAAGATTCCATTTTGTCTGTACTGGCTTACTCATGGGGGCTCAAACCTGGATTTATCTGTAAAGCTGCTTTTTTATCTGTAACGACAACACCTGTTGTAAAAGCTGCTGTATAAATATACTTTAACTTGCCTACCCAAACAATCATAATACTACAAAGTTTTCTATTCTGCTATTGTTCAGTTGGACCCACAGCATTGACTGATAAGTCATAACATAGCTGAAATAATGTACTTTGATAAAAGGTAAAGCCCAGGTTCCATAATGCAGTAACAAATGAAATAATTCTAAAAGCAAATTAATTATAGAAGTGTCAAACGTGCAAAACAGAGGGGGTCCTGGGTGGTCTGGGATTCCCTACTTAAACTTTTAGACCCACTGAATGTCTCACAATCGAAATTCTGAGGGGTCCCTGAAAATAAACTTATGGCATTATGCTGTCTGTTAGAAAAAGACTGACTCAATTACAGATTCAGTGAACCTTACTGTTTAGCTGCAGTGAGTTTCGGTCTTTGGTATTCTTAAGTAACTAGAGCTGCAGCACTGCTCTGCCTCAGGGTGGTGCTCTAGCAAACTGACTCACCCAGTTGGTCCTTCATTGCCTAGAAACTGTAACTACGCCTGGCTTCCTCTAAAAAAAACTGAAGCCAGCCAACATGAGACCCCTCGAATACCAGAGGGCATTTCAAACACAAGATGTGGCTTAAAATTACATTTGAGCTCTGTATGTATTTGAAAAGTTAAGAATAACTTGTTGATAATTGCTGTCATTTTATTTAACAATAACTTAAACAATGTATATTGAAACACTGTTTTTGGGATTAAATGCTAATAATAAACTACATATATATATATATATACATACAGTACTGTGCAAAAGTCTTAGGCACCCAAGACACATTTTCAAGATCTATTTATTTTGGTGAGGTAAATTGATTAAAAATTAGCTTAGATGCCTAAAACGTTCGCACAGTACTGTATATATATATGTGTGTGTGTGTGTGTTTTGTTGCTTTGCGAAAATAAGACACTTTTATACATTTAAATACTTATTATACACATTTTAATCATTATTATTATTGAACATATTTATTTTATATTTTGATATATTTTTTCTATTTGACATTTTATTTTTTACCAATATCTCAAGCCCACTAAAAAGACCAAAACATTTGATGACAAAAAAGCCAGATTTAAGTTTGTCCCCAGGAGAGGATATATTAACTTCTGCCAAAATAAAACTATTTCTCTTTCTGATCCTGAAGTCTAACATTTCATTATCATTTTGTTGAAAAAGTGAGGGAAATGTCTTAAGTCAGTGGAGCAGCTCAACAAAAGAAATGACAAACCTGACTGAAAATGTCAAGCAGTGCATGTGGTGTAACACTTAAGCTAGTGAGCGACCCAGCCCTGGGCCAGGCTTAACTGTGGGAGGTAACGAGCATTGTCTGAGAATCTTTTAGCGCTGTTTGTTTCTCGTTTGTGTGGGTGGAAGACAAAAGACGAGAAGGAGCAATCCTGTCTGGGTTACTGTCATTTTTTATTATTTCTGTTTTTGTGTCGTTCCCAGAATCAACTTGAAAAAAGCCCACAGCATATTTGCCTTCGGTGAGCAGGTTGTGTCTTTGCGCTTGCCTGTTGCTATACAGTATAAATATATGTATATTCAAGGGCATCATGTGACTCCCAGGCGCCAAAGCCAGTAAAGAACCAGACAGAGTGTGTTAACAAAGTAATTATATAATTACCGTGCAAATACACACACTCACACACACACACAGTCTCTCCCACACACATTTTCTCTCTTTGGGTGGTGTAATGTGGGTGTTGTTTGCTATTTTGTAGACTTAGACGCATTGCACAATGCAACCTCAAATCCTTCTGCACAGCACCGCTACTGTTCACTCCACCAAAACCCAAATCAAGGGCTATAAGCACAAAACCACACTTATTACACCTCACTTAAAGTGTGACGAGCAATTTCAGCCCATCAATTAGGACCAGCAGTTGTTTTAGATGGTCAAACGCATGATTAAAGTTTAAGCCCTCTAAAGACTTCTTGGTAATCCATTCTGCCTGAAGTAACCAGCAGCCAGAATCAACAAAGCGCCTTGAGAAATAAAGAAAAAAAGATCAAAAAATAAAGGCAGTTATTCTTTAAAAGTTTTTTTCCCCTAAAAACAGTACTTTCTTATTTTTAAGTTTTCAAAATAAGTTTTATTATCATAGTCTTCTTTTTTTTTTATACTTCAACAAATGTTATTCTGCTTCAAAGGATTTCTTTTGAATTTTGCTTTTTTCTTTATATATATATATATATATTTATATATATATATATATATATATATATATATACATAAACATACATAAATAAATATTAAATATATTAAAATATATTAAATATACACAAAATATAGAGAAAATATATGCAAATTATAGTGAAATATACACAAAATATAGAGACAATATACACAAGATATAGAGACAGAATACATTTTAAAGTGACTTGAGTGACTGTGTTGTTCTTTAAAGTGGCTTAGTGTTAAGGTGTTATTGTCCATAGCAGAGATGATGTGATATAATAACAATAATACTGACAGAGTGACTGAGTGAAATGGTAGTTGGGGAAGGACCCACAGCTTCACAGCTTGTTCAGAAGCCTGACAGCCTGTGGGTAGAGACTGTTCATTAGCCAGGTTGTTCTAGCCTGGATGCTGGTAGATGTCCTGTAAGGCTGGTAGTTTGTTGCCTATGATAGCTTCTGCCATCCTCACCACTCCTCTAAGGGTCTTGCGGTCGCAGGCGGTGCAGCTGCTGTACCAGACAGTGATGCAGCCTGTGAGGATGCTCTCTATGGTGCACCTGTAGAACTTGGTGAGGATCTGAGGAGGCAGACCAAATTTCCTGAGCCTACGCCGGAAGAACTCGGGCAGAACTCACAATAGTGCTGGTGTGGTGGGTCCAGGTGAGGTCATCAGTAAGGTGTACGCCGAGGAACTTCACACTGCTGGCTCTCTCCACTTCGGCTCCATTGATGAACAGAGGAGAGTGACCACCCCTCTGCTGTTTCCTGTAGTCCACAATCATCTCCTTTGTTTTGCTGATGCTGAGACAGAGATTGTTGTCACAGCACCACTCTGACAGAGCACTGACCTCGTCTCTGTAGGTGGTTTCATCTCCATCAGTGATGAGGCCTAGGATGGTGGTGTCATCAGCAAACTTGAAGATGATGTTACACATGTGTTTGGCTACACAGTCATGTCAATACAGACAGACAAGTACCTTCTCCAGACTCGTCCACTGGATTGCCAGATGGAGAAGCATGAATAATCACTCCAGAGAACAGTGGCGACGCTTTACACCACTACATTTGACGCTTTGCATTGCGCTTAGTTCTGACAGACTGTAATAGGCTACAGGAAGTGTAGGGGGCAATATGGCTTCTTTGTTTCATTTAAAAAGTCCTCTATAATGTTTATATGATCCACACAGTCATTCTGACAGACTGTAATATACTACGGGAAGTGTAGGGGCTGATATGGCTTCTATTGTTATATTGACCCAATATAAATGAAGCCTACTATTATTAATAGGGCAGCCCATTAATCAGAAGCCCTAATGACAAATAACATAATATGACTTTTGAGAAAATATGACATTCTTAAGACAACATTTATGATATTAAAATCCCCCATTATCACTGACAATAAGAAAAGTAACAGATTTGAAATGAATGATTTCTGACTCATAGCATTTCTAAACTCTCATTAGTGTTTGTTTGCGGAAAAGGAAATATTTTGTTATGATTTAAATTTGATGAAGTTATTGTTGTGTGTGGAGTCTTATTACCTTCAAAACAGAATGTAAAGTGAATGTATACATAACTCCTTAAGAAAGGAGTCACAACCCAAATGTTAAGAAGAGACATTTTAGAATAGAATAGAATTCAACTTTATTGTCATTGCGTATGTCGCAGGTACAAAGCAACGAAATGCAGAAAGTTTGTCCCTTCAACAAAAATCAAACCACCTTGAGAACCACAACATTTTATGTCCATCTTCTAATTATGTGCTAATGTACTAGTACAGGCTAATACATACAATATAAAGCAAGACGCAGACTTACTTTGCCCTGCCTTAAGCCTCAGTTCAGCTATAGGTGCTTTTCTTGCATCTCTGGCAGGAAACTTTGCCACAAATGTAGAATAATGTAGTTTCTTGTAAAATATCTTTTCAGCTTTTCATTCTCCGACTTCTTGTTTTAAGGTTAAAATTTGAACAATTTGAACAAGAAGCTGGTGAATGAGAAGTGACTTCAGCCTTGTAAAAAAACAAACGCTGAAAGATGTTTTACAAGAAACTACATTATTCTACATTTGTGGAAAGGTTTCCTGCTGAAGATGCAAGAAAAGCGCCTATAGCTGAGTTTCTTGTTGAAGC
This sequence comes from Pygocentrus nattereri, assembly GCF_015220715.1. Lineage (NCBI taxonomy): Eukaryota > Metazoa > Chordata > Actinopteri > Characiformes > Serrasalmidae > Pygocentrus > Pygocentrus nattereri. The sequence continues at coordinate 31,011,860 of NC_051218.1, read as the reverse complement.
TTAAACATTTCAGGAAACCAGCTGGAATGATCCAAATTATCAATGTTCATCTCAAATCTTTTTCTTTGCCTTTTCGTTAGCTATTAACTAGGCGAGACTGTTGTCTGCCTTGCTATGGTGACAGCAGTCTGCGTATCTTCAGGATTAAAGGGTGAATTAGCAGTTCTACATTAACTCCCAAAGACTGTTTATTGTTAAAACTGTGTTAGAACAATCAGCAAAGCTTCCTTTTACTGCAAAGGATGATTATTTTGTTTTTAACCTAATAATCTAATTCTGCTGTGGAGCCTCAACCGGGCAGTAAAAGAGCCGCATGTTGCCGACTCGTGGCTTAAGCAAATAACTATATAATTAATTGTGTAATTGCATGATTACCTTTAAACAGAACAGCAAAGAGGTCTAGAGTTCTGAGGTTTAAATCCCAGAATAGCACTTCTTATGAATGTCTTGTTGTTGTTTGTAATGTCTTCGCAAAGCTTTAATGAAGATAACAGAAGCTTTGGCCTCTGCTAACCTCTCTGAGAGTGTGTGATGTGGGGGTTTCCCTCACAGGTGTGATGGTGTGGTTGGCTGGTGGGGGGGAGGGGGGGTGCAGGGTTGAGTCCTAGGCCAGGGAAGTCTCAGACATCGGTGGCATTAGTGCTAAAGGTGCGGATTTACTGCTCAAACACAGCTTCTATCTGGGGTGGTCTTTACCTGACTTACAGACGCAATCTTCCATAGCAGCCCGGCTTTGGGTCTATCACTACTCCTCTACCTCTCTCTCTCTTTCTCTCTTTCTCTGTCTCTCTCTCTCTCTCTCTCTCTCTCTCTCTCTCTCTCTCTCTCTCTCTCTCTCTTTGAAAGTCTCTCTCTCAAACACTTGTTTTACTCATTATTGTTGTCACAGAAGCTTACCGTGTCCCTGCCGCCGATTAAGCTAATTTAAAGGTTTTGTCAATTCTTGTTCCTTGCTAAAAAAACCCCACCGGCTTTGAAGGGGGTGTATATTTTAATTTGCTTTGCTACACAAACTTCACATGAAAGAAACTCTTTGGAAAAATGCTCATCAAAGCAGAACTAACGCAGAAGAACACAGGAGGCTTTTAATTGAACACTTAAGCCTTTAAATTGCTCTTTCTGCAGTTGGTTATATTTGAGGACTTTTTAGATATTACAGCAAATGTATTACTTTTGATATTCAGTCTCACTGAGACAGAAAGCACCCATCAAAATTTTGGAGATACCTTGTGTTCTTTTGAAGTTTAGCAAGCAATATTTGATTTTCATCTCTTTTTAATTCAGCATGAAACCCCTGCAAAGGTTTGGTTACTCTAAAGGAGCTAAAGATGTATGCAAAGATTTGGACACCTCAGTCAAATTCCATGATTTTTGTAAATAAAATGGGTTAATTTTTGCATTAAAATGGCATCTTAATACGATGTGTTACTTATTTAACTTATATACTTTATTTTCACTTAATCATTTTCACTTTATTTTCACTTAATAATCAACAAAACATGGGATTTTACTGGGGCATCCAAACGCTAGTCTTTTGAATATAGTTAGCTCAAATACTCAGCTATATGTTCAACAGAGTGTCTTCTTTGAAAAAGAAAAGTTTACTTTTTCTGTTGTTAGAAAAGCACATATTGAAACTCTTTCAGTCCAGAGGTGGTTTAACCACCTCTGCTGACACCACAAGAGGATACAATGCATGGCATTATTCAAAAGATACAGCACGATTACTAATACTGTCAGAAATAACAACAACAAATAAGAGCTGGTAAGGAAGTGAATAAGGTTTTAGGTGGGTGTGAGAATATTATTCAGGTGTTTCTACAGGGACATCGTTACTCTACAGTCATTTTGCAAGCCAGATGTTTGCTGTTTACTGTTCATCAGTGACTCTGGTGGGTTTCTGTTGATTAACATCGTCAATTTCCTTCACAGTTTACTCATGATCACTTACGTCCATTAGCTACTATTAATATTTTAAAAAAGAACCTGGCAGCAAGAGTATCAGACAAAACCTGTTAATTAGCAGTAAAATATTTTTTTCAATAACAGTAAAAAAAAATTTCAATAACAGTAAAAATATATATATGTGCATATTTACATGGCATATGAGACAGATTTGCTGTATTTACATGATAGTAGGCACTAAGTGGTATAAGATAGACTAAAAGCACAATGATAACAGGCATAACTAACTCAGAGTTGCATCAATATTACAGTGTAAAGTCATACAATATTTTAATATAATAACAATTGTAACAGCCATTAAAATAAACACTAAATAAATAAAATAAAAATATTTCTTTAAAATCAATTAAATAAAGGTAATAGTTTTTCTCATTGCACTTTCTAATTAACTAGATTCATGTTAATAGTGTTAATGGTTTATTCACACACATTTAACTTAAAAAGCTAAATAAAATGAAACCTTACAATGCAGCATTTTTATGGTGAAAGTTTTTTGTTACAGTGTAGGTTTCGCCCCATCTTACGATGCTACTACACTTTAAAAACGTCTACTTAAAAATGACATCATTTTTTTGTTATTGTTTTATTCAACTTAAAAACTACATTGATTTAAAGAATCATTCATTCAAAGAATTTATTTAGGTTAAATAAAACTGGATAATTTACTTATTACCACATAAAGTAATTCGATCTGACGAGCCACTTTTTACAGCATAAGCTGAGCAGGTGAAGGCTTCACCACATCTTTAAAAACTGCTGTTAATGCACAATCAACACACTTGGAGGAGAACACTATCTGCTAACTCTTTTGTGTTCAGAAGTGGATATTCAAGTCCAGAAAGTACAAATCCTGCCCAGACCTTTGTTCCAACTCCCTGAACAACTCTACATTTAAGCTAACTAGAGAACTACTTTCTGGACCTGAACTACCACTTCTGGCAAACAGACACAGTTGGCTAGCACTACACTAAGTCATGGGGAAGAGGTAGGACCATCCTACCCACCCAGAGAGAGAGGTCAGTTATATTGGTCAGTTATACTTTTTCTCCATATAAATATTTATGTGGAGACATTAAAAGGGTTCAGCTACTGTTACAATGTCCAGTACGTATGCAACACAATCTCCATTGACCTGAAGAATGATTTTACAATGCAAAGAGCCTTTTTAGCGTGAAATGATTCTATATCATGTGTCGAAATTCTGCCTTTGCTAAAGAACCCTAGAAAAAACATCTTTTTGTATGTAGACAATAGGACTGCTATTCTGCTTAAACAGCTGCACCAATCTGGTGCCCAGAAATGCTTACTTTTACAGAAAGGGGCTGTTTCACTAAGTGACCGATCACAGACAGTTATTTTTAGTTGCATGTAGGGGCAGACAATTGAGAAAGCTATGAAATCCTTCCAAAAAAAAAAAAATCTTGAAGGCATTTTAAACATCAGATTATACTAACTTCTTTTTCAATCCAGTGACTGTGGGTGCTTTCACACCTACCTTGTTTGTTGTTTGTTGGACCAATCAAACTTTTGCTTTAGTTCAGTTTGTTCTGACAGGTGTGAACACTCCACATGTACTTGGGTCTGCACTAAACTTCTTAATTTAAAACTTCTAGTTGTTTCTAAGTGAACTCTGATTCAGTTCAGTACTGGTGGGAAATAATATAATATAAATATATGTGTACATAGCAGAGAGCATTTTCTTACATAGGCCATTCCTGTCTCTATACTTTGTGTATATTTTGTATATTTCAGTTTTAGTATTTTCATTTGCATTTTACTTTGTTAACTTTCTGGAGAGTGATTACCTGAGCTTCACTACAAGCATTTCAATGCATGAATGTTCTGACATGTTGTGCAAGTAACAAATAAACTTGAAACTTGAAAGCTTATATTCAGTGGTCCACACCAAACAAGGGAATTCAATTTCAGAGCATGCTTTACTCCTCTTCTAGCAGCTCACCAGTGCCGCACTGTCTGCATAATCTGCCTGTTTTAATGTTGGTCTTTTTATAACCTTTTACATTTCATACCAGCGGCGCGAGCTACTGCTAATAATAGCAGACAAGCAAAAAAAAACAGCAATGCATCTGTCTGTGGAACATGGATTGCAGAACATATTTCTGGCCCAGCACCAGTCTGCAGCCTATTGGGTACATGTAAACTGACAAAAGCCCAATTCCATTCCCCCACTCTCCCCTAACACTTAGCCTTAGCCCTCTGTTTTCTGTGTTCACGCCTAGGAGTTGGATGTCCTGATTTTTGTTGAGATAGAGGGGTTGGGAAAGTGTTAGGGCTACAAGACTCTCCAAACAGAGGGTTTCTGGACTGTTTCTTTAATGTCATTGCAGTGCATTATGGTCCTTTTCTTCATATCAAGCATAAAGGATCACTAACACTATGCTAGAATCTTGATAGCTAGCTAGTTAAATTGTTCCACCTTAAATAGTCCAGCACTACTGATGCCTGAAATGCCAGAATGTAACAACTAATTTTAGTTAGGGAAAATTCAAACAAGAAGCTGGTGAATAGATAACCTCAGCTTCATATCAGCAAAGAATGAGAGGTGGATGACAACTAATAACTGTAGCTTAAAAACATTTAATGCACTAAATTGAACTAAAGCCTTCTCCTGCCTGCCTCACTGCAGACTGTCAGAGCACCACGCACCTGTTAAACGAAGTAATGCTCTTTTTCATTTGAGGGTTGTCTAATTTCGAAGGGGAAGATTTTAACCACTACAACTCATAACTCAGTTCCAAGGGACACAGTGAGACTCGAAAACAAAGGATAGGGGTAGAATTACAAAACGGGATTAGGCCCTAGTGTCGCTGTTTTCATGTAACATAATGAGTAGGAAAATTCATTAATATCAAAAATAGATGTGAACAGGAAGGGACAGACAGGCTAGTGAAAGTTCTATTTGTGCACCAAGATGGTTCTTCAAGGGATCTTTAGTAAAGAGAATGGTTCTATTTAGAACCAGGAGTTGTATACAGAACCATTTCATGCTGAAGTAATTCTTTGCATGCTGAAATGGGTCTTCAGATTGATGGACAATGGGTTGTATATGGTTTCTAAATAGCACTGACCAATAAATATCCATATGTAGATTCAGACAGCGAAAGCTTGTACACATGACAACACGGACAGTCATTCAAAACAGTCAAAATTCTGCTAATTATGTCCATTTTAACACACAGTTAATACCATGTAGCGTGTGTAAATGTGGGTGGGGCGTCTGAGGCAGAAACTAGCAGAAGACAAAGCTCACTTACTCACACACGAACACACACAGTGTGTCCTGCAGGAATGTGCCAGATAATTCCTCATGTCACTCATTCACGTAAACAGGAAGTCTGGCTCCAGAGCTGTCAGAGAATTGTGACACACTCATGGCTTGAGGGTGGAACTCTTAAAAAAATGAATTCACTTTATTAATATGTCAATTGGTCAAAATAGGTGAAGAAAAAAAATGTCAAAAGATTCAATCAAGATAGTTTTGTTGTGTAGTTTGTGTTCTTTTAGTTATTGTTGTGCTGCTGATATATATTTCATATATTTGAATGAAGTTAATTCCACGCATCACTTTTTCAGTGTGCATGCGTCACACTCTTAGACAATGTTAGAGCTTGTGGCAGAAAGAATGGGCAAAATCTACTAAACCAGGCCTTCAGTGCACCGTCACTGCTGTTTACAAAGAATCACTGCTGACACACAGTTACGTCTGACACAGTTAAGCCTTACAACACAATGACAATGTTTATATTGTTGCAGATCATACACACGCATGCCTCTTCAGGTATATAGTGACATATGATGTAACACTGTTGGCGGAAGAAAACCTAATATCTCCAAAATGCAAACTTCACAGAAGAAGGAAAAAACCTAGTCATTTTGGGCTGTTTCTTTTGGTCCATTCTTCATGAAATTTACACAGTGTAACAGGCAAATTATGTCAAAAAATGATTTTTTTGTATCTAAATGAGAGATACAAGGTTTTCTTCCAACAGCAGCGATATGCTACATGATATGATATGATATGATATATGATATGTACTTTCAGGAGAATTTAACCATATCAGCATTTTCAACACAGATTTCTTAAGGACCTTCCATATTATTAACAGTTCAATGAAAAGGCACATAAAAGACAATTTAGATAAGAGATAATAAACAGACTGTATTTAACAAGAAACGGCTTACGTGGATTGCTGGATGCAAATGTTTACCAAATTTTGCTACTTCTACATTACACTGAAACATATTAATACAAGATAACTAGATAGATAGATAGATAGATAGATAGATAGATAGATGTTAAAATGTTTTCAGTTCAATTAATAAACAGTAAATGTGTATTAAATTGTGTAGCAGTGTGCTCTCTGTACAGGATGTGTTAGCTCATTGTATAGATTGTGTATGTATGAATGGGCTGGTTGTTAACTCTTTAAGTAGAGCTGATTGGCCCTCACTGTGTTTTTGGATATCATGATAATTCAGGCTAGAATTCCATTACACTGGAGCAGTTCTGGGATGCGGGCCGACGGTGCCACCATCTGGCAGACACACACACACACACACACACACACACACACACACACATAACACACTCACTAAATATAATAATTAAGGGAGAAATCTTTTGATCCCCATCTAAATATTGTGAAAGACAACTCAGCCCCTTTGACATTTTTTCTCCTCCAGGCTATATTTGCTCGGCAGTATTTACCTATGCTGGCATTTTGGGTGTTTGTCAATTTTCTTTATGAGGCTGTAGTGTGCCTGAGCAATGATGCGCTGGCTGACTGCACATTTGCCGGGGTAACTGGATGATATTTGCGTGGACTGACAGAACATGTGAAGAGCCATTTCATATCTGTTTTGACAATCGGAGAGGAAAAAAATCATTATTCTTCATTTACAATACAGAGGTGTTTTTGTTTTTTTCGTTCACACTGTCAATCAAAATGAGTCTGCAGCATGAAACAACTACAACTCTCCCTAGCCACTTTATTAGAAACAACCCAATCATGCTGGTGTACAGTTAGAGACTGCAGTCTATCTGTTGCTGCACAGTTGATGTTAACTACCTTTTAGTCCTTCATGCTGTATACCTCCAAACTGGACCTATAAGGTAGGTATTTCTAATAAAGTGGCCACTGAGAGGAAGTACAAGGTAGTTGTTTCTGATAAAGTGGCCAGTGAGAGGAAGTCCAACGTAGTTGTTTCTACACAATAATCAGTACCTGACCTCACTAATGCTGTCATTGAGAGCAGAGGTCTACAAACATATAGTGCAAATCTCAAAAGCTTCTGGCTTGTCCAGCAGTACATCAGTGAGCACTGCATATAAATATAAAGGGATTTTGACTGAGAGCGACGGCTGCTGTGATCTGCTCTGTGCTGATACACTGGAGTCATTTCTCTCCATTGTTCCATCTGATTTTCTCAGGATTTAGAAATGAGCAGACTGAACAAGCACCTGCCTCGACTCGTCTATTTTCTCCCCTCTTTTGATGTCTGTATTTCAGCCTTCTCCCGTCTTCCTTTCCCTCTGAGAGTGGGGGAGAGGAGAGGCTGCATCACAGCTTTGAAACACTGATTGATTACACACACTGCTGCTGGAGAGAGAGAGAGAGAGAGAGAGAGAGAGAGAGAGAGAGAGAGAGAGAGGAGTAGGATGAGGAAGAAACAAAAAGAAAGAGGGAGAGAAACAGAGAACAGGAATAGGGAAAGAGAGAAAAAAGAAAGACGTAGAAGGAAAAACGAGGGAAGTAGAGAGAAGAACAGACATAGACAGAGCAAGAAAGAGAGAGAACAGAGGGAAAGAGAAATGACAAAATGGGGAGAGAGAACAAAAAAAGATTAATATAGAATAAGAAAAAATGGACAGAGAAAAAGAGAGACAGTCAGAAAGGAAGAAAGACAAAATAAGGGGAAGAAACAGAAAGATATAGAGAAAGAATAAGAGACAGAGGGTGAAAGAGGAGAGTTAGAGAAAGGAGTGAGATGGGGAAGAAACAAAAAGAAAGATCGATACAAACAGGAAAGAATAGAGGAAGAGAGAAAAAAAGAGAGGAACAGAAAGACAACAAAAAAGGAGAGTGAGACAAAGCAAGAAAGAGGAGAGGAGAGGAGAGAGAAAGATCCATTTGATCTGAATGGAGCTTCAATAAAGCAAATTCTTAGACAGCTATCTCAGTCCATCACGGCCGTGCATTCCCCAGCCAGCGCTTTGTCTCGGCCTCTGACAGACCGCAACTGTTACTCTGGGCCTCCAGAGCGCTTTAGATTAAATCAATATATAATATTACACAGGTCAAACTTCACCCAGACACTCGCCGCATCTGTCTCTGAGGCCCCCAGTGGCCTGTCCTTTTCACTGTGACCAAACACTATTTTTCTAGACTCGCCCCAGCATGCATTGAAATACACTGCAATGTTAAATGATATTGTTTTCAAAGATGGATAGCAGTTTCAAAGAGGATCGATGGTCACTGTAAAGCCCAGTCTGGGACTGTGTGATGAATATATAAACACAGACAGCGCTAACACACGAGGGGTCAGTCTGAAAAATCTAGACTCTATATGTGTGACCGCACTGGCCTGAAGGGGGTGGTATACTGACCCATTAGAGTGGAGAGCTTGAGGACATTTGATGATGCAAGCTTGCCACCTAGTGGCCAATTTCAGGAAATGCATCTTGCTAAACCCAATATACAGGGTGGGCCATTTATATGGATACACCTAAATAAAATGGGAATGGTTGGTGATATTAACTCCCTGTTTGTGGCACATTAGTTTATGGGAGGGGAAAAACTTTTCAAGATGGGTGGTGACCATGGTGGCCATTTTGAAGTTGGCCATTTTGGATCCAACTTTAGTTTTTTTCAATGGGAAAAAAGGGTCATGTGACATCAAACTTATTGAGAATTTCACAAGAAAAACAATGGTGTGCTTGGTTTTAATGTAACTTTATTCTTTCATGAGTCATTTACAAGTTCTGACCACTTATAAAATGCGTTCAATGTGCTGCTCATTGTGTTGGATGGTCAATGCAACCCACTCTTCACACACTGATAGCAACACCGCAGAAGAAATGCTAGAACCCCGAAATGTGAAAAGGGCCTAATCAACACAGTTCAGCCCCACACAGTGAGTGCTGCCCCTGCATGTTTGATTAGTTATAGACACACTGATGCATGCTGTTTGTAAACTAAAGTCAGCTGTAAACGCAAATGTGTTATTAGAATTATCAGTTAAAATGACTGAAAACTAGTCATAACCTTTCTGTGCAGAGCTGGATAGAGCAGCAGTTCTGAATGTTTTTAGCATGTGGTCTAGCTAGTTTGCAAGCTAATGGGCCAGCCAGCAAACAGAGCAGAATTGCAGATGCAGCAATAAAGGGTTGCAATAAAAGAGAACACCAAAATTATAAACAAAATGCTGTTGTCATTAGAATCCTGCCCTCCTCCCAATATCAATGGATGGGATAGGCTCCAGTTCCCTCCACAACCCAGAGGGATAAGCGGCTTGGAAAATGTGTGTGTGTGTGTGTGTGTGTGTGTGTGTGTGTGTGTGTGTGTGTGGTGTCATTAAAATGTTTTTTGTGAAGGGCTTCAAAACCTGAAAAGAACGATGTGCAACCTTTCAGTCTATCATTACCTTACCAACCTTTCATTACATTGCAGGTGACATAGAAACAGGCTAATTAGAATGCAGCCTTATGGCTATTTCATATTGGATCGAACTTCTGTAATGTATAGGGTACTTCCCTCCAAATCTGATACTGTCAATACGCAGATACTTTTCAGGCTGATATAACTGCACTTTCTCCAAAGACTGGCAAAACAAGTCACATCTCATACAAGATTCTTCATATTGAAGCTAATCTGGCTATTTTATTTAGAATGCACTGATGCTGATATAAAATACAAAGGATAATAGTAAAGATTACCCCCACCCAGGCTAATAAAAAGGCCAATGATCCGGTCACATTCTTGCTTGACATCATTTACATTTTGACTTATTTCAAGGCAGATGTAAAAGGTATTATAGAGAAGGGTTGAGTTTTTTTCATGCCTTTCAGATTCACATGACGTGCACTAGCCTCTGAGGCTGATGGAAAACACCCTTTGCCTTACAGACTGATGGACTTGGAATGATTGATTACCACAACTTAATTAACATGTCTATAAATACTATTAGCTTCAAAGGCTGATAGGATAGACTAGCACAGTTTTTCTCAACTCTGGTTGTGGACGCTCACTGCCCTGCAAATGTTACTACTTCTCTTACTTTAAACGATAATAGCTTCCAAATCATTTTGATGGGACACTGACTTGTGATGGTGAGAATGGCATCTCTGTCATTGCCACTTCAGGCCCAGAACTTGGACATCATAGCAGCATGGACATGTCAGAGACCGCAAAAAGACCAAGACATTGTTGGAGGACACCGACATTCTTTTACTTGTCACTAGCAGGAAAATGAAAATCCAACAGCAGTGATCCTCTGTGCCAGTGTTATTTATGAGAGATTGCAGTGTAGGATTGCAGTGTAGGCTATGACCTTGTTGGGGTCATCTCCATCTTACTGAGTTACAGTATTTTTAGATGCCAGATCTAACCTCAGTCCTGTTACAGGCTAACATGCAAAGAAATAAATCTATTTGAAAAATGATCAGTCTTTGCCAATCTCACACCAAATGAGCTTTGAAAGTTTGCAGCCTCCTGTTGTAAAATCCTGCCTAGTGTTACGGCCAGCTCGTTACAACCTCAACATAAAGAGGAGACAGACCACAAACTTATAACAAAATATAAGTATCTTTATTCAAGCTTTAAGTACTAAAATGTTAAGAAAGGTTGTCTAGGGGAAAGATTTATGTGATGTCGAATTAAAGATAAAGGCGACTCCAAACCGGACATAGCCAGCGTTCTCAGTTCCCAGGGAGGTCCAAAATCCTACAATAGGAAAAAGTGAGAGCAAGAAAGGGACACAAAAAGAGGGAGACCACAGGACAAGATGTCTTCTCAACATGTGGCCCTAAACACAACTCTCAAATCCTTCTTATAGCTCCTCTCCCAATTGCCCACAGGTGTAGCCAAGTATAGCTCCAACTCCACCCACTGGCCTTACCCATCACTAACTCGGCCAGCAGAGGGCACAAAAGGGGTTGTCACACCTCCCCTTCCATAATAAAAAAAGGGGGTCTGTAATGATTTTTTTCCCCTTTTTCTTTCCTGTGACCCCACATCCCTCCATTTCCATTCCATCACCCTGGAAAGAAGGAATGACAACAGTTAGCAATAGGTACAAGACAATGTATCTGGAACTATATTATCCGAGGTCTAGATATCTCGGATACTTAAATTAAAGGAAAAAAATGCGACAGATGAGCCCGCAGCTCAGTATTTTGGAGCCATACCTCAGCTATTTCTTGTGATGGTTCCTTCACATCATTGTCTGCCTCCCGCAAAGTTTTTGCACGCCCATTCTCCTCTGCCTCCCAACAGGTCTTGGCAATCAAGCCAACCAATACAGAGGGATGATATGTCTTAAGCAAATTTAGATGACAGACTTGAGTCTTCCTTCTCCGGTCTGGTGTTCTCAATAAATAATTATGACCAGAAAGAGACCTGTCAATAGTATATGGACCACCAAACTTCACTTGAAAAGGACTTCCCACCACAGGTAACAAAGCCAATACTTGATCTTCTGGCTCAAACTTATGTACCTGAGCCTTCTGACCAAACAGACGCTACATTTTTGTTTGAGCCTTTCCCAATTTTCTGTGCGATACTGCCAGAGCTTGATAAAGCCTATACCGAAATCCCCTTACATAATCCACCACGTTCTCTGGAGGATCATCCGGGTTCCAATTATCAGCTACAACCGCAGTAGGCCCTCGAACTGTATGAGCAGAAACTAATTCATTTGGGCTGAAACCCACACTTTCCTGCACTACCTCCCGAATAGCAAGAAGCAACCAGGGAAGACCTTCTTCCCAGTCAGCCCCAAGTTCCACACAATAAGCTCTCAATAAAGACTTCAGGGTCTGATGAAAACACTCCAAAGCACCTTGACTTTGGGGATGGTAAGCACTTGAAATATTATGTCTAGCTTTAAGCTGCCTCACAGCTTTAGAAAAGTGTCTAGACATATAGTTAGACTCCTGGTCCGACAATTATTTTTGGAATGCCAAACACAGACAAAAAGTTAGTCAACGCCATTGAAATAGCCTTCGTGTTTATTGATCGTACAGGATATGCTGCCGGATAGTGAGTAGACTGACACATTACAGTCAGGAAAAAACAGTGGCCTGCCTTTGAGCATGGCAAAGGGTCCACGCAATCCACTATGAAATGTTCAAAAGGTTTTGATACAAGAGAAATGGGTTGCAATGGAGCAACAGGCACCTTTTGGTTCGGCTTGCTAGTGCCAAAAAACCTGCACAAAACCCAATCATAGGTTTTTCTCACCCCTGTATGCCCTGCTATTCCATCATGAGCCACTTTCAACACTGCATTCCTTAGGTAACTGGGTACTACTACCTGAACCACTTCCTCAGTAAATCTCCATCTCTATCAAAAGCCACTTCTGGCACAGTAAACCCTCTCTCAAGAAATAAAATACCCTGCCCTCTGTTTTTTTTAACCAACCTCTTGTAGTTTCAGCTAGACCATGAGCCCTAGTGCCCTCTACACAGTTACCATCCTTAGTACTACCACCCCTCTCAACTGAATTACCATCATACTTACTCTCAGTAGCACTGAAGCCACGTCCATTTGACTCATCAGATCTTGGGAAAAAGGTATCACACGAAACAGTGTCCTGTTCCTTTTTCACCATACTTGATCGCTCTGCTCTAGCCGTAGTTATGTCACAGGCAGGACACACATAAGGGAAATTCTCACCACATTCACCCTGATCCTCAGCTTCCAACTGTGCAGGTTGAATGATAGGAGACACAGGTTTACCCCATACCTTATCTCCAGATAAATCATTCCCTAAAATCAAGGAAACCCTAGACACTGGAAGCGATGCACACACCCCCACCACTACAGTTCCTGTCAGCAGGTCAGAAGTCAAATGAACACAGTGTAAAGGGACTCTAACAAACCCCTTCTTGATTCCTCTCACTAACACCTGCATTCCGGTATCAGTTTGATCCAAGAGAGGTAAGACACCTTCCACCAGGAAAGACTGAGTCGCACCCGTATCTCTAAGAATACGCACTGGTACACCAGCAGATAATGCTACTGTTCCCTGAGTAAGATAAAGGGCTATAATCAACTGGGATTTCACCCTCACAACCCTCTAACTCCAACTCTTGAGCCGGTAGACTCTCAATGGGCTGTTCAACTTTATCTCCAACAGCCAGTCCCAAAATTAGACCCACAGGCTTGGCAGATCTTCCCTTCCTGCTAAGAACTGGGCATCCTGAGATCTTATGTCCTGGCTTTTTACAATAAAAACATACCATCTCTGGCTTACCAGATAATGGAGTAGAATGTGAGGAGGAAGACACAGGCACAGAGCACCAAGCTTCGATGTGCTCTGATAATCCTGCGGATTCCTGTTCTGACTAACCCGCAACTTGCTCCCAAAAGCCATCCTGTGTGTCAGCACAAACTCCAGCTAATATAACCGCTTCTGATAGTTTTAGAAACTTTACCCTCGCTTAAATAGATGGCTACAGCTTCAGGGACACAATTTCTAAATTCTTCCAGAAGAACTAATTCCCTTTGTTCCTTGGTTTCTACCTTCTGTGAATGACACCAACTATCAAACATACTCTCCTTTTCTCTAGCAAATTCCACAAAGGTCTATCAGTTTTCCTATGAGCTCTAAACCGCTGCCAGTAAGCCTCAGGTACCAACTCATTAGCTTGCAGAATAAACGATTTAGCCTTGTCATAATCAGAGCTCTGTTCTAAGTTAAGAGACAAATATACCTCCTGTGCCTACTTCTTTCTCGGAAAATGGTGGAACCATTCTAAGGTTCCTCCCAACATCAAACATGAGCTCTGATGAAACATTTACCTTTTTCATCAGCTGACTGACTCACAGTTGGTTTGCGAGCTAGTCCTAACTCTAATTTCTTTAACTCAAAAACTCTTTCACATTCCTGCTTGGCTTCTAATTTTTTTTAATGCCAATTGCTGCTCTAATTTCCTCGTCTCAAGCTCATGATGCAACTCTTTCTCTCTTAAAGAGATAGCTTCATGTTCAGATCCAAGTTTAGCTGCTTCCAGCTGCATTTGCTTTTCCTGCAGCATTAACTCCTTCAGCTCAAGTTCACTCTCTACACTAGAAGATAGGGATGCTTCTGGTGTAATTACTTGCACCGGTTTTTGCAAAACCCCTTTTTCAATTAAAACACACTTTAAAACCCCCACCAGGGTCTCTTTTAATTTGTGTATCATGGCTAATAAGTTCAATACTATATTTCTCAGCAAGATACAACAACTGGTCCTTAGAACATCTATCGAGTAACTCCTCAGATGGCTCAGCAATAAAGTCTTCCACCACAGAGTCCATACTTAAATAACAACTGGAGCGTTGCTCATATAAACTCAAACCACGTGCTCCACAAAGCACTGATTCAAATTAATATCTGACAAATTAATATCTGACAAGCAACACCTCAACACACAGTTTCACTAAGGCCATTTTAGGTTAACCCTGCTACTTGTACTTTACACTAAACCCACTCAGAAAGTCTACCTCTGAACTTTCCTTCCACACGTGCCTAAACACAAAAAAAAACAAAAAAAAAAAACAACGCCCTTTATCTTCACATAAGCCCAGCTACTTCTAACATACCACCTTTAACTGTACAACATATCACTAAATTCCAAATACACATACGCTGTACTTTGTCTGCGTTCATGTGTGAGATTTTCGGTTTAACACACACCACTGCCATCTCTCTCTCTCACTGGACCACCCCCCACCCTCACCCCACCCCCTGCTAGAAACGATGACCTGAGCACCACTGGAAATCGAACCCTGTGGCTTGAGTTCCCAGTAACTCTGATTGCTAACTTCCTACCCAATCAGCTAACTAAATCCTTTCTCTAGTCTTCAAAGGCGTACAAGGCTCGAGGCTACTTTAAACGCCAACTTCACAACACCCAATCTTATGACTTAGATCAAGTGCCTGAAATGCGTACCCCCAACAGAGGGGGTAAATCTCCACCCGGACCTCCACCCGGATATAACTTCAAACAAAGAAAAGGGAAAATAACAAAAATAACATGTGAACCTATGGAAGACTGAAACAGTCCAGCTGGAACACTAACTAATCAGTTACTCACTACAGCGATTACACGGTTCATCTGAATGCCTTTTACCAAATCGCATGACTGAATCAGACGAGCACCCAAATTTGTGTTACGGCCAGCTCGTTACGACCACATCATAAAGAGAAGACAGACCACAACATTTTAGGACTTAAAGCTTGAATAAAGATACTTATAACAAAATATAAGTTTAAGAAAGTTTGTCTAGGGGAAAGATTTAGAGTGGAAAAAGTGAGAGAGAAAGGGACACAAAAAGAGGGAAACCACAGGACAAGATGTCCTCTCAACATGTGGCCCTAAACACGACTCTCAAACCCTTCTCATAGCTCCTCTCCCAACTGCCCACACATGTAGCCAAGTATAGTTCCAACTCCACCCACTCGCCTTACCCATCACTAACTCGGCCAGCAGGGGGCACAAAAGGGGTCGTCACACAAGTAAGTCAACAGTTCTTTCTCTGCGTTTAAGGCTGATGTAAAAGGTACAATCTAAAAAGGCTGCTGAGAAAGACTGCCTACCAGGATGATGAATGTAGCAGCAATTAGTAAGACGTCTACCAGGCTAACAAAGCACACTAGCTTCAATATCTGAACACACGACTACCTCCCAAGCTGACAATGAAGCCAGTAATTATTTTCTGTAGTTTCTTATACAGTATGTACTAAGATGCCCCCAAGGCTGGTGTAAAGATTTTTGACCGCTAAGGATTATGGGATAGAACAGGAGCAATGAATAACTCCCATGCTGCTTGGGCCAATTATTCTCCCTTTATTTATTAAACATCACTTTAGAAGCCCTAAAGTATAAATAGTCATGCAACTCATGTTTTTGTGTGATGTTACAATGTAGAGTTACAAAAACGTTCCTTGCTAAGTTCTTCTTACTTAATGAAATACTTATGAAGTTGTTTGAATATTAATATAGCAAAATATAATATCAAAACCTGTTGCATGTCATACAAGTCATGTACTTTTATTTTGTTTTCATCAGAAAGAAATGTGTCTACAATCTACAACATGGTCTTTTTGTAGATATACATTATATTAATATATTTAGAAAATTTTCTTTTTAAAAAAATGCATAGAGGTAGTATGTTAGGAACTGTTTCCTGGGACTGCAGCAGACATGCCATTGCTATGGTGACTGATCATGTCATTATGGTGACTGATGCCGTTCTCAAGGCTGAAAACCTGGGATTTGATACAGTACATCAATGCACACAGCTTCAGCTCACATCTTTATCACTGAGTGGACACTGAGAAAGAGAGAGTGAGAGAGAGAAAGTTATTGTAAACATACAGTGTTTTTATCTTTTGTACAAGTCTTTATTCAAATTATGTATACTTCACTTTTGTTCACACTTTATGTAGTTATGTTATAACTGAAGTTGGGGGGGGGGGGGGCATGGCTAAACCCCTACTTCTTCCAATCTAGCACCCAATGAATTCACAACCACACCTTCCATTCCCATGACAAAACTTTCGCAATCCCCACCTCTACCCCATCTCCTCCCTGTTCCTCAGGCCTGCAATAGCTATGAGAGGTGTCTAGTCAGAACTCCAGGCCAAGCTCTTCCTTCACTTTACTACCAAATGTTGAAGACATGACTTGAACTCATTAAATATTTTTATGTAACACCATATAAATTCCTATCCCTACCATCTGTTTCCTGCGAAAATTTCATCACAGCTTCATCTCCTCCCTGTCCTATCAGATACAGTTAGAAAGGGGGAGTTCACCCTTCTTCCTCAAGGAGGAAGCCACCCAGAACTCTGCACCAATTCTCAGGGTTCTCTCTCCTCCCTTATAATACCACCATATGTTGAAGCCATAGTCCAAACTCATAGTCAAGTAGGTACTTCAAGTAGGTGTTTATCACTCTGGGATTATCAAAGCAGTCAGTTTGTCCGTCTGTCTGTCTCTCCATTAGAGATCTGCGCATGACTGTTTTTTGAGTCCTGTTCCTGCGAGATTTCGAGACACACAAAGTTTGCAAAAAAACACTCCCCCGGGTCTATTTTCTAACACTGCAGCGCTTCAGTGCAGCGTCTGGGACTGTCGCTTTACAAGCATAGCTTGTTTTAAAGCGCTGACCACTGAACACGGGCACCGTGATGAAAAGCAAGACTTTCCGTGTCCTATGAGAATTTGCTGTTTCATTGTTATACCGTTTACAGAGATTATTTGGTGATCGTTTTACTTTATTTAGGCTGTTCATTAATTTGCAGAATTTCTTGTCATGCACACTTCCACCTGCTCTGACCTGCTCCCACCTGAAGGGGTCTAACTTCCCTTATACTCCTACGAGCAATGCTGAAAATTAGTCCTGCGCCACATGATATTGTGGCAGGTCCCACAGGAATCCGTGGTAGTGTCGACCTCTACTCTCCATCTACCTATCCGTCTGTCTGTTTGTCTACCTGTATATCCATTAAGAGTGAATGAAAGATGAATGGAATACACCAATAGGAACAGTCCTATTCAACTTTCAGTACCTCACCTTATGAGTTAATTATCAAAACGGCACTGTAAAAGTTTGCATTGGTCAGACTCACCTCTTCCCACTGACCATCAGGTCAAAGGCCTGGTTAATCTGCTCCAGTGAGAGTGTGTGTGTCACAAACTCATCCAGCATTATCCGGCCACTCATGTAGTCCTCCACCAGCCTGGGCACCGAGTCCACACCCTTCCAGCCTGAGGTTCACACAGCGGTTATAAAACATGCGTGAGAAAATCTACTTTTCTTGATATTATTATATTGAATGATGATTTCATGCGATAGTTATTTTTTTGGTTCTTACCACCAAAGTAGCTGCCCTTCAGAGTTCGTCCCAGTAGGATGTCAATGGGTGCCAGCGTAAGCTCCTCCAGCTCTGTCCAGCCCACAATCACACAGGTACCCCATGCAGCTTTACAGGACTCCAATGCTGACCTCTGGTGGTGAAATATAACATTTATTTTTTGTGAACAGGGAAATTGTGCAAAGCAATGGGATTTATTTTATAGCATAAAAGGCCTAATGTCCTCCTAATCACTGGATGGCAACCTTGCTTGAATTCTACCAATTTTTTCAAAACATCTCTATAATTCATATCCTAATATGAAAAGTCATTCAGAGTGGTTTGGTGTGAAATGCTTCACTGCAGAACCTCAGATTTCTTTTCAGTGGTGGTGGAAGTAGAGGTCTGTGCTGTGGCTGTCTGACTGAAGGATCCAGAATCTCTGTAAGCTGCAAAAATTTGCATGTTGTTTATGGTTCGCAACTTTTAGAATGACTTTGTTCATTTTAATCGTTTTACTGTAGTTATTATTATCATCATCATCATTACCATTAAAATAAGTCACATGCTGCAAGATGTTGTGGTGTGCAGATCTCTAAAAAGAAACCAGGGGTCACCATGTCTACAACACAAATATCGCCATTTTATTTAGTGAACCTACATATGTCGTCTAAACTTTTATAAATAATGCTGATGATGGTATAATCGTTTTCTTTGTGGACCACATCCTGCATGTACTTCTTCGCCATGAATGGGCTAAGGCTAAAATGAATCAAAACATATGTCTTAGACCTCAGGTAATGAATTCATTACCATTTTATGTAACAGGCATTCAAGGCATTGAACTCTCCAGACGTCCGATTTCTAACAAAACCAAAGTGAACAATTCAGCCTTCTGAATGACTTTGTTTACATCTTAACCAGTAACATATGCAGGAATTTTGAGAAATCAGTGATCAATATCAAAATAACTTCACGGACATTTCTTTTGGTCCAGTCTTCAATTTACACACAGGTATTTAAAAAAAAAAATGACAGCAGTGATTTTATATAAACACACACACAAATATATATATATATATATATATATATACACACACACACACACACACACACACACACACACACACACACACACACACACACACTAAAATAACCAAAAAAAAGGTCAATCAACACGTTCAGTGATTTCAGTTTACCTCAGGCCTTTCAGCTTCTCAAAACAACATATTTTATTGATCAATACTAGTTTCTTGGGCACTAATTAAATTTAATCTTGTACTAAATTACAATACAATATTGAAAAAGCCTTTTTAGTCTATAGGCTTAGGTTTAATCTTCACCCAAAATGTGTTATTATTAATGTGAGAACAATTAAACCCACCATAACGGCCACGTTTCCCACACACTCAAAGCAGTAGTCCAGGCCTCCACCAGTCAGCTCCATCACAACGTCCTGAATGGGTTTATTGTGGTCTTTGGGATTTACAAACTCAGTGACTCCAAACCTCCTGCCAATCTCCATCTTATCTGGGTTGATGTCTATGCCTATGATCCTGCTGGCACCGGCAGCCTTGCATCCCATAACAGCAGCCAAGCCCACAGCACCCAAACCGAACACAGCACAGGAGGAGCCGGTTTCAACCTGCAGACAGGAGAACATCCTCACTATAAGCTTCATGAACAACCACAACTCCAAAAAAGTGTTTCACTGAATTTACGCAATTCAAATGCTTACAAAATTTCCACATGAATCAAATACACTCAATAATGTTAATAAAATATAACTGTGCAGATTTAATATTTTATTCATCTGAACATCTGAATCAGGCAAATTCTATATGTCTGAACTTTGTTCAGTGTAACCGCTGGTTCTGATACATGGATTAACTGAAATAGCAGTTTACACTTAATCATTAAAAATCTATTTTAGTCCAGGTACAGTGTGATATCCATACTAACAAGCTTTTTTTGGGAGGGGCTGGTTCAAGATCTTGCATAATGTTGCTGCCCAAAACACACAGTCTTAACTTTCAATGCCAGTTACTGTAAATAAAATGTCATCCAAGTAATTTTGGAGCATTCACCATTTTTTTTAATACAATCTGTGCAAACCATATTAATCTCAAATAGACTTGCAGAAGCACTTTAACGTCCGTACTTTGGTCCATGTTTATGGATAAATTTGGGTAAATTTGAAAAAACTACCACAGACACTGTAACACTAATTAAAACACACCTTTCCTGCGTTTAGAGCAGCTCCGTATCCGGTGGACACTCCGCAGCCCAGCAGGCAGACTCTGTCCAGTGGAGCATCTGGGTGGATTTTGGTAATGTTGTATTCAGGCACCACTGTATACTCACTAAAGCTGCTGACACCGATGAACTGGTACAACTGCTGACCCCTACAGGTGAACCTACTCGAACCATCCTCCAAAACACCCCGCTGAGTTTTCTCCCTGAGAGAGAGCGAGAGAGAGAGCGAGAGAGAGAGATTAAAAGTCAATGTACAGAATCTGTTTCTCTCACAGTATTTTAACACTGCACACATACTCACCAGTTTTTTGAGCACAGGTTTGTTTTTGGGCTCAGGCAGAACTCACACTCTTTACACTGAGGCAGGAACAGAGGGATCACCTTATCTCCTGTAAACACAATAATAATATTTTTTGTGTTTTTATTATAAATACAATTAAAACTGGAACTAAATAAAAACAAAAAACAGTAACTGAAGTTAAACTAAAACATAAGAGTGGTGAATAAACACTATATAAAACAAAACTAGAGAGAGAGAGAGAGAGAGAGAGAGAGAGAGAGAGAGAGAGAGAGAGAGAGAGAGAGAGAGAGAGAGAGAGAGAGAGAGAGAGAGAGAGAGAGAGAGAGATTACCTGGAGAGAATCCACACACTCCCTGGCCGATGCTCTCCACAATCCCAGCCCCCTCGTGTCCTAGCACCAGAGGAAAGGGGCGGGGCCTCATTCCTTTACCACACTCATACAAGTACGCCCAGTCTGTGTGACACACACCGCTAGCTACCACCTGCACGCACGTTCAGAAACAACATTAAGACCTAAGAGCCATGACCAAATAAGGAACTCTGGATCTGGGCAGTTTACCTCTATGGGAAAAAATGAAGAAATGAATTTCTAAAAACCAGCACTCTCTCACACTTAGAGAACAAAAATGTTCCTAACTCAGTGCTTCGTGTTGTGTGCATGTTCCTCTCCAGTGAAACAGAACCTTCTGAATTACGAGGTCATTACAGAGTCGAAAAATGAATAATGCTACAAGCACGCTGAACTAACATCATAAGACTGACCTCATCGGAACCCCCCTCACGAACCAGCACACTCTGTCCAGTGTGGTAGTAGCATTAAATAATATCAATGTTGTTATTGCAGTACTTTTTGTATATATTTTTACACTTTCCTTGATTTTTGTCTGTTCCAACTTATTTAATCTCAGAGAAAAACAAAATATTGCAACGCATATTGTGCTGATAACACTTCACTCAGGTAATGTCTTGAAGTATAGTGAAGTAATCATATCCACTCCAATGTGGCAGTTTAGAGTCTCTGGCAGTTTCAGGCTGCAGTTTGGTTAGTTGTGTTGGATTATAACAGTGTTGAAATTTAACAGGAGACTTAATTTCATGAGATGCCATTTAAGTGCGCAGCAGTTTTAGCTTGTAGCATGCATGCAGCAAAGTGCAAGTTTTGACTAGTAAAGAACTCGTAATTCAGAGGATCCTTTGACACAGAATGAGTGCAGTTCGGATTAGTTTTATTTACCATAGGATGCCACAGCAGTGATTTTTTTAAAACTACAGAATAGCAGTCAGAGATCTACTAGCTCTAGTGTTCATATGTTACTGTCTTTTATTCAGCAGTTTTTCCTCTCCTTTATATATTTTATTCAATTTTGTCTTCATTCTTAAACTTTAGTCTTTTTTTAAAGTAGTATTTTTTCATTTATTTCATTTGTGTTTTAATCTCTCTGTAAACAGCAGAAGTATTATTATTATTATTATTTACAAAAAAAAAAGCATTCCTCTATGAAAAGTACCACATAGCTTTCATGAGGTAAATGTTCATTTGATGTTATTCATACCTTCTGCATTGTTTGTCGTTTCTTTATCATTCTTTAATGATAAATGCCTAATGATGTGTATATAAATGTATGTATTTATTATGCTTTAATAATGTTTACAGATATACCGATATATAGAAACAACATCTACACTGCTGTTCAAAAGAGTGAAATTGATAAGTATGTTAATCATTGTTGTTAATTAAATACACAGAGTAATCAAATCAAATCACATTGCTACACCACACTTACACAAGTGTGAAGGTGATTGAAAATCTGAGGTGCTTACTGTAGATGGAATTACTATGAGCCTGAGTTTTGCTGAAGACAAAGATGTTATTAAATGAGGAATAAAATATCATAATCATGAATTTATAATCATGCTTTGAAGTTATCTGCCTCAAAATATGATCATTACTTTTCAAATGAGGCATTTGTTAATTTAATGTTAATTTAACCCAATACTGACTTACTTCATTCTCCATATTCTACAGCTCTCTCTCTCATTTTCTCAGCTCTGTTCTTCATTCTAGACAAATCTAACACTTATTAATGAAGAATGGGATTCCAAACTAGTACTCCAGTCTACACCTTTTAAGTTATCATTAAATAAAACATCAAATTATTAATTCAAAATATTATGAAATATTATGAACACTTTGAAAGGTAGTCTGTCTATCAATCCTGATCTCTACATATTAATCCTGCATGTGTCCAAACACAGAAAGGATCCCAGTGTGTATTTTAAGATCTGCAGCTAAACACTGACCTTAATTCTCACTTCATGAGCTTTGGGTGGTGCAACCTCCACTTCTTCAATACAGAGTGGCTTTCCTGGCTCCCAGGCCACTGCGGCCTTACACCTGATCACCTGCAGCACAGGTGAA
This sequence comes from Pygocentrus nattereri, assembly GCF_015220715.1. Classification (NCBI taxonomy): domain Eukaryota; kingdom Metazoa; phylum Chordata; class Actinopteri; order Characiformes; family Serrasalmidae; genus Pygocentrus; species Pygocentrus nattereri. Next base: position 30,988,833 of record NC_051218.1, on the reverse strand, counting down.
GACACACTTACACTATAAAGAGAATAAGAAGAAGAGCAACAATAACAACAACAAATGGAAACAAAACATGCATTATACATACATACCTTATTCTCAGTTGCCATCTCACAGTTGATCCTTCTTTTTGCACAAGTATGAAGCTCTTCTTATAGCCCCTCCATAAACTGTTGCCACAACAGAAATGATTAAACTGCATTCACAACAATGTCGAAATATGTTTCATCCAGCAGTTTGAGAATTTGCTTGAACACTGGTCTGACTGCATTTTCTAAAAGTTAATACAAGTCATAACATTTAACTAAGACTTAAGCAGCTCTGCTCACATTCAAATGTGTCCGTTTCCTTCATAATAACATTCACACCAATACTAAACTCTCACTGCACAGTGCAGTTTATTCTTAAAACTGTTTTTTTTCTCTCAAAATTAGCTCTGTTTTTACAGCGCTTGCATTCATGAAATTTCTAGCCATGTTCTAAATATTCTGAAGTATATTAGAGAGGGATTTTCTTTGATTTTAAGTCAGGGGCAATTTTCATTAGCTGAGCTGCTTTAGAGTTTTACTTGAGTTTAAATCTGAATGAGTCACTCAGTTTCTTAAACTCCATTGTTGGGTCCTCAGATGGTGCAGTTCTATTTAATGCCTCTTGACAGCCAGAGGGTGACTTTAGCCTATGGATGGTCCCCTAGCAAGTGCCATTAGTTGGAACCAACAAAGTCATGTGTGATGTAGCCCTCACTATAAGGGGCATCAACACACATAATTCATCCTCCTTCCCTTCTCATGTCCCAGAGTGCTGGGATTTGTTCTGCTTCCTTTGTAAGTACTGAAGCTCGTGCACAGTATCTCCCTGTGGTGGATTTTTTTTCCCCTAGATGCAAACTATTCTCGCTTCTTGGTTATACAGCATAGCTTCACTACTATGGACATATCAGTGTAACCGATGTTTAACAATATCAGTCACACTGAATGTCCATCTTGCCTTAGTGCAGACCAACTTTGTGAGGCACTGACAGACCCATGCGTGCACTGTGCTGTCATGTCCCTAATTATCCACCAACAGTGAATCGCAGCCACTCTGGTGTGTAATAACGCTATGCCCTTCCCTTCGCGAGCACTGGCTACCCTGAGTGGAGTGAAACGCACAGCTTCATACTCCACTTCACAGCATGGGCCCAAGAAAACGTATAAAACTGGTTCAAGATCTGTGCTGCATAAAAGAAGAGGACCTTTCCAGCTCTGTGGACTGCATAAAAGCCTTGTTGATGCTTCTTCAGCCTCAGCGGGCACAGCTTCCAGTTAGCGTGCCACCCACTACAGCTGCTCAGCCTATAATGGATATCTCTGCTCCAGGGAGGAGTTTGTGGATCATGATGTGGTCTCTACAGCAGCTACTGATTCTCTGTTCACCTCAGAAAGCAACACTGTGGCTGCCTCACCTTCATGTCACGTGAGGACATGCAGTCTGAAGTTGGCCCAAATGAGATGGATGAGAGAACAACAGGTAGCTCTCATTCCCTATTAGCCAACATTCGAGCCACTCTGGCTTGTCTAGGGTTGGAGACAGTACAGCTTAGTACTGGCACAAGTGCCTACTTCAAACACTCCTCCATGGACACGCCTGTTCTCATTCCCAAATATGATGCATTTGTTGAAAACTTTCTCTCAGCCTTTACATCCAGTGCTTCATGGACGTAACTTCATCCCACTTTATCAGAAACATGGTGGATGTGTCCTAGCTTGGTTTGGAACAAATGCCACCTTGGTTGTCTCACCGGATGAGGCAGGGCTCCTGGAGGCATGTTGCTAAAGTAAAGCCTGCAGGTGCATGGATGATAATGAAGGATGATACCTTATAATCAGGCTGCCCAAATCAGTTGTATTGACAACATAATCTCCCATCACCTACTAGCAGTGGAATCATCACTGCAATGGGTGAAGACACAAACACTAGTGAGAGATGCTGTCAAAGCAATGCTTCCCAGGCTGGAGTTCATGACTCAGGAACTAGAGCACCCTGGTGCGGGCATGACACCAGGTATGGCTTTCACAGACCCCTTTACCAGACATGTGTAGAACTACACTACGAGAGCTCCCTGCGCCATGTATTTGCATCTCACCAGCAACAAAGACTGCGTTTCTATCTTTGCCACATTCGTAACTAACGTTTAAAGTGAACCTGCAGTTTAAACTAAATCCATTTCCTATGTCTTTTAAAAATCCTAATCTCCAGTTAGACGCTGCAGTATCTCAAACGGAGGTTTTCCTTAAACCTCCTAAAGACATGGTTCAACCAAGGTTTAAAGTGAGATAGTTTAATATTCCTTACCCAGGCCTAGATATCTTCCATCATAATGTTTTGTGGACTTCATGGCATATTTTAATTAAATGATGTATTGCACACATCGAGGTACAACATTTATCTAGTGGAAGGGATAATTACTGCAGTCTTGATTAGGCTTTTATACAGTTCATTGTTCAGAGAAGCTAAAGATGACCTGCTTAGGCCACCACTGTTAATGACCTCAGTGGGAAATTTAATCTCACCAAACATTCCTTCTAAATTTCTCAACCTCTACACAAGAAAGAAGGACAGAAAAACAGCAGTGCTGTTACCAGGCTAAACAAGTTAAAAAGATTCACGATGCTAAGCAGAATTCATTGCCCGCAGTTTCTTCAGTCTGGGTATTAAAGTCTGAAGTATTAAAGTCGGTCAGACGTGCAGTTCAGTAGTGGGTTTTCCATCCATCACTTTTTGCATCTTTTAAAAACTTGAAAGAAGACGCCTGTTGATATCTACGGAGCCCCATTGCGTTCCCTCGCAAATGTTTTGCATTACAATGCAACGGTTTGCAATATAATGCAAGCAGCTCATTGAATTTTACGTTGATCTTGGATTGAAAGATAAAGACGTGACGCTTCTCAAACTCATATGATTAGGCTATTAATGAGCGCAAACGGAGATTGAAGAGAACAACTGCTGAGTAAACTCGTGTCGGCGTCTCTGAGCTGCGCACAGTTATAAACAGCTGTAAATATATTCTACTTTAAGAAAAACTGAGTTAAATATCTCCATGTCGCTTGTTTCAATGCAGCCTCTAATCACCGCAGCCTACGTCACTTAACGTTTCTTCACAGAACTCCAGTGAACAGAAACGACCACAGCTCGAGCGACAATGACCTCCTGAGTGCGGTCAGGCGCTTCAACGCGCAACACAGCATTTCATTAAAATGCGCCATGAAGCTATGAAGACCTAGATATGAAATATTAATGAGCATAGGTAATAAAGTCGTCCAGGCTCAAATTCAGGTTAAACTGTAAACCACAGCTCAGCAAATGACTGCAATTTCCCCACAATTCTAACAACACAAAGGCTGGCTTGCTTATTTATTTATTTATTTGTTTATTTATTTTGAATTAATTATGTACATAGACCACATCTCATTCGTATATCTACATGTATTTGCACTCCAAAATTTTCAACAACAAAAAAAAAGTTAGTTATCATTAACTAACAGGAATAAAAGTCAGCTGCCTACTCGTGTCTGTTTATCGTGGGTGTACTTTTGCGTCGTTATTAAATCTGAAATCTGGATCTGGAACATTAACAGCGCCTAAATGAAACCAGGCTAAAGTAATGAAACTGTTGAGTTTTTACCTGAGAGAGACTGAGCGCAGCGAGCCGGAGAAGCTGCGCAGTTCTGCGCTCCAAGGCCTGTAAAGTCGGGATTAAAGAGTTTAGACTGTAAAAAGGCAATTACAGACGGAACGATTGCGCTTCTTCTGTGCGCAGGCTTTCTTAGCGCTGTGAAGAACACCGCCATCTAAGGACGACAAGTATGTTTACATGTAAAAAGAAAATCAAATCAAATCACACAACACACACACACACACACACACACACACACACATAGATTTCCTGCCCTCGAATCATTTCCTGCCCTTTATCTAATCAATAGACAAAATATAAAGTAAAGTGTGACTTATAAAAAGTACTCTAACAACAGCAACAACAACAACAATAATAATAATAATAAAATAATAATAATAAACATACAAGTACAATGTTTTTTGTTTCAATATTTTACAAACTGTACTAAATCCAACCAGACAGGCATTATTATGTTCGCTTTATAATAACACATGTAGATAGTCAGTCAGTCAGTCAGTGTTCTCGAAGTACTGACGATGTCCACAATATGCTTAGAAAACACATGGTGACACTTAACCATGATGCCAATAAAATAGCATCATATTGCCCAGTCTCTACTATACTTTAATTGAAAATCCCATCAGCAGATTTTGGTCTCTGTTTTTCTGATCTCAGCCTCTGAGCAGAGCCGGCCTGTAGGTGGAGTTAATTGGAGTAGAGGAGGGATGAAAAGCAGCCAAATTAAAGGCAGCTGTGCTCCTCTCTCTCCACAGCCTGAGCCACCCTGCAACTACCTAGCACATCCAGGTCACTTCCTGCAGTGCATGTGGCCTCTCCACATGGACAGCATGAAGTCCAGTGGGCTGCGGATGAGTTTACTACTGATAACACTACTATTTGGCTTCTGCTGTTTGATTACAGTGATAGCTGGTGAAGTAGGAGGTGAAGTGGTCTGTATTTTCTCTCAGCAGCAGGGCAGAAGTAAATATCTAGAACCAGAAGTCTGGCTTTGATAAAGTTTGTGCTCATAATGGGCCACTCTAATAGGCTCATGTTAGCAAAGCCCTGCACTTCACAATTAGGCCTGTTTACTGCAGTGAATTAAGACAGATTAGCTTTGCTATTAACCTGCTGAATTGTCCATATTTGTGAAATATCCATGTTGTTACTGTCCATTACTGAAATCGTGTGGCATTTTTGTTCTTACATCACTAAACTCAGTTACTCTGTTCCTTGTTACTGTGTCATCCTCAGAGTCATCTTCAGCCAAGGATGAAGCTGCAGGTGGAATCTTTACTCACTCCACATATATGGACAAAATCTATGGCTTTTTGAGCTGCCTGGTGGCAGTGCTGCTGTATGGGAGTAACTTTGTCCCTGTTAAAAAAGTGAACACTGGAGATGGTGAGGGATTTCAGCATGTTCACACACAGTATCAGTCAAAATTTTACATACATGCATCAAATGTATTTCAGATGTAAATCTTTGAGTGGTTTAGTGTGAAAAATTGTTCACAGTGGTGATAGGAACCAGATGTGCACCTCTTAAAGCTTCCTCACAGAAAGTTATTAAATGAAATGGTTATTTTTTTACATTGTTTTGAGATGGTTTTGGTATTTTTTTTTCATATTTAAATCAACATTAAATATTTCAGAAAATGTGTAGACTCACTGATGGTTTTGGATAGTAAAAATGGCTATATTTGTGTTGTAGTCATGGCAACCCCTGCTTCCTATCACCACGACTGTTAATAAATCTGAACCATTTCACACCAAAGAAGAAGTGAAGACATAGAAGTGGTGAAAAGGTTTGCTCTCTGTATGTGTAGGAATGTTTTTCCAGTGGATTTCCTGTGCTGCTATATGGGTGGTGGGCTTGGTGGGGGACACACTGTTTCGCTCTTCTAAAGCTCATCCAGCCGCCATGCTGGGAGGAGTCATTTGGGCCACTGGTAAGTGTGTATATGTGTGTGTGTGTGTGTTATTTGTTGCAGTCACAAATAATCACTTGACTCATATTTACTCGTTTCAGGAAATATTACGTCTGTGCCGGTGGTGAAGTGTATTGGCCTTGGGCTCGGGTTGCTGCTTTGGGGAGCCAGTGGGTTGTTAATAGGCTGGGCAAGTTCAAGGTGAGCTCAGTCTATGTACTACACTCTATAGGACTTCACCACTAACTCTAACTCTGTTTTAAATGACCCCACATCTCTGACACACTGTCTAGAACACTATTAAAGAAATTGAAATGGCCTCCAAGTCACTATTCCCTGCATTGAAGCACTATACAGAGCACTATTGTAAAAACAGAAATGATTCCTAATCATTCTTTCCTACAATTAAGCACTATTTAGAATGCTATTTTAGGGAACAGAAATGGTCACCTAATAACGACATTGGAGCACTATATAGATCACTGTTATAGGGAATTCTATTCTCATCTTAATATAGGTCTACAAAAACATATATATAATTCCTTAAAAAGCTCCTTATGGTGATGCAGATCTGTTGTAACAGTAGCTGTTATCACTTTACACAGTCATCATATTTATGCATTTTACAGACTTTTAGTTCAGGATGATGTTCATGAATGTGGGAGTTTTATAATTGGCTGCTTTGCCCAGCACAGAGATCCTAATACAATCTGATAATGTCACTTTGCACTGTATGTGTGGTGTAATTGGACCCATTCTGTCATTGCAGCTCTTAACAATGTGCTATCATGATATGGATTTCCATAATAACATTTAAAATACAATTTATGCACCCCTAGTGTACAGTATGTTGTATTCCAAGGATTCATTACAGACACAGAACTTTCAGGGTCTGTTTAGTTTTCTTCTGGTGTCCACTCAGTACTACTAGCTCAGGAGTCTCAGCGTCCAGCACAGTATAGTAATGTTCCTGCTCAAACACACCAACTACATCATTTAAACAACGTTTGAGCAAGTAAATTACCAAACTGCTGGACACCAGCCCTTCAGGACCAGAGTTTGGACCCCTGCTCTAATTCTGTAAGACTGAAAGCAGTGATGATGCACATTAATCCAATCTTTCTTCACAGCTCTTATGACGGTCTGGTTTCAGTATTCGTTTGGATTCTTATGATGGAAAACACACATTTAATGCTCATATATAGACAAATGATGTGTTTGAACATATTGTTGTTCTCAGGTTTGGTCTTTTTGGTCTGGATCCTGAGGAAGTCTCTAAACCTGTGCTGAACTACTGTGGGGCTGGTCTCTGTTTACTAAGGTCAGAAAAACATCTTACTTTTTATATTCTGCTCATATCCTGCATCCTATACCTGCTTTGGGCCAGTTTTTTGAATACTGATAGAGCTTAATGTTGAACTAAATTGAAATGGCACTGGAGAATCTCTATTGTAAATCATCACTAACCATTATTGGGTGCATAATTAATCTAGGCTGTGTTGTATAATAATCCATTGTTTAGTTGAACTGGTCATGTATTAATTTGACAGTATTGACTTATTTGATGGGATATATAACAGTTTATCTTTCTTCCCCAGTGCTGTTATTTTCTTCTTTGTGAAAAGCGATGTGCAGAATCCTACGTCACTCGAAGCAACGCCAATTCTGATAGAAGAGGTGAGTTTGCAACGCTTTGGTGTCATCCTATTTCACAGGGCTTCCTTTAAACCTTTGTTGGACTCTCAGATTTTGGCAAAGTGCTGTTTTGTTGAATCACTTTGCTAAGCTGCCTTTTCTTTACCTTTTTCATGGTGTTTATAATCTATTTTATGCAAGCTATTTCTGACCAGACAATCTGATTGGTTAAAAAGCATTATTTTTCACCATTCCTGGATCATTCTACTGAACATCTGTTGTTAAGCAACAATGATTGAATGATTTTTTTTTTTTTTTTTTTTTTGGATGTAACAAATGGTCAACATTTTAAATTAAATATTTAAAAATGATGTTCAGGGATTCTTTTCATTAGCAGACCAAGCCCCCTGAGGAAAGCCTCAGCAGAGGCAGAAGTTGGCCAACTAGCTGGTGGGCTTTCTATGTTGGATAACTAGCTAAAGGGTTGGTGGTATAGTTAACATTAACTACAAGTTTGTTAGGCCATTATTTCAGAGAAGGTTAGCTGTGGTTATGCAGTCATATGTAAAAGTTTGTTAAATTCCATTTTTAATGATACTTCTGCATGTTTTAATTAAATAAACTGTCAGAATTGTTAAACTCAGTAAATCAGTAGAAATGATGCATTAAATTTAGCATACAATTTGCATATTTGAGTTCCCTGTAAAGGATGTGTTGGCTTAAGTTTAACTCTGAGAACAAAGATTTGACAATTAGCTAATATAGTTGAGAAAGTAACTAACCATATTCCTAACTTTAGTCATTTTATTTACCTAGCAATCATAGGTGCTACCTTATCAATATAGAGTTCACAGGCAAGCGTGTCTCTGAGGCCACAATGTGTGCAATATCTCAAACTTCAACTACATGTCATGCGAAACTGCAGTGCACACTCTGATTAGATGTTTCATAGATTTGCAAGCAGCAAATAAGTTTACAAGTAACACATTTCCATCAGAACTACCAACTAAAATGGAGTAGTTTGAGGATTATCTGGAAAAAGAGGTGTAACATTACAAATGTTTATATGACCCATCTTAAAATATTACTAAACCAATGAAGTGAGCATTAATTCTTGGACAGAAATACAGTTAAAACTTTCCATTTTGTTTTTTCTACATTCTTGGTGTTATTTGTGATGGCGCACTTCCTCTTGTCTTCTATTACTTGACTATCCCTCTATCTAAAATTTCAGAGGTCACTTTCTGACATTCCTCTTCCCAGTGACTCATGGGTGGACACAATATCACCAAAGACCAAAAGACCACTGTATGTATATATTTGATCTTGCTGTTTTATATCTGTAACATATGGAAAGCACACGGCTGCTCTAAATGACTAAATGAACTGCATATAAAAGTGATGGACAAAAATCTTGTTTGTGATTTTCCACCTTCACTAAAATCAAATATGGTCAAACAGTGGGGGAAGGGGGTGGCATAAATTGGGTTTTTATCCAAACACTTCCAAGTGAGCTATACTGAGTGTGTTCATGCTAACTCTCTCTGCAGTGGCTGTATTATTGCTGTCCTGTCAGGCTTCCTGTCTGGTTCTGCATTTGTGCCCATGCTTTACATTAAACACCACGCTACAAGCAACAGCAGCATGTTCGCTGGGTCCAGTCAGAACGGTAAGAAACTGTGCTTGTATGATTCAAGGCGTCGTAGTAAGAGACCTGTTTCAGTGCTGTTTGAGTATGCAGTGGTTGGACAGCACAGAGGTTAACACAGTCACCCAACCACTATAGATTGGGATTTGATTTTCTATCCACTGAAATGGATGGGATGTGTCAAGGGGAAGTTGTATCATATGTATCATTATGCTTAAATACTTGTTTCTAAGATAAATGAGTTAAACCCATCAGTGAATTAATTTCCAAAACTAAAATATTGAACTTAAATATGAAATGCCCATCCACAGTACAGTGTGATGTGTATATTTTTGTCTGAGGTGGTTCCTCATTAAGCTCCTCAAGAGAATGGTCAAGAATGTGTAAAGCTGCATGCATGCAAAAGGGGTGGGGCTACTTTGAACATATTATTGAAATGTGGAAAATAAAAAAAATAAAAAAATAAAAAATTAAGGGGAAAACCTTCATAAGTAGGTGTGTCCAAGCATTTCACTATTCTGATTGATACTCCATGGCCTGGTTTTGTGGACATGGATTAGGCTTAATGTGGATCTTGGAAACTGACCCTAAATGCTTACTTGCAAACATCATGTCCTGTGCCAAATGACTGTGCTGTAGGAATGAAACTTTCACAGACGTACTGCTGTTTTTCAGATTTAGATTACTGTTTTGCCCAGAGCAGTGGGATTTTCATTGCGAGCACAGTGTACTTCACCATGTACTGCGCTGTCATGAAGAACAGGCCACGGATTTACCCCCGAGCCATCTTGCCAGGTCCTACACCCACCTTCCCAGCAGCTTTCAACTTCATTAGAATAATATTATTTTCATAACCATGCTTCAAACTGTGTGGAGTTGTTTAGTATCTCGAATAGACTTGTTTGTGGTTTTGATGTACGTACCTCAAACATTACTTTTCTCCATTTGGGATAAGAGGGGAAATTTACTTTTTTTTTGCTGTGCGATCACTAAGGGTAATTCCACCAATTTTGCAAAATTTCTGCATAATGCAGTGTAAAGTCTGAGGTTAGGTATGAAATGGTGCATTCTACAGAAACTTACACCTTCTGATCTTTATTTACATGCATGACATTTGGCAGATGCTCTTATACCATTTAAAATCTCTCAACTTGCTCTGTATAACATGCCACATTTGCCCAGGTGGGGAAATTGAACCCAGTTTAGCGAGTGGAGGGGAGTACCAGCATTACAGTGATGGTGATAGAAACCAGGCGTCGTGATGTCTACATCACAAATATTGCCATTTTATTTACTACCCAAAACCACCAGTGAACGTACATGTGTCTCGTGAACATTTATATTCAGGACCATAAATATTTGGGCATCAGAGTTATTGTTATTTTAGCTGTCTGCCCCTGAATATTGGAGTTGAAATCAAATAATGAATATGAGCTCAGTGACTATCAGCTTTAATGTTAGGGGTTTATATCTGAACAGTATAGTAATTGCACCATTTTCAAGGGCTCAAAAGTAATTAGACAATTGGCTGTTCAGCTGTTCCGAAGCCAGGTGTGTGTGTTATTCCCTCATTATTCCATTATAAGCACATAAAAAGTTTGTCATTCGGAATCTGTAAATATCAAATCTCATTATGACGTCCCAAGAGCTTCAGTGCCAGTTGGCTGAAAAATCTAAACAAACCCTCCATGTACCCCTCTACCATGAAGTGATTTAAAGTATTTTTAGACCAAAATCTTCTCAAAACTAAAGTAAAACAATGCACCGGACATCAGGCATATTTATCACCATGTCCTGTAATAACCTATGTGAGGGAGCTTTTAGAGGTGGGCGTCTGGTTCCTATTACCACCAATGTGAACAATTCTGACTCTGTCTCTGTAGAGAAGTATTTCACACTAGACCACTCTGAATGACTTTGTTTACATCTTCACCAATTAAGGAGAAAGTCTTCTGACTGTGGGAGGAATAATTGTGGGATGAATATTTGTATATTCATACAAATTTGTGTTTCCTTAACTGAACGCTGTTTGTGTGTGCAGGGTTTTTAACAGGTATAATGTGGGGGGTAGGCACATATTGCTGGCTCCTGGCTAATCGGCTTCTCGGCCCTGTGGTGACGTTCCCTATAGTTACTGCTGTAAGTATAAGACCCTGCTGCCTGTGTCTCTTCAGCCTGCTCTCCAAGTTCCTCTTTTGTTGTGTGGAGTTGGAGCCTCTGTACATCTGTACTGTTTCCTTAGTGGTGGTGATGTTTTCTTTGCAGGGTTACGGTTTAGTGGCTGCTCTGTGGGGCATAGTGGTCTTCAAGGAAGTCAAAGTAAGTAGGGGAAGGATGTACGCTGTGAATGCTGCATTGTTTGTTAGCTATTACTCAGAGGTTCCACTCAGCTCACTGTTTATATTTTGAATTATGAAATATCACTACTGTCAAATTTGTTCAGTGGTGGTGATGGGAACTAGACATCCACCTCTAAAAGCTCCCTCACACAAAGTTATGTGTAATGGTTATGAATACCCCTGGTTCCTATCACCACCACTGTAAAGACTTCTGGACCATTTTACACCAAACCACTCTGAATTATATTTCAACCATTCAATTATGGAGCCAACCAAGTATGGCAAAAATTTGAAACATTGCCAGAATTGCCTTTCACTAAAAGACAGTAAACTCTTCAGATGTCTGGTTCCTATCATCAAATGTGAACAATTCTTACCCAGAAAGTTTATCTAGAACGGAGCATTTCACACCAAACCACTCTGAATGACTTTGTTTACAGCTTATCTGTTTAATTTTCCAAACATTTTGAGAAATCGGTGGAATTTTCTTTGTGATGTACTTATTTTTTATTTAACTTATGAAATCAACAAAAACTCTTGTTTCTGACCTGCACACACTTCCTGTGTATAGTGTTTTTATGCACTTCTTATGAGTTGTTTTTTTTTTTTTTTTTTCCTCGCCCTCTTGGTATTTGTTTCCTCAGGGGCTTGGGAACGTCCTGCTGTTTGTTTTTGCCTCATGTGTGGTGCTGACCGGCTCTCTTCTTACGGCCTTCTCAAAAATCTGAGAAGTACCAATGCCCACCAGCTGCCTGCAGGAGGCAGCACATACCACAAAACTACATCCACACCATGCCTTACCAGTTATCCACATCAAATTATTATATGAAGTTATGTGAATTAAACCCTTTTTTTCTCCCTTTTCTTTTTGTGCACTCTGCTTTAAGGCCTGTTATATAAATGTACTATTTCTGTCTTTTCCTCTGTTCTGGCTCGTCTGCCTGCTCTGTGTTTAATAAGCACATAAAGGTCCTTGTAGCTCAGGAATTTGCTTTCAGCCATTCTGCACTCAATCTATGAGAGAAAAAATGCTGTAGGTATGACTGAGCTCGCGGCCAGTACGCCAAAACAGTTTACATAGTCCAGCTACAGTGGAACAACTGGGAGCCTTCCAGCAGGCCAAGCCTTTTTCGAAGAGGGTGGTTCCTGTTTAGGGATGGGACCTTTGCTAGTTTTGGTGTTATACTGCTATGTAAAGCCTGTTGATAATCATGCCATTTAAGATTTTAATAAATTAGATAACCGTCTAAGATTGGCATATTTTTATAAAGTGCTCACAATTGGCTCTACTGCCAAGACTCCAAAGCACATCAGGACAGCATGTTTCCTATTTTTATTGTGAACAGTACAAGTTCTGGTGCTTAATTTCATATTTATTTGAAAAGTAGTAACCCAGTTTTTCCCCCCAATTTAATCATGTCCAGTTTCACCATTCAACCCCACTAGCTAAGCCTTCCCAAGTCACCCAATGCTACCAAGCTGGCAGAGTGAAGGCTAGCTAAAGCTTCCTCCAAGACACGACGATCCACTACATCTTTATGATTGGATGGCTCAACACGCTCAGAGGAGAACACTAACAGCTAATAATGTTATATGAGCAGAGGTGTCAAATTCAGGTCCAGAAAGTAAAAGTCCTTCCCAGGATTTTGTTCCAACAGGCTGGACAGCTCTGCTGGTGGTGTGATCTAACTAGAGAAGCCAGCCTGTTGGAACAAAATCCTGGGAAGGACTTTTACTTTCTGGACCTGAATTTGACACCTCTGTATATGAGCTAGCATAATGCTGAGTGAATATCTCATGCAAGATCAACCACCCCTATAATCATTATAGTATGTACCATTATATATAATCAGTAGGTTTATTAAGTCAATTCCATTCATGTTCATAAATCTCAGTGTCTGTCTTGTTGCCTGATGATGAACTGTTGTTTTCTAATGCATACTCAGAAGCACCACGATTTGTATTACTTTTAACAACAAATTATCTGATCAATTATAGATTTTAACACATTTCTGAGGGTATCTGAGAGACGTATTCAGTGTGTGGGGAATTTCAGCTCAGTTCCATTTTGTTTAACACTTACAATAGATGTACACGCCAAGCTGCTTTAAACAAATCGGACTGAGAAGTAAACTAATGCACTTGGTGACTTTGATTAGCAGTAGCACATCCAAGTGTTGCCATAAATCCCAAGTATTTTCCTGGAAGACTCTGTTAGCAGTAAAACCAACCCTCACTAGACTAGACTATAAAAAGTACAAACTCCATAACCTATATTCATAATCCAGCCTGCTAGCACATGTTATTCTCATTAGCTTTGATTGCTCATCCTGGGGGGGTGGAGGTGGGGGTGGGGCAGGGATGGGGTTTGGTGTTCAACTTTTCCTGTTTCTTAAAATAGGCAGAAATCCCTCACCCTACCATGCTAATGGGGCTAATTGATGCAAGCTACGGGCCAATAATGCTGTTTTAATTCATTGTTAGCAACATTTGGTGAAGCTACCTCTTAGAATTAAAACTAACTGACTTAAACATGAACAAAAGACACCAAGCTCAAGTCTTTGCTTTGTCTAACTGGTCAGTCATGAGGTCAAACGTGCACAATCCGCTGTTGTTATTGCGCCAAGTCACCAGCAGATGTCGCTTTCAGGAGTTCGGGAACAGCTTCCATGAGCGAAGTGAAACTTCCCATCAGTATTTCTTCTCTTGCGCTTCAGTTAGAGGATTCTCCGGGTTGCTAGAGCACATAAGGAAGCTATGACAGGCGTATTTTCAAAGAAAAGCGCCCTAACGCCTCCACGTCCTCATCTTTCATGAGGATATATTGACGAGAAGTGCTATTATAGCGGATTTCGCTGGACGCTGTAGAGGCGAGTGGGATTTATCTTCAAAGGGAGAGGCTGGCTGGTCTGGTAAGTCCAGCCAGTGTATGTCTCCTACCTGTGCGTGGAAATACTCGGTTTATTTATAGGAAATAAAGGATACAGGAGCAGCAGGGCAGCCTTGGGCACCAGAGAGGCTCGGTCCTCTGCGCTGACCATGTGGAGCTTCGCGCCCTAATGGAGCGCTGCGTAATTCCTGCCAGTTTGTTCTGTTCCAAGCTTTTTCGAGCGTCCAGCCGCTGGTGGAGATACCCCAGGGCCAGAAGAAGTGCCATCGTAGCCGGAATTTGCTTCATTTACCTGTTTTTCGCCGTGCTTCAGGTTAGTTCCGCCCCAGCTGATGGTAAAGGGCGCATTGGCACCCTCCCCTTGCGCCATCACGATGGTGTCCATGGCCAGAAAACGGATGACATTCCAACACCCACACGCTCCAACGTGGTCTATATAACCCTGAGGTCTAAACGGCAGAAGCCTGCCGTCATAAGGGCCACGGTGAGGCCCAAATCGCGCAGGAAGAAAGTGGGGACCTTTGGGAAGCAAGACGCACAGGCGCATGGAGGGAAAAGCAGACATGGCCAGGACGCATGGGCGGCGAAGCGCCCCAACGCCAGTGACGCTTGGGCAAAAATCATACACAAGGGACTGACACTGTACAAAGGGGGCCACTTTGAGGAGGGTGCGGATAATCTGGGCAGCTCTATCAGAATATACAGCCAGAAGCCTCCTCCATGGTTCAGCCAGGAGGACATGGCCCACATGCGCCTTCTGGCCAGCAGTAAGGTCAGAAAACTGGAAAGACTGCAGCCTGAAGGCTCTCCGTCCGTCCTTTTGTTCAGAAGCGCAGGTCAGACACATTCTGAGCAGTCAGCAGAGTGCAGCGGAGGCTGCGGTGTCATCAAGCCACCGGTGGACATGAGTGAGGTGTTCGCTTTCCACTTGGACAGGGTGCTGGGGCTGAACAGAAGTTTGCCGACTGTGAGCAGGAGGTTCCGTACACTTGGTAGTGTCTGCCTTGTTCACATGTCTCATAGTTACTTTAGGAAACAATATGCCATTTATTTTATGTGTTCTGGTGCAAGTGGATCAGATGAAGTAGTGCTGCTGGAGTTTTTAAACACCTCACTGTTCACTCTATTAGACACTTCTACCTTGTTGGTCCTCCTTGTAGATGTAAAGTCAAAGAGGATAGCTCATCTGCAGCTGCACAGTTTGTGTTCATCATCTTCTAGTCATGAGTGGTCAAAAGACACTGCCCACAAGACACTGTTGGTTGAACGTTTTTGGTTCTTAGTCCAGAAGCGACACTGTGGTGTTTAAAAACTCCAGCAGCACTACTGTTTCTGATCCACTCACCACACCCCCACCACGTCAGTATCACTGCAGTGCTGAGAATGATCCACCACCCAAATAATACCTGCTCTGTGGGGGTCCTGTGGGGATACTGACCACTGAACAACAGGGTAAAAAAGAAAGCAGGGAAACCGATAGACTACAGTCTGTAAAATATAGGAAGTGTAGAAAGAAGGAGGTGATTTTTAATGTTATGACTGATCTGTTCTTTGAGTAGCTATTATAAACTAATAATATTCCTAAATCAACCTCATATTGAGACATATGATGTGTATTGCCTACATATAAGGTAATTTCACTTGCCTATTTATAACATTTTGTTATGAATGCTTACAGTTGCAATTTAGAAAACCATTTATAATACTGGAAGAATGATTACATGACCTCATTTTTTTCTTAAATTTATTAATACTTTGTCCAGAAGAAAAACCCTTTAAAAAGGCTTAACATATTTCAGTATTGATAATCATTCACTGTGACTGCATCCAAACGTACCATTTGGTCCAAGCCTGATAACATTTATAGTGAATGTGGTGGCACCTGGTAGGAAAGCTTGGGTTTTCTAAGGTAAGCAGCTTGTGTCTACAGAGGCTGCATATATTTACATATTTTAAGACTTACAATCATGTTATAGCCCTTAAATCACCACTTCTGCTGTACTTTGGGACAGGGTGAGCCTGTCTTAAATGCAATTTAGTCATTTCCTGCTGCTCCCAACAGGTTATCCAGATGGATAGCAAATGCAATCATAGCTTTTTTTTTCCAGCTGCTTGGTAAAAGCTACCAGTTAGATTCATGGCACACATTTCCACATTACTTGTCTGCAAGAGCAATAAACTCGAGTATTCCAGTATTAAGTCGAAGAGGTGGGTGTCTAATAACCTGATAACCTGAAAAGTTTCACGATACACAATATGTAATGAGATTTATTTTTCAGACATCTGATCAGTTGGAACAGAGAAAAAAAGAACCAGTAGTGCTACATTTTTAAAAATGCTATCAAACACAGTGGACACTTTCATTTTTATTCTGTATTTGAATGTGAACCCAGTTTAACAGGACTAAATTTGATCTTTTTTATAATGAAACATGCAGGTGGTCAGTGTTCTACAAGCACTGATGATGTACACAATATGATCATCACATAATTTATCATGATAACAAAATATGTATTGTCATATTGCCCAGCCTATTTTCCATTGGAAAATAAATAACACATTCTCTGCAGAGAACCAACTTATTTGCACCTAGAAAATGAACAAAAATCCAATTTGACCAGGGGTGTTTAAACATTAGCTTATGTCTGTATTAGGTCAGCATGTGTGTTTGCACTTGCTGGCCATTTTATCAGAAACACCTACTATAGAGATGCATTTTGTAGGGGCACATTTACACACACAGTTACTGTAGCCTGTAGTCCCATCACAATATAGTACATAACCACTTAATAGCAGTTATTCGAGATGATCACAGTTATTCAGCTGACTGCAATCATTTCTCATAGTTGTTAGATTTGATAGTCATATCATGCTGCAACAAACTGAATGTGAATTGTGTGCTTTGAGTTAATAATTGTAAATAAAGCAAAAAAAAAAGACATCACAGGACTTGTAAAAAAGGTCTGTCTTCTAGCTTGGAATTCTTACATGTTTTGAGTAATAATTGTTAGCTGTGTAATTAATTCTAATGTTAGCATGTATGCTGGCAGAATTACTGTTTTTTTGGCTTATATTTTCACTCTTGTGGAGAACATGTAGCTTTGTTTGAATTATGATTCTGTACTTTGCACAAGCAGTATTGAATCAACAGTAAAAGCAGGTAAACATAGCTAGCAATTCACTAATTAAATCATTAATCACAATTGCTTATATAACAATTCATCATCTGTTAATATTTTAAGATAGTGACAGCCCTAGTAGCCTGTCTACTGCCCTATATACCAGCCCCGCTCTACTTCTTTCATCAGTGGAAATGTAGAACTGTAGGACCACTGTTAACCAGAGGTAATGTGGGTGGTGGTCCATTCTCAGCATAGCATGGTAGTATGTGTGGTGCTGGTGCAAGTGTTTCAAACACAGCAGTGCTGCTGGGGTTTAGGTTAAAGAGTGGAGCATCCACCCAAAGAAATTCAGACAAGAGTCAGAAATTGGTGGCTAAGACAAACTGTGCATGAACAGATGAGCTACAGTCGCTACCTGTCAGCAAAGGAAGGGTTCTGATAAAGTGGTCAGGCAGTGTGAGTACACTTCAGACTCTCCTTATGTAATTTCCCATGCTGCATTGTGTTCCAGGTGGTCAGCTGTGTCCAGTGACACAGTGGGACCCTTCTATCACACCTATATCTGGCCAGTTGACCTGGAGCTCCTACCAAACCTCCCTTAAATACAAGTGCTGGCAGCACGGCACTCCCAAGCCAGAATGGAGCTGCACCAGCATCCACCACCATGAGTGGAGCAGGATGGCTCTGCTTGACTTTCTCCTGCAGGTAAGCCAGTACGTTCACTGTAGGACTGGACAATATGGACAAAATGCTGGTATTGGGAATATATTACAAGTCTTGATCATTAAGTTTTAGCTTGTGATTATTAAATAATAGCAATTTATGATTTCATTCTCCTTTTTGGTCATTGTATGCAACTACTAAAGTAAAGCCTACAGTGGTCAGATTGGTGGATTAGCTGTCTTGCTTACTAGGCTGTCCACATGTAGTCACAGAGGTTGAGCTCCAATAAATAAAAATGGTGGGATATAAGCATAAACATAAAGCTAACAATTTGCAAGTTGTAGACTTCTGTGAAATTAATATTGCAGCAGCCAAGATTGCAGTAACAATAGACAAACTATATTGTACAGCTTTAAATGTATCCATTGTTTGTTTTTATTCATTTTTTCATATTCCTTTTTTAGGTTATTAGTAATGTGTCATTTTGTTTAAGGTATTTTTACATACTCTTTATTTAAATACTCAAATATCTCTATTTGTATTTGCAAATGCAGGATTTATTGTCTATCAGTGATTGCACTGAACATAAATTCGAGATGTTGATTACAGATATACTAAAATAAGCCAAAAGCAAACGTGTGCTTCATTTTAGATTCACCAGCGGCTAGATAGGAATTGCTGTGGGTTCAGGCCACGCCCGGAGGACAGCTGTGTTGCACTTGGTTACCATGGCAAATGTGGGAACATGGACAATACTGAACTGTCCACCATCGTCCACCGCAAACGTGACCCCCATCGCCTCGTCTTCATCAACAACAAGGGTTTCTTTGATCGAGACGAAGAAAACCTCGACTTTAAGCTGCTCGAGGGAATCAAAGAGTAAGTGATGCAAAACTCTCTGAGTGAAATCAGCCAGCCTTTTTTAACCCGCCTGGTACCTGTACACACTGGCCATCAGATACAGCATCTGGCCACTTTATTAGACACCTACCTTGCACTTCCACTTCCTGGCCACTTTTTTGGAAACATCTGCCTTGTGCTTCCACTCACTGGCCACTTTATTAGAAATGCCTACCTTGTGTTTTCACTCCCTTGCCACTTTATCAAAACCACCTACTTTATACTTCCACTAACTGGCCACTTTATCAGAAACACTTGACTTGTACTTCCACTCAATCTCCATTTTTTGAACTCATTTTGATTTATAGGTCTACTTTATAGGTGCACCCTGGTCTACTGACCAAAAATATCCAGACAAGAGCATCTCTGTGTTCACAAACTGTCTATTGATGCGCTAGTGGTCACCAACCCTCCTTCTTGAAGATCTACTTTTCTGCAAAGGAAGCATGCTGCACCTCCCCACACCTAACTTTAATGCATCTGATCCAGCTAATCAAAAACTCCTGACGAGGTGAATTAGCTGGATTACGTGTGCAATATTGCGGTTGGAACTAGACTTCAAAGAAAGGTAGATCTCCAGGACAGGGATTGATGACCATCGGGCTGTACACAAACTGTACATTATCACATAATCTCTAACCATCCACCAGCAAGGAGGAGCTACAAGGGCTTCTGATAAAGCAGACGAGGGAGTGTACATGTCTGTATTGCCTGGTGTTTCCATTATTTTGTCACTTGAAGAAGATGTTGATGTCAGACACGCTCTGAGGTGAACACAGATGGCATGTTATGGCTGATAGATGATACCGCTGAGAACATCATGTGTGTCAGTTTGTGGGAGCATGGCTGTAACTCACTCTCTGCTACACTGATACCTCGTGTGCAGAGATATAAATCAGGAAGTGAACGGAGACATCCCAGCAGAATATGACAGCTGAGTACATGCCCTGCATTACAGCAGGTTATTAATATACACTGCCTGTAAACGTTTGATGACACCTCGCCTTCTTTAAGAGTTAATATTTGACTAATTTGATTACTATTTCTTTTCAGTTGAGTAACTCATATCTGCAACTAGGCAGAGTGGCCATAACGCAGCTCTACGCTAATGCTTTGGGTTCAGCTTCATGTTCATCAAAGTACACTAGCCAAATGTCTTACCAAAATACCAAAAGAATTTGCTTATCTGCCTTCACAAGCAACTCTTCTGGGAATGCTTTCCACAAAGGTTAGGAGTGTGTTTATGGGCATTTTTGACCATTCTTCCAGAAGCGCATTTGTGAGGTCAAAAACTGATGTTGGACGAGAAGGCCTGGCTCGCACTCTCTGCCTTTAATTGATCCCAAATGTGTTCTATAGGCTTGAGGTCAGGACTCTGTGCAGGCCAGTTAAGTTCTTCCACACTAAACTTTATGGACCTTGCTTTGTGCACTGGTGCGCAGTCATGTTGGAACAGGAAGGGGCCATCCCCAAACTGTTCCCGCAAAGTTGGGAGCACGAAATTGTCCAAAATCTCTTGGTCTGCTGAAGCATTAAGAGTTCCTTTCACTGGAAGTAAGAGAAGTTGGAGCCCAACTTCTGAAAAACAACCCCACACCATAATCCCCCCTCCACCAAACTTTACACTTAACACAATGCAGTCAGTCAAATACCATTCTCCTGGCAACCGCCAAACCCAGACTCATCCATCAGATTGCCAGACAGAGAAGCGTGATTCCTCACTCCAGAAAACACTCCAGTCTCCACTGCTCTAGAGTCCAGTGGTAGCGCTTTACACCACTGCATTCGACACTTTGCATTGCGCTTGGTGATGTAAGGCTTGGATGCAGCTGCTCAGCCATGGAAACCCATTCCATGAAGCTCTCTGCACTGTTCTTGAGCTAATCTGAAGGCCACATGAGGTCTGTAGTGATTGACTCTGCAGAAAGTTGGTGACCTCTGTGCACTATGCGCCTCAGCATCCGCTGACCCTGCTCTGTCATTTAAGTGGCCTACTATTCCGTGGCTGAGTTGATGTCGTTCTCAATCTCTTCCACTTTGTTATAATATCACTGACAGTGACACTGACTGTGGAATATTTAGTAGCGAGGAAATTTCATGACTGGACTTGTTGCACAGGTGGCATTCTATCATGGTAACACGCTGGAATTCACTGAGCTCCTGAGAGTGACCCATTCTTTCACAAATGTTTGTAGAAGCAGTCTGCAGGCCTAGGTGCTTGATTGAATACACCTGTGGCCATGGAAGTGATTGTAACACCTTAATTCAATGATTTGGATGGATGAGTGAATGCTTTTGGAAACAGCATAATGATTTGATCTTTTCCAAACTACTCTTAAAAGCTCCAATTGAAACTCCTTTTTGGAAGTTCAAACCCTGAAAGGTTTGAGTGCTGACATCACAACAAGGAATAAAATGGGTGGACTTTATTTCCAAGACAGAGATTTTATCCTTCTGTGCTTTGTTGTTTAGTTGCTTTTTTCAAGATGTAAAACAAGCTCATGTTGCAATGTATGAGTGTGCCACTCCTTTTGGACAGCACAAGAGGGGTAATTACAGCCTTTGGTTGTTATTGTAGAAATTACACACATAATAATAGTGTGACAGTTTACTGAGTCCCAGATTAAAGCAGAAAGTAGTTTATCACTGGACTGGACTGATGTAATATTGCTGGGTTTGACAGTCAGGCTTTTATTGAAATGTGTAATTTTGTTCGTTGGACGATTGGTGGGTACTATGAAGTTAGACATGACTCTTATTAGTCACAATATCTGTGAACACAGTTTCATACACAATATTTCATGCTGTAGTACAGTGTGATTATGAGGAAGCTAAATTATTTTAGCTTATCATTGGAGCAGTAAAACCGAGTTCCATATCACAACAGATATTAATGTTAACACTAGCTAACGCTAGCTACGTTACCCCATTTTACTACTTGTCTGGTATGTATAGCTAGAAAAACGTAACGATGTAGCTAGCTTTGACAGAATTATCCTGTCACAGCATCCTCCCCTCTTGCATTTCATGCCCTGGACTCAGTACTCTTTTTAACTAGCCATTGTTCACTCTGATTCTCCACTCTGATGTTTGTGACAGCTAGGTTACACAAGTAGCCACTCACAGGACAGTGACAGTGAGAAGTGCGCTCAGTCTTAGCCGAGTTAGCCTCTGAGCTAATCAGCTAGCCATGCAAATATTGCAATGCAAAAATTTTTTTTTTTTTAATTTGAACATAACATGCATAGAATTTATGAATAGATGCTTTCTCTGGCTGTAATCTTGCGCTATTGCCTTTGTTTTTTTTGTTGTTGTTGTTAACGGTTTAGCCTATAGCAACCTAAGTAGCATGCTAGCAGAGTAAAGTGATTTTTATACACTGTATAACAGATGGACAGATCTTCCACACTGCACTAATAAAGAAACAGAACTGCTCAGACAGCATTTGGGATTCCCCCCCAGAGGAAATCACAAGGCCAAGTAATAAGGGGCATGTTAATAATGGTATTGAAACGGGCAACTCGCCTGCTTTGTTTCTTTGTAGTTCCGCCCCCTTGTTATCATGTCCGCTTGTGTTGTAAGGTTGTATATTCCTTCTTCGTAGATGCGTCCACTACGCAGAACAGGAAAGCATGGAGACCCAGAGAAAACAATCCTGCTTTTTCTTTGCTGTATTAAAAAGCATGCAGATCTAATAGAAGCTTATCAATTAGAAGCTTTTTTTTCACTTTCATTGCTAGTTTAGCATGCTTCATTCATCTAAAAGGTGAAAGATTGCGCTCTATGTCACATCTTGTAAACTTGTGTATCATCTAGAACCCATGGGTCAAATTATTGTAGTTTTCTATTAATATTAGCCCGTTTCACAGTGTGCTTTACCACTGTCCCCAGTAGCACTGTACTCTCTCATACCCCAACAACCATCTATGGGACAGTGGTTACACCTCAGTTCCACACAATTCTACACAATTCCACACCAGTCACAGGTTTAAAAGCCTGAGCACCTGGGGAGAATAGTTTGTTGGAATATTTGAAGTGTCCATGTAATAATTCAAGGTCTGCTATAAGTGTTTGACTCCTCTGATCTAGAAGAAGAAGAGTTTGCCAGTAGTAAATGCGAATTTGTTTGGGAAAACTGGTGTTTCACAGTTTCCAACACAATTTGAACGCAGCATTAGTCTGTGATCCTGCTCCATCATCGGTGGTCTCAGCAGGGTTTTGTCAGGGTATTTTTACCACCTTGCAAGCCATTTTCCCCACTGTGCATTGTTGTGCATTTGTTGTGCTATGTTGCTGGTCGTCACCTGTTTTGTTCAATATTAACAGCCTGTCAGTTGCATTTTTTTAGTTTCTTGAGTTATGTTCCTAGTCTCATCTACTTCATCTTATTCTACTTGTTCTTTTGTTTTTTTTTTGCTTATTTTATTATTATTATTTTTTGTTTTTGTTGTTGTTATGGAACCTCTGTACGCATTGGCCTGCTCTGTTTTTCTCCTTCATATACACCTGGGCCCCATCTTACACCCCCAATTCCAATAAGGTTGGGACTTTGTGTAAAACATAAATAAAAACAGAATACGATGATTTGCAAATCCTTTTTCGACCTATATTCAATTGAATACACTACACAGACAAGATATTTAATGTTCAAGCAGATAAACTTTATTGTTCTTTGCAAATATTCACTCATTTTGAATTTGATGCCTGCAACACGTTCCAAAGAAGTTGGGACAGGGGCAACAAAAGACTGGGAAAGTTGAGGAATGCTCAAAAAACACCTGTTTGGAACATTCCACAGGTGAACAGGTTAATTGGAAACAGGTGAGTGTCATGATTGAGTATAAAGGGAGCATCCCTGAAAGGCTCAGTCGTTCACAAGCAAGGTTGGGGCGAGGTTCACCACTTTGTGAACAACTGTGTGAGCAAATAGTCCAACAGTTTAAGAACAACGTTTCTCAATGTGCAGTTGCAAGGAGTTTAAGGATTTCATCGTCTACAGTCCATAATATCATCAAAAGATTCAGAGAATCTGGAGAAATCTCTGCAAGTAAGCGGCAAGACAGAAAACCAACATTGAATGCCCGTGACCTTCGATCCCTCAGGCAACACTGCATTAAAAACAGTGTTTTTCTGGTGTAGTGTAACTATGGAAATATGTGTAGCATAACCATGGAAATGAGTGTAATGTAACCATGAAAACATATAGAGTAACCAGGGAAATTTGTTTACTATAGCTATGGAAATAGGTGTAGTGTAACCATGGAAACGGGTGTAGCACAATCATGGAAATGTACATAACCATGGAAATGGGTGTAGCACAATCTTGCAAATGTATGTAATACAACCCTGGATGTGAGTAGCATAATCATGAAAAATGACATATCCTTCTGATCCCATCAGTGTTTTATTTTTACTTCTGAGGTATTTTTGTTAGTTATCACAGGTTATAGTTCTGCTTCTAACATCTGGATTTTGACTGGGCAGTAATGATGTTACTGATGTCCTCACAACCTCCAGATAACTTTAAAAGTGACTGGGACTGGGTTTTGAAAAATGTCCCCATTTAATTTATGATGACTGTTTGTTTTGTCTCAGGCTGCCTGATGTGGCGGTGGGTGTGCTGAGCTCGCAGCGCTTGAGGGGAAAGCTCCTGCAGTCTCTGTTCCTGGATCAGCTGTACTGGGAGAGTCAGGGAGGCCGGGAGGGCATCGAGAAACTCATCGACGTCATCGAGAGACGGGCCAGAGTTTTACTCAGATACATCAATGCCCATGGCATTAAGATCATTCCCATGAACAAATGAGGATTCAGAGGAAGAGTATGAATAGTATGAAGAGTATGAATGCAGATGAATCACTTCCAGGTCAATGTGCTATAAAAGAGGGAGAACGCTTCCTTCCATTGGTTTGCAAACATCATCCCTAAAGCCTGAAGTAGATGTGTTTCAGTCTGTGTACAGGAGTTTATCTAACAAAACCTGGCCTTTTTCTCATCGTATAAGTAGCTGAGTTTCCATCCACTTATTTGCATTTTGATATATCAAATAAAATTAAAAGTTCATTGGTGGAAACAACACATATTGGATAAAATCTCCCAAAGGTGGGTGGATACATCTTTTTTGGTGATGCTAAATAAATAACATAAATGCTAATTGAATAACATCACATGGCTTATCAGGTGACCCTGTTATGCCCAGCTGTAGCTACGAAATGTTGCAGAAGGCAGAGGACTAATGAAGAAAATGAATGTACCTTTATGTCATCAAAGAAAGAGACATAACGTTGAGTATGTTTACATGCACTTAATAATCCGATAACTGCAGAAAATCTGATTTTGTCAGTAATCCAATCAATGCGTCTACTTGCACTTGAGTAATCATATAGTGGAAAAACTCCAGCTCTGTATGACTCAGGCAGTAATCCGATTTCTGCTTTGCGATCAGCCAATAAACTCACATAGGAATACATGATGCAGAGTAAAAGTCAAACTTTTTAAATATTTTTTAAAATATTTTTTTTAAATATTGTGCAATTTTACCTGAAAATGTGAACATGCATCATCTAGAAGGTAAGGAATATTAAAATACTTCATTTCATCAAGCATGTGGTTGGTTTCAGCATCACTCCAATAGTGTTTTGCTGCATCTCGTGGCAAAACTGCTTGCTTATTTCCAATATCTGTTTTCACACGTGTGCAGACAGAAAAATCTAAGAAATCAGACTAAGAGTTTACATACATACTGAGCTAAAAAAAAAACAGCTCTCTTTATCATATTTCTTAATCGGATTTCTAGACCTTACTCTGATCTAAGAAATCAGAGTGTGCTGTTTACATGACCTTTTGAATGATCAAATAACTGCAGAAATTCAGATATGACCGGATAATCGAGTGCATGTAATCCCACTCAGTGATATTAGATGGTAAATAGGTAATTGGTGTCATCAGCTAATCTTGAGACACTTAATTTTGCCTTCGTCCACTTACAATATGAAATATGCCAGTTTTTTTTTTTTTTTTAACTGAAAACAGTAAAGAGAAGTTACCCAGTATTGAGAGAGTCTTTTTATGAGCTACATAATAATACAGTGCCTTGTACAGAGCTGATAAAACCAGCCTGATTCAATTTAAAGGAGAATCAAGAAGGCACTACGCCGTTCTGCTGAGTAACACAGTTCAGGTTCTCTGTTTCTGCTATGTATCCATGGACTTGATACTCTTCAAAACCTCTTTCAAAGACTTTTTCATGCACTCCTTTTAACAAGTCAGCCTACTGACTGTCTGAAAATGTTCAACAGAAATCTTTTCACAAATTTGCAAAGCTAAATGCAGGGATGGGGGAGTAGCTAAGTAGTGCAGTACTTTTTTGTTGTTAGCTACAAATATTAGTAGCTAGTAGCTGTAGCTGCTACAGTTTTATGAAATGTAGCTAGTAGCTGTTGCGCCTACAATTTTTTGTGTAGCTATAGCGAAATTTTTCGCTACAGGCTTCAGACAATCTGGGAAAAATGAACCATATAGCGTGGTCATTCACCGGGCTGGTGACTGAGCCGCAGACAGCTCAAGCAAATGGGCACGCACTCGCCCCATGTGCTGATCACCCCTTACTAGTAGGCTTAACTCAGGGGTCGCAACTGAAATGTTAAGAAGAGCCGTTTTGTCCTTTCAGCAGAAATCAAACCACCTCGGGAGGCACATTTTATGTACGTTTACCGTCTTGTCTGTAAGTATATCTCAGTGTGTGCTGATGTTGTAGTACAGGCTGAAAATATAAACCCAAACCCAGACTTAGTTTCAGACTTACTTTGCTCTGCTTTAACCTTTAGTTCAGCTGTAGCCACTTTTCTCGCATCTCGGGAAACTTCTCCACGAGTTTCTTGTAAAATGTCTCTGTTTGACTTTTTATGAGGTTGAAGTCGCTTCTCATCCTCCAATTCTCATTTGAATTGTCCCGTTCCACCTTAAATGGTGCCAGAGGCACCAGATTGTCCTGCTGCGCCATTTAAGGTGGAGTTGGGAGAGTTTGAACGAGAAGCAAGAGAAAGAGAAGCGACCTAAGTCTCGCGAGTTGCTGCAGATTAAACGTATCAGAGTCATTATAAATGTAAAGTCCATTCATCTCCAAATTACCGATGTTTGTCTTCTCTCTCTTTGCCGTTTCCTTATCTGTGTGTACAACAGATAACAGAGAACAGTCAGTCTTCAGCGTTAAAGGGTGAATTAGCAGTTATGCATTAACTCCAGCTTTTAAGACCATTTATTGTGAAAACTGTGTTAGAATTGCGTGTTATAGCGATTTTACAGTAAAGGAGGTTTATTTTCCATAGAAATCTAGTTCTGCTGTGGAGCTGCAGCAGCTGTGCAGCAGTGGAGAGATTATTCAGGCCTAATTCTCACCCCAAACAGAGTAAGAGTCAATGATGAGGATTTTGAGGCTAAAGTGTTGCTGAAGTTTAATAAAGACTCTGAATGTGAATGTCTGTACGTACACCAATCAGACATAACATTATGAGCACCTTGTCTCTGTGGTCATTGTCCATTTTTTTTTAACAGCATTTGGCTGACGCTCTTATCCAGAGCGACTTACAATTTGATCATTTTACACAATTGGCCTGACTGCATGTCTTTTGGACTATGGGAGAAAACCGGAGAACCCGGAGGAAACCCACGCAGACACGGGGAGAACATGCAAAACCCACACAGAGAGGACCCCGGTCACCCGGCCGGGGAATCGAACCCAGGCCCTCCTTGCTGTGAGGCGACAGCGCTACCCACCACGCCACCATGCCGCCCTTATCATTTTTTATTTTATTTTTATTTTATCAGCTCCACTTACTATATAGATGAACTTTGTGGTTCTACAATTACAGACTGTAGTCCATCTGTTTCTCTGATACTTTGTTAGCCCCCTTTTACCCTGTTCTTCAGTAGTCAGGACCCCCATGGACTCTCACAGAGCAGGCACTATTTGGGTGGTGGGTCATTCTCAGCACTGCAGTAACACTGATGTGGCGGCGGTGTGTTAGTGTGTGATGTGCTGGTATGAGTGGAACAGTCACAGCAGTGCTGTTGGAGTTTTAAACACTGTGTCCATTCACTGTCCACTCTATTAGACACACCAGTGTTGTCAGTTTACCTTGTAGATGCAAAGCCAGAGACGACATCTCTTGCTGTACAGTATGAGCTAATCATCGTCTAGTCCTTCATAAGTGGTCACAGGACGCTGCCCACAGGATGCTGTTGGCTGGATATTTTTGGTTGGGTGGACTATTCTCAGTCCAGCAGTGGCATTGAGGTATTTAAAAACTCCAGCAGCGCTGCTGTGTCTGATCCACTCAGACCAGTGCAACACACATTAACACTCTACCACCACATCAGTGTTACTGGAGTGCTAAGAATGATCCACCACCCAAATAATACCTGCTCTCCAAGGTGGTCCTGGCCACTGAAGAACAGAGTAAAAGGGGGCTAACACAGTATGCAGAGAAACAGATGGACTACAGTCTGTAATTGTAGAACTACAAAGTGCATCTAGAATGTAGAAACAAGGTGAAGTGCTAATGTTATGTCTGATCAGTGTATCTTGCTGAAATGTTTAAATTGGAGCAGTTTTATTTCAACAGTAGACAAAGCTTTGCACAAAATTCTCTGGTTTGTATTCAGTTATTTTTGTTGATTTTTGTTAGGAAAAACCTGGAATGATTGACTTTTCCTTTAGTCTTAATTTTTGTTGGATATCATGCCTTTGGGTGTGTAAGTTTGATTGTTGGTTACACTTTTTGGTGATCTTTTTATATATTTGCAGCTTTTTAATTGTATGTTTCTTTCTGGCACAGGATTAAATGCAGTGTCTTGTTCACACTATCAGTTGGGCCTGTTTGGTGTGTCAGGTGGAGATTCGCAAACGTTCTAACAATGCTACACATTTTGGGAAAGTAGCTACAAAGTAGCTAACTACTATTTTTCAGTAGCTATCCCAACCCTGGCTAAATGATCAGTTGTAGGTGAGGCAGGCATGGTACCTCCACACAGTGCTAGTATAGTCACACCCACACCAGCTGTAACAGTCGAAATGAACTCTGGGAGATGTTGGAATCAACCTTTGTAGATTCTTGAACAAAAAGCTCAGCATCTTCAGAAGCACAAAACAAAACGTGATGATTTTTATTCATATGGCTGGAAAATGTATTCCAGCGTGATTGGCTCCCTTTAATTCGACAATGAAATGGATGAAAACCTGGCTAGCGACAGTCAATTGGGTCACATGTGAAGAACATCATGATGCATAAAAGGGAGATTTTTACATGGAATTCTTTTTTAATTATGCCTTTTTGTTGACATTTTTATGGTTATTAAGATATATACCAGGATTTGTTTATAATTAGTTTAGTTTTTGTTTCATTGACAGTTTCATCAGCTCACAGTATGTGCATAAATCTCCATTGCGCAGTTTAGTGTTTTCCTGCTCTAACGCTGGCTTTATACCTCTATGCAACTTTAGTATACACTCATAACGCGGTCCACAGCACTGCTTTGAAACAACATTTTTATTGTTTACTCCAATTAGCAGTAACAGAATTCTGTGTTTTGCACTGAGCTTATTTATTTTTCTACTCTGTTCAGTGATGTACTCTGAACTGGTGCCATAAAATAAACCGAACCTCTACATTAATCTGTTTCTGATTGACATATGAGTTTTCCTGGCCCGGAAAAGGATGGGATGCCCACTTTGGGTAAGGGGAAAGTACTTGTCCCAGGTAGAGGAATTTAAGTATCTCGGATCTTGATCATGAATAATGTGAAGAGTGAGATCGGCTGCAGGCTGGGACAGCCGGCTGCAGTAATGCCTGTACTAAACTTTAGTGCTCAGCCATTAGGCAAAGCTCTCTGTTTACTGGTCAGTCTACATCCCAACTGTCACCTATGAACTTTGGGTAATGACCAAGAATGAGATCGCAAATACAAGCAGCAGAAACAAGCTTTCTTCGCAGGCTGGTGGGCTGCACTCTACTTCACAGGGTAAGGAGCTTGGTCATCCAGGAGGAGCTCGGAGTAGAGCCGCTACTCATCCACATTGAAAGGAACCAGTTTAGGTGGTTCAGGCATCTGATCAGGATGTCCCCGGACCCCTCCTGTGGCGGTTTACCAGGCACGGCCTACTGGGATGAGACCCAGGGGTCATCCTAGGACCTGCTGGAGGGATTACATCTTCAGGTTGGACTGGGAGAGGCTCAGCTACCCCTGGAATAAGCTGGAGGAAGTTGCAGAGGACAGGGACATCTGGGATTCTCTGCTCTCCTAGCTGCTATAGCGACCCTATCTGAATTGAGACAGTTGATGATGATGATGATGATGATGATGTGAGTTCAGCTATTAATGGGGTCAGTCCAGTGTTCAGCTTCTTTGATGTGTCTGTCTTCTTTTCTCAGTGAGGCTTCTTGACAGCTACACATCCTTTCAGACCCATAGTGCTAAGTTGTCTTCTCACAGTGGAGGGGTGGACAGAAACACCTGGGGATCTGAAGCAGCTTGATTTTCTCCTCATAGGAGCTGTTTATCCTATGGGGACAGTTTTGTTGTCTAACAGGTTTTCCAGAAGGTTGTTAGGTGTCTCATTTATCCTGCAGCACTTTTGGAAACTCCTGTTTCTTTCATTTTTTACTTCTTTTTTTGACAAGTGGTCTATATTATTCTATCCTATTATCTATATTGTATATTATTATCATATATTCTCTTAAAAAGAAATAATTTGTACTTGTTGTTTGAGAGGAAATTAAATCATTTGACTTTTAAACAGTATGTAGGTGCATTAAATGCTGTTTTAAATGGTTGAGGTGCCTGATAGTCTGATCTTCAGAAGTGTTTAGATGTTGTGCAGGGTTTACAGACCGCCTGTGCAGGAGAACCGTGTGAGGAGTTCAAACTGGAGTGTGGGCTCTGTTTGTTTTATCCAGCTAAGTCTGTGATTAAACTGTACTTCAACAACTGGGTCACTTTAACCTTATTGCTCCATACCTGCCGCATGTCTTTGGAAGGGTTTAAAGTGAAATCTAAATCTACAAGATTTCCCTTTGTGTGCAAACTGGTCAAAGTTTGTGTTTATTTTGTAAGTGGAAATAAATGAACACCTGGAACACCCTAAAAATAACTACATGGAGCACCCTACTGCACACGTAATTGCACAACTACTGTTTATTTGCTGAATTTAACACAATGGATAAAAATAAAACACAAATTTTCCCTGCAGAGGATGTGTTATTTACTTATTTTAATTTAGAAAATCAGGAATGTGACTGTGCAAAAGAAAGAAGAAGGCTTCTTTTATCATACATCTGATCTGATCCACCTCTGGGGGAATTTAGAAACAGAGTAAATTAGATTTTCATGCTGAATTATGGCCATGGGATGGTCAGGCTTGAGAGCTGTCGGTAAGCAGTGCAGTGGGTTTCTGTGAGAACAGCTGAGCTGCATATACTAATTTTTCTCTCCTCTCCTCATCCTACAGTTTACACAACGTTTTTACACATACACACACATTAGCACATGATAAGCTCCTTTACTGGAGTAAATATACTTAATGTGTAAGCTTCACTCACAATATTCTGTTTCTGTCATTTCTCTCACATACTCTTTATTTCTCTCTCTTGCTTTCTCTCTCACACAGTCTCTCCCTCCTCTCTATATCACCTATGTCTCTATCTCTCTTGTCTTTCTCTCTCTCTTTCTCTGCCCGTTCTCGGTCTCCTTCTCTTGCTTGTTCTCTCACGCACATTCTCTCTCTCTCCCTCCTGTCTTTATCCCCTCTATCTCTTTCTCCTTTCTTGTTCTCTCTCTTTCTCTCTCCTTGTTTTATCTGTCCCTCTCTCCCTCTCACTCTCTCTACCCCCCCCCTGTAGGCTGTTATGTCTCACCACACTCATCCTACAGCTTGAGTCAGTTCTTTGGAAATGTCACTGTCTTTCTCTTTTCCTCCTTCATGAACGCACACACACACACACACACACACACTTGGTTGCAGGCACACAGCAAGCAAACATCTGCTCTTTAACAATAATGAGTCTTTAGATGTTTTGGATTTTGGAGTTCTGCCTTTCCATTATATGTAAAGTCTGGGGACACTTTGATCTCTGGAGGTTTTTTTTTTTTCCCGATCATGAAGCAACTCTGCTGATTCTTTGTGCAACATTCATCAAAGTATCTTCCTCAGTATGAAGAGCAGGTTTAATGATGGTTTGAAACTCTTTTGGTCCAAATGTGCCCTAAAAACATGAACGGGTTGAGTGCTGATGAGTGATGACATCACAAGGGGATAAAATGGGCGATGCTTTGAATTTTACCTAAGGTGAGGCTTTTATCAGCTGTTCCTTTAATAGTTTTTGCCAAGAAAAATGGCAACATCTAAACAAGTTTCTATTATATGTTTAGTTACTGCAAGCTGACAAAGAAGCAACACTAATTTGTATAAAGAACATGTGCTAGGTGTCTTTAGTACTTTTGCATGACTAGACTAACATTTAGTGCACAAGACAGCGCACTCAGATAGCGCAAATACAAATGTCTTATTCTGGACGTTCACACAGTAATAATAATAATAATAATAATAATAAAAATATATATTTTTAGAGCACTTTTCATACCAGTGGCAGCTCAAAGTGCTTTACAGACAGATGATATTGCTCAACAGTAATATAAGAAACTGAGAAGTATGAATTTAAAATCATGTAAAAATGTAACATAAGTTTAAAAAGATGAATAACAAAGAGCCGTTGAATTTTGTTTAAATGCCAAATTAAAGACCTGCGTTTTCAGATGTTTATTAAAAGTGAGCTCTGAGCTTGACTGTCTGTTAAAAAGTAAACTGAGCTCCACAGTTCAGAAGCAGAATAACAGAATGAGTCTCTCTGTTTTCTGCATTTTACTGAAGATGACTGCAAAAGGTCAGTATCTGCAGATCTAAGATCAGACAACAGACAGACATCAGGAGGTTTAAGGTCAATTAGAGCTTTAAAAACCAGCAGCAGAGCTTTAAAATCCCTATAAAATATCCAGGCAGTCAGTGCAGATGGGATATGGGATAATATGAGTTCTCAACGTTCATGTTGTCAGGATCCGTACTGCTGTGTTCTGTACAAGAGGATGGACTGTCGCTCTCTCTCTCTCTCTCTCTCTCTCTCTCTCTCTCTCTCTCTCTCTCTCGCTCTCTCTCTCTCTAACAGAAGGAGCTTTATGAAGCACATTTCTCCAGATAATCACTTCTCTTCATTCTTGAGCATGACCACGTTTTTCCCATCATTTTTTCCTCAGTCTAGCCAGTTGTTCTCATACAAACACACACACACACACACACACACACCCAGTGACCCCAGTCTGAGCTGAACAGAGACAGCTGAACGTTTCATTAATTCAGATGAATTTTCTATTTCCTTTCATATCAGTCTGTAGACAAGTGACTGCACAGCATGGTTACTGAGCTGTTTTATATTTTAAATGTATAAAATATTTTAAAATATTAAAGTGCCCAGTAAGTGGAAGCACAAGGTAGGTGTTTCTAATAAAGTGGCCAGTGAGTGAAAACACAAGATAGAAGGTAGAATAGTTTCTAATAAAGTGGCCAACTAATGAAAGCACAGATTAGAGGTTTCTAATTAATTGTCCAGTGAGTGGAAGCACAAGGTAGGCATTTCTAATATAGTGGCCAGTAAGTGTGTGAGTCTTCTGCAGCTGGATGCACCATTAGTCTTAGTGCATTTCTCTGTTGTATGAAAGAATGGAGTCACATTTCTCCAGAGCTGGATGCCAGGGGAATTTTTTCTGTCTTTGCCAACAACTGTGGCAAGAAGCTCTACAGCAATGAGGGTTCAACCTGGGTGGCACGCACAAAGGTATGACATTCTATTTTGAGACTTTTAGTTTTGTACTTTATTTTTTATCTTTTCAATGCTGTATTTGTCATTTTTTGTAGTTGGTTTATTATTTTACTTTTTGATATTTTATTGTAGTTTCTTTTCTATTTTGCTGTGAAGCATATTGAGAACCATTTTACTTGTGTGAAAACGTGTTATACAACAAAAGTGTATTATTTTTTTTTTGGTAGATAATAATATTAAAACAAATAATGTAAGAGATTTGTTATATAATTATTTATATTATATTATATTTATCACAGAATTTTTTGTATTATTTATTTACTTTGAGATTACTCACCATCTTCACACAGTTTAAGGTGAGTGTGTGATGGCTTAGGCATGCAGTTAGCCCCATGCTAATTGAGGTACATAAGCTTCCATTACTTGTTAGCTACATTAGCCTCGTAGCTCCAGTGTAAAACTATGAAGCTTCAGGCACCAAACATGTCTCAGCTGATTGTGTTTGTGCGGCAGCAACAACAGCACATCTCCAGATCAGAAAGCAGCGTTCATTCCTCTCTGCCCAAACATTCAGCTGTAGACACAACACCTACCTGCTTTCCTCTCTAAAAACAAAACCGCCCATACTCTGTGCCCACCGCGCGCTGTGAGAAAGGAGGTGTTATCTTGCCTAATGCAGCCGAATCCCTTTATGAAGAAAGGAATCAAAGGAATGAAAACAAAGGTGGCTGTAAAGATAGTGTTTTTGATTCAAATCTTTCTGGGCATGGCATCCTGCTCTCTCTTTCTCTCTCTCTCTCTCGCTCTCGACGTGTTAAAGCCTGAAAAAGACTCTAATAAGATACGCTTTCCTTTGCTGGGTCAGAGCACAGTTGAATTTTACTTTGAAAGCATCCATTCAGAACTTCAGGCACACATCCAGATGTGTAATTCATTTCCCCTCCTTACAACAAATGTAGTCAATCAGCCAAGACCTGTTGAAGTTTATTTATTTATTTATTTTGTTTTCCACTGGAGCTATGAGGCTAATGTAGCTAACAAGTCATGGAAGCTTATACCCCAACAGTTAGCATGGTGCTGATTGTCCCTTGTTGTAAAGCATTCTCTGTGGTTTTATTCATGACATCATCAATGACATTGACTCAACTTTCATCACATAACTGTTGACTTTAAACATCTGAAGTCCTGCAACCCCTGGAATACAAACGGTTAAGACATCAAACATTATAACATCTGTCATGACAGTTACCAGTAAGCACAACATGACACTGAACAAAATCTGTCATAAGTAATGACATTATGTGCTTGGTTATGTCCTTGTTATTTAGCAGTTACAGTGGTTAGGCTACTTTTAAAAAAGAGAAAGGAGGACAGAGAGTTGGAGAGATTCATCGCACAGCTCTAAGCTCCGTAACTCCGGCCTCGCCCACACTTATCCGAATGTTTGTAAAAAATATAATTCATCTTAGCATGTCAGCTTAGTAGATACTTCATAAAATATGATGTCAAATGCCTCAAGAAGCCTGGCAGTATGCGCACTGCATACAGTATAGAGTGTGAAGCTGGAGCAGAGATTTTCTAAAAAAAAGTGAAGGAGACATGTTACAAACACAGCAGACTTTGACTTGCAGGCCGTCAGACCTCCATAATTCAACGTTTCAAACAGACTCAAAATCCTCAAAATACTCAAATTCCTGCCAGAAAATAAAAGCTTAAAAAATTTAAAGAAAGCTACCACTTGCTGTGGGGTTGTTTGCATTGCAACAGCTATATCATCATCTCTGAAATGTCCACACAAGTGGTTTTCACTCCATTGCAATTACTAAGTTTGGGTTATTTATATAGTACATGACCATTTAGTCATATTTTTAGAAATTTGATGTATTTTTTTATATTTACAGTCAAAGTGATGCCCCATTTACAAGAACTGAGCGCAGTACATTCTGTCATCACTGCACTGCATATCAATGGAAAAAGTAAAGTTCAATGAAGTAAGAAACATTTTCACCTTTTTTTTTGCACACAGAAAAATACCCAGTTGTCAGTCATTTAGGGCATCATATGCCTTCAAAGAGGGACAATTATTTAATATCGCCCAACACTAATTCTTCAGTGATATGTCAGCTATTTGCCAGGTACTAATTTTAATTTTTCAGCAGTTCTACTGCCTCAGGTGCCAGAATGTAACTGCTGCGCCATTTCAAGTGGAACAGGTGATTTAGCTAGCTAGCTAAATCAAGCTACTACTGATTTTTCTATGCTTGATATAAAGAAAAGGATCATTTCTTTGTAGTGTGTCTCTGAAAAACCTTCATTTGGGGGGCCATGTATCCCTAACTCTTCATCTACCTCTCTATTTGAACAAAAATCAGGACACCCTACTCCTGGCTGTGAATGCGCAGTAATGGAGGGGTAAAGGGCAAGCGGTGAAATGTGATTGGACCTAATCCTTGCTAAGAGAAGAGCCAGCAGTGATTGAAAAGAAGGTGAATAAAATAACGTCCCATTTTCGCTAGCCAGAAATGCATGTTTGATGTGCAAGATATCAGTTACGATGGTATACAAAGTAATTTATTCATGTCCAAATAAATTGCATAAATAAATCATGAGTAAAGGTTTTATTTTATACATGTCATAACTGCCATGCAAAATCCTTTGAAGTTCATATATTTTTCAGTTTGAAAAGTCCAGTTTCTTTGCATTGTGTCAAAATTTGATGATCAAAAGTAGAATGACAGAAATGCTCCAGAAATACATGGGAGAAAATCTTGTTCTATTAACTTTCATTCAAAGTTAAGAATGTTTTTTTTTTCCTCCTGTAAAGTTTCATGACATTATTTTGGAGATGGGAGGTTTTACTCGGACAGTACGATATATTAGTTTCAAGTGTGTATTTGATGCTAAGTGAGGTACATCAACTTTCATTATTTGTTAGCTACATTAGCCTCATAACTCCAGTGTAAAAGTAAAGAAGCAAATTTCAGACACCGAACATGCCATGGCTGTTTGACTCTATTTTGGATAAGAAAGGGGTAACTGCACATTAGCTTTTAGCAAAACTATCACTTTAACTCTTTGCTGGCCACACCTCTCTCTCTCTCTTTCTCTCTGTCTCCTGCCCTTCTCACTACATGGATGTTGTTTCCTCTCTCTGCCCCAGAGGAATGCACTCAGAACAAAGAGTAGAATAAGCTGTGCGTGTATGTGTAAGTATGTATATACATTCGTGTGTGGTGAATGGTCAGTGGTCATTGGCATGTTTAGAAAGCCTCTCTGTAAAGCTGCCCTGCCTCTCTGTGCTGGGGTTTAACCCCACATGAGCGCCCCAGATTAGGGGGACCTTGCTTTGCCCTCTTATTCCCACACCCACACACCATCCTCCTCCTCTCAGTGGCATCCCAAACAGCTCCAGTGCAGCAGCTGCCCACAGCTTATACCTCTAAATATAGACAGCATGTGATGTAGAGAGAGCAGAAAAATGAAAAAGACGGTCACGTCACTCTTTTACTAAGTGAATAATTAAAGGGCTCATGTCATAGACAACTGAATTTCCCACTTTTTTGCAAAATAAAGAGCTTGTAAACATTGTTAAAGCTTATTCATAGTATTCGTTTATGTCATTAACCTCTTCAACTCCTTTATACCACCGGTGGTTCCAAAACACACTTCGTCATATTCTTCATAACTTTCATATTTCATAAGCTACATTCAAAAAGTGGGTGTCGTATGAGAGCTGTAACTGTCTTCTTTCCAGTCAGATCGATGGGTAATTTTAAACTCTTATAATAAAAGAAGCAGAGCTAAAATAACACAAACAGTGTCTAAGAGTTTTGGCCTTCAGGACTAAATTGTAAGCATATAACAATATGTCTAGATCATAAAACACATTGTCTGTTAATTTGAGGGGAACTTTTACAAAAAAAACAAATAAAATAAAAATTTACATTTATTTCATGCAGTTACTGAATAATTTGCCTTCATGTAAATTCAGATGGAAAAACCAAAATACACCCTGGAGAATAAGAGGGAAGACCACATCTCCATTTTGCTGGGCAAGTTGTGACTCTGACTGAACCTGATTAAAACCACGCAAAATAGACCACAGTGACCATGAAAAAGATTTAAATACATGTGGATACTTTAGATGCATCTCCAGAAAATGCTATGAGAAGAAGATTAGCTAGACTGGTGGACTCAGTCCATACAGCCTGCACGTCTCCAGAGTTCAGAAAATTCCGGTGTGTGATATTTTATAAATCTAATAAAAGTGGCTACCAAATCTGCCAAAGCTCTTAAATCAGAAATTCATGCGTATACATCAAGCTGAAGTCAGCTTCTTGTCTGCCAGCTTCTCATTTCAATTTTCTGTTCCACCTTAACTTGGTGCTGCAGTTACTCTGAGGCACATTAAACGTAGAATGAATTTAGAAAGCTGGCAAATATAAAGAAAATATCAGTTTATGTCAAATTTGAGACTTCAAATTAGCTTAAGAACTGTGCGTAGAAAGCTTGGTGTGGAGTTTAGTGTGGAAGAACTTCACTGGCCTGCACAGAGTCCTGACCTCAACCCAATAAAACACCTTTAGGATGAATTAGAGCGGAGACTGTGAGCCAGGCCTTCTCATCCAAGATCAGTGTCATTTTTTTTATAATTTTTTTTTTTGACCATACTTCCAGAAGCGCATTTGTGAGGTCAGACACTGATGTTGGACGAGAAGGCCTGGCTCTCAGTCTCCGCTCTAATTCATCCCAAAGGTGTTCTATTGGGTTGAGCTCAGGACTCAGTCAAGTTCTTCCATACCAAATTCACTCATCCACGTCTTTGTTGGAACAGGGAGGGGCCATCTCCGAAATATTCCCACAAAGTTGTGAGGATGAAATTGTTCAAAATCTTTTGAACAATGCTTAATGCTGAAGCATTAAGAGTTCTTTTCACTGGAACTAAGGGGCCAAAAAAACAACACCACACCATTATGCCCCCTCCACCAAACTTTACACTTGGCACAGTACAGTCAGACAAGTACCATTGTCCTGGCAACTGCCAAACTCAGAGTCATTCATCGTATTACCAGATAGAGAAGGGTGATTTCTCACTCCAGAGAACACATTTCCACTGCTCTAGAGTTCATTGACGGCGCTTTACTATCACTACCACTGTGATAGCACACACTTGCCCGGAGCGGTGGGCAGCCCTATCTACGGCGCCCGGGGAGCAGTTGGGGGTTAGGTGTCTTGCTCAAGGACACCTCAGTCATGGACTGTCGGCACTGAGGATCAAACCGGCAACCTTCCGGTCACAGGGCCAGATCCCTAACCTCCAGCCCACAACTGCCCTCAATTTACAGCTGAATTTACCAAAGAATTCATGAAAATTCCACAAAGATATGTTTCATATAAACATTGACTGATGGAATTCAGCAGCTAACCATTGGCTTTCAACCATTGAGTTTCAAGCTAATAAGTTTAAGGTTGGCTCCAGGCACAATAAAATGAAAGCTGCTTTCTCACTTTTCCTGTCTGTCTGTCTTCATTACCCTATTTACTTGTGGTATAGCTTGTAGAATGAAGCGAGCTGTGAGAGAGACTGAGTGTAGAAAGAGTATTCTGTGAGTTCTCTGAGAACATTTAGACTGAAATAACAGTCTCAGAATTGGCAGTGGCAGTAATGATGGGGCTATAATTACAGAGTTGGTTCAAACCGGCCTCTGCCATCTTCTAGCAGAGGCAGTTCAGTCTAATTGCCTGTGTTAAATGGGGTGAGACACATTTGGAGCAGCAGATATAATTGAAATTGATTGAATTAGAATTATGACTGGTGAAAACCAAATTAAGGATATATTTAATAGAATTTTTGACGAGGCGTAACAGAAATGAAGACAGATGCCAAGTACAGTTGCTGGAATCAGGGCAAGCAGAACTCTGTACAAAGTTGTACATAGTTACAAAAAGTCTTTAACTGGTCTTATTATTTATTTATTTTTTTTATATTACACAATTGTCCCGAAAAAAAAAGTTGATGCTTTGAACTCTTGTCTTGACTCAGATCTGTGCATCATTTCCTCATGAATAAAATCTATAAAAAAACAGTTATTTACAAATGTAAGTGAACTGAAAGTTGATTCGTTTATGTGGAAAAGATTTGAGCTTTTTCAGGTCAATTCTCCCTCTTCAAAGCTTCTGATGCTGTTTGATGTTTTAACTTTATTTTCTTTTACAGATCAAAAACCCCAACACTTTCATGATAACACTAGCTAGGAAGGCCGCAGAAGCCGTCCTTTGTTGTGGCCTCCTCTGATTTACGAGCTGTTTCAGCTGACATGGCGGATCGTAAAAGATAACACCGGTCAAAGTGTCTATTTGGGAGCCGCAACCTTTGCTGCCTTTGTTTTGGGACAAAAAAGTGTGCAAATCAAAGCTTGGGACAGTTTCTGGGCAGCATGGTCAACAAAAAAGACCTACTGGGCCTGGAATCGATTTTTTGAAAAGACTTTAGTATTCTATGATATTCTATTATATGGTTTTAACAATCTGTAATAATTGTGGAGTGATTTTAAGCCAGTATGAATCTGCAGTGTGTGTAGTTTTTACAGTCTGACAGTAAAAATTATGGAGTGATTTTAATCCAGTATGCATCTGCAGTGTGTGTAGTTTTTACAGTCTGACAGTAAAAATTCTGGAGTGATTTTAATCCAGTATGAATCTGCAGTGTGTGTAGTTTTTACAGTCTGACAGTAATAATTGTAGAGAGCTTTTAATCCAGTATGAATCTGCAGTGTGTGTAGTTTTACAGTCTGACAGTAATAATTGTGGAGTAATTTTAATCCAGTATGAATCTGCAGTGTGTGTAGTTTTTACAGTCTGACAGTAATAATTGTAGAGTGCTTTTAATCCAGTATGAATCTGCAGTGTGTGTAGTTTTACAGTCTGACAGTAATAATTGTGGAGTGATTTTAATCCAGTATGAATCTTCAGTGTGTGTAGTTTTACAGTCTGACAGTAATAATTGTGGAGTGATTTTAATCCAGTATGAATCTGCAGTGTGTGTAGTTTTTACAGTAATAGTAATAACTGTGAGATGATTTGAATCCAATATTAATCTTATTTTTTCCTTCTATTAAAAAGTTACTGTTGGAGACCTTTCATTCTGACCGTATTAATGTGTAAATATCACATATTGATAATATGATCCATAGAATGAAGAACCACACATACATTTACACATGCATTTGCTTTTCTAAAGACTCCTTCTTAAAGGAAATGATGTCATGGCTAAAGGAAAGCAAACAGGAATATGTGGGCAGGAAGGGAAAAAGCCAGAGAGGGAAAAAATAAGGAAAAAAATAACATTCCTTCTGTCCAGAGTCATCCAAGGGCACACAGACGACTGCAGCGTCCAGACTGCCCAAAGCTGGAAAACATAGTTTGCCCTGATACGGGTGATGCAGTTCATTCTCCAGGAGTTAGATGACAAACTGTGGGCGGAGTCACTCATACTGTCACAAGATTTGAAAGGGAACATAGTTTTTCTACAATTTTGTTTTACTTCCCACCACATATCACATCAATAATTAATTTTTCATGACCATATTCCACATTTTCTTTATCCCTCAAAATTCAACAGTACTGTTCTTTTAAGACTGATATATGCAAATATGCTGTGTTCTGACTGGCTGCCAAGTATTGTGCCTCATTCAATAAGTAGTAACTACAGCATAATTGTACAGGGCTAAATGTAATTGAGCTAAAATTAGACTGTTTTTGGAGCTTAGTTTCCATATATAGACTCACAATTAGATGAGTCTATATAACCAAAAGATGGTGTAGCACGGCATGTGATACCTCGGGCTTAAGGAAGACACTGGAGGCAGGATTCACAATTGCAGCAGCCATGATTTATTTCCCAAAACAAACAAACAAACAAACAAAACCACCGCTCAGCTAACCGACACTAGATAACTAGACTTCTCAGTCCTTCTCTATAGTGGAGCTTTTCAGCTCTGCCTTGCGTAGCTGCTGCTTGTCCCTCTCTCGCTCTGTCCCCTCTCAGCTCTTTTTAAAGGCGCTCACGCTGCCGGCCAGATGAGAATCAGCTGGCTCTCATTAATGAGCACCAGGGCCACGAGGGAACGAGAGCTGCCACTCCAAATATTTTAAAGTAAGTACAGTAGACTATGCTGTACAAATCTATACATATATTATAACTATACACATATAATTGTATGCAGAAGTTTGAACAGCCCTGGTCACATTATGTTTTATTGATGTATGATGTATATTGTTGTCGGAACAAATATGTATGCATTGTATCTCCAAAATGATAATTCTACAGGAGAAGGAAAAAATCTGCTTTACTTTTAATGTAAGTCAATGGAACCAGAATTTTTTTCCAAGACATTCTGAGACATTTCCTTTGGTCTCTTCATTATGGAATTTACATACAATGCAAATTCAACCAAAACGGGCGCATGTCACCCCACTGCTCATTGAGCTCCACTGGTTACCGGTTGCTGCTCGTATCAAATTTAAAACTCTTACGATTGCCTACAAGGTGTTAACAGAGCAGGCTCCTTCCTACCTGCACTCGCTCCTAAAGGCTTACAGCACCGCCCGGCCGCTGCGATCCTCCAATGAACGTCGCTTAGCTTTGACAAACATTCACACAAAGCAATCGAGACTGTTCTCATACTTGATTCCCAATGGTGGAACAAGCTACCTTCCACTGTCAGAGCAGGGGCGTCCCTCGCTATTTTTAAGAAACTCCTGAAGACAGAGCTCTTCAGGGAGCACTTGCTCTAATCGCCTCTTGCAATCTAACCACTACCAAACTCATCTCCTTCTTGCCCTCCTTCCCTTCTCTACCCCGCTATTACCCTTTGGCCTCCTTTAAGGCCTGACTATTTTTGTTTTATGTACCTCATTATTTGTAAGTCGCTTTGGATAAAAGCGTCTGCTAAATGTAATGTAATGTAATGTAATGTAATGTAAAGGACAACAGGTATTTTCAGACTGACAGAAATGGTGGTTTCGTCTGACAGCAGCTTTATATTAAATGAATAAAAACATGATGTATTTAATAATATAAAACATAAAATCTGACATGACTTTTTCTCAGGCCACATCTTACCTTTTATACTTTCTCCAATATATTAAATTCAGTAAATAAATAGTAATGGTGCATTGAAATGTGTTGTCTGTAGAGGATGTGAAATCAACAACAACATGGAATTTGCTGAGTGGAGACAGTGCTGCGCTCAGTCTGTGCCTTCAGCCTGAGCACAAACCAGCTGAGCTAAAGCTGAGGCAGCTCCAACATGAGCAAAAGCCAAAGAGGTTGCTCAATGTGTGTAATGATGGGTTCATTCCGCCTACACAGTTCCAGATGAGTGACTGATCATCCTGTAAACAACTCGTAAACATTCCTCCTCTGTTATTGTCATTATCTTAAAGAACTGCTAAGTAAAAGTTGTGTATGCAGTCCGTTAAAGCCGCAGTTCAAACAGAGCGTTGGTTACATTCTAAGGATTTAAACTGTGTATATCATTTAAGGATTACGACAAAACTTTCTAAGCAGAGTCAAAGCTCTGCTGTCATCTAGTGGTCAAATATGGATACTGCACAAACTGTATATCTGGAGGCCTCTGGCTATCACTGCCTCATCCCAGCCTGAGCTGCTAGACTTAATGACTTTTGAGACCTAAGAGAGTTTACTAAGAGAGTTTATTTATAAAAAGTGATGAGTGACAAATCTTGCAAGGGGGAAAGTGAGAAATATGAATCTTAATATAAAAATATAAAGGACTACTATAATCTATTCCAATGCACCCTGACCATTGTCTTTATTGAACGCTCCATAGTTGACCAGCTTCACTCTCCAGGGTGGTGGAGAGTATGATTTCTGGCACAGTTTACAAAGCTACTTAGTTAGTTTATCAGTCAGCTAACAGCCATTAGCATGGCCACAATACAGGAAACTGGAACTGCCCCCCCTTTTCAGTGCATAGATAAAAAGATTGCATATTTTAATGATATTGTATAGCATTCAGCTACTGCCTGGTGTTGGCACTGAGAGCCTGTGGCTTGGCAGATGGCCGTATGCAAAGGCTCACAGTAGCGCATCCTCCAACAAAGAGACTCTTTATCTTATTTGGTGCCAGAGGCTGTGGATTTTGTGTGTGAGGGAGGGTCACTGTTGGGGTGACGTGTGTGGTGAGTGGTGACCTCTCCCTCGAGTTTGGTGTCCTGTATGTGCCTCTTTCTGCCTGCGTAATCATTAAAGAGCACTTTTTGCAGCAGATCATGGCTATTCCTGTGTTTCTTCTTCTGCCAATGCTACAACATATTGACTACTGAACTAGAAACATCCCTGGTTTTCATTTGAGCATCATGAATATTCCATATAAAACTCAGAAGACACGTGTAGGTTCACTGGTGGTTTTGGACAGTAAATGGCTATATTTGTGTTGTAGTCATGGTGACCCCAGGTTCCTATCACCATCACTGTAAAGAAACCACTCTGAATCACTCTGTTTACATCTCACACACTGAATTCTGAATACATTTTATAAAAATGGGTGGAAACGTTCATAAGAATAAATAACTGAAAGAATACTACACAGTTTAAATTATACATATGATAATACATAGAAGCATAAAGGTAAATGAGTATGCAACTAATAATAATAATAATAATAATAATAATAATAATAATAATAACAATAATAAAAATAATAATCTTTCTTTTTTTCTGTTTCTCCCCACCCTTTTGGTGTCTTTCTCTCATTAATCTGCTATCATATTGAATAAAATATCAGAAGCTGTTCTCTGCGATGAGGCGTTCTCTTTCTTGCACTTCTGGGCTGGTTGCCATGGCGATGGCCTCAGTGTGGGTAGTGGCGCGGACTCACTTTATG
Organism: Pygocentrus nattereri; assembly: GCF_015220715.1. Lineage (NCBI taxonomy): Eukaryota > Metazoa > Chordata > Actinopteri > Characiformes > Serrasalmidae > Pygocentrus > Pygocentrus nattereri. Next base: position 30,944,280 of record NC_051218.1, on the reverse strand, counting down.
ACCGCTGTATTCTCGGGCAACATCGTTTAATCCGCCGACTCACTGCATTCACAAAAAAGCCATCACCAAAGTTTGTCTTCAACCCTGAGGAAAAACAACACCAACAACAAATCAGCCAGTTAAAACTGGAACAGACTAACAGGTGACAGTGTGGAGATGCTGCTCAGCATCAGCATCCACTCAACATTCCACATTCCTCATTCCTGCTGTGTGGGCTGTTCTGATGTGTCTTCAGCTCAGCCCAACATGGGCATTAGTGTAACAGGCCACAGTGTCTCACTGCTAAATTCTATTCTATTCTATTCTATTCTATTCTATTCTATTCTATTTCCAGAAAATTACACAGAAACCTCAACAACTAAACTGCCTTACTGCCTTTATTACAGCTTCCTCTCACTTTCAGTTTCTCAAAGAAATCTGCAAACATGCCTAACATTCAGTCTTAGAAGTTGGTCTATTGTTGGTCTGTTGATCATTTTCTGAAGTAACCCTGGACTCTGGGGTGGTCAGTCCATTGTTCAGCTTCTTTGTTTCAGACCCATCACTCTGAGTTGTCTTCTCTCAGTGGAAGGATGGACAGAAACACCTGTGGATGTTACCAGATCTGAAGCTTGATTTTCTTTTCTTTCTCAAAGATAAAAGCTTAAAGTGTTGTTTATCTGATGGGGCAGTTTTGGTGTCTACCAGGTCTTGGTTGAAATGATGGTTGGTAGGAGACACATTTTCTCTGTAGCTTTTAATAAAGTTTTCACCTCCTCCTTCCAAATGTAAGTGAATAATTTTAAAGTGAATCTCCTCAGAAAAATCTCCTGAAAATGAATAGCTTGTACTTAATGACTGTTTTGAAATAAGTGAAAGGTGGTCTCTGATACTCCACTGTTTATTAACCTAGTGTCATTTGCATGTTTCACGTTTCCTCACTGCTGTGATCTGATGTATTCTGGAACTGTCCATAGATAGCAACAAATGGACAATAGGTGATGGAGTATGCTCAGACAAGACCAGCTGGACTACTATCTCTCAGGAGAGGAGAGGTGAGTGAGAGAGAGAGAGAGAGAGAGAGAGAGAGAGAGAGAGAGAGAGAGACTGTTGAATGCAATGCACGTCATTCTTTTATTGTGGACTACTAAAAGCTCTGACGCATGTTCTCTCAGCTTGGAAGTGTTTTATGAACTTTGGCAATGAAACTGAAATATGCCGCTCTACCTAAATAGGACTGAAACATGTGAATGTGGATATAATCCACCATCACACTTAGATCACAAGGTGCTGTCTTACCTAGCAGAGAAGTCACTAAGTTGCAAGTAACAAATAAGTCTTAAGTCTTCACACTCAAGTCCCAAGTCAAGACAGTGAAGTCTTGAGTCAGAACAGCCTCCGGTTGAGTCCCAAGGCAATTGTCCTAATCTTCAAGCCGTAAACAAGTCAGTCTGCATTCTTCAGCTAATTTAAGGTCATAACAATAATGCTAACAGTACTGTAGCATTTTGAAGGCAGCTTGTTAGCAATGAATGGATTTTTGGGAACATTAGGAATACAGAATTAAAATAAATGACCAACCTGAACACAGCGTACAGAAAAGACCCATTGTTTTGGCACCTCACTGCTGCAGCATTTATGGTGGAACAGCAATTTCCAAAACAAGGCTGGTGAATCAACTTGAGATCTAAATGTTTCTTTTGTCTTCTGAAATAAAATAAACCGAACAGAAACACAGTGACGGACATTTGGTAATGTTGCCATTTATTCTATTTACGGTTGAAAATGAATCCATTCATTTAATAAATAATCGACCCATCTGCAATCAGACTCTCCACGTTTCTTCCACGTTGAGTCTTTCTGAGTCATGATGCTCAAGTCAGAGTCAGAGTCAGATATTGCTGTTGAAGTCAAAGTCATCAAATTCGTGCCTCAAGTCAGACTCGAGTCCAAATAGTCCACATCCTGATTAACTAGAATTAATAAAGTTGCATTGGGGGTAGAGATACAGGTTCCCACTTTGGAACAATCTTTCAGCCAGTATTCAGGATTCAGACACCGCCTCAGTCTTTAAGTCTAGGCTAAAACATAATTGTTTAGTCAAGCCTTTGGTAGTTAGTTTTTCCTTTAGATAAAAGGTGCAGATCTAGCACCCATGGAGCTTCCTGCTGTCCAAAGCTGTGCAAACCCCACCTGCATGAACTGACCCCCTGGATGATACTGCTGCTGCACAGACTCAAATTTAACCTCATCAAAGTTACAGAATGTCTGTGGTTTAATTTAGTCTGGAATTTCATCTGGATGATGAAATTCCTAAGATTTCTAGGATTTTTCTTTTTTCTTTTTTGGGGTTTGTAGATCTAAACTTTTTGCCAGTTTCTTTCTTTTAAAGTTGTATTTTTGGTGGAAAAGATTCCCCAGATGAGGCGCAAAAGATACCATTAGCATTTTGCCTTAACAATACAGTTTAGTTAGATTTTTATCTTTAAGGCACTGGCTAGCTAGTATTTTTTGGCTGTTAGCAGAAGTTATTAAATATTGCAATCATTTAAGGTCACTCTCTTTGTACAAACATTCTAATCTAATGGTTCCAAAAATGAGGCTTCCCCAACAGAACATCACCAAATAATAAACTATATACATACCCACTTTAAACAGCACTTGCAAAGATTTTAGCATAGATTTTCAGTCGGGGAAAGAATATTAGGAAATATGCAAATTAAACAATAAAACTTTAGAATCACTTTGCCCTTTGTTTGATGTGGGATGGACCTTCTCTTCTGCTATAGGCCAGATCCAGTTTAACATAATGAGCTATATGATGTATCCTGAGACGTGTTTGCAAATGTGTAGTTCTCTGTGTTTGGTTTGAAAGCGCAATATTGCCAAACCGGTGCATGTAAAAATAATAACTCATATTAGGAGCTTGCCCAGATAGCAATCATTCGGTTATTGTTGGGAAAATATGAGCTATAGTTTCAGCCTCTGAAATGTTCACATAAGGTACTTCATAACTGAATTTGGACAATGATGATATTCTATATTGTGAGAATTCTGCAGACGATAATCCTTTGTCTAAATGTGCTCCTGTGTTACCTAGAATGATCATTTTAAGAGAAGAAACAGCCATGAACCCACACCAGCAAGAGCTTACCAATGCATTCATTTTCTGTCACAGCTTTTAAAATGGTGAAATAGCTTACTACCACAAATAAATATTTAATAAGCAATGTCATTACAGATTTTAACTGAATCAGTTCATGCTTAAACACACAAGCTCAAGTAATGTAGCAAGTAGATCATGTGTGATTAACAAGAAAATATTAATATGATTATTTTTTATATTGTCCAATCTAAGTGAACAGCAGTTGTAGATATTTGTAAATATGTGAAAAATCTGCTGGTCTGGGTGGAGTTTCCTGAAAGCATCTTAGCACAATGATGCGATGATTCTTAAGTGGTAGAGTGAGTATCACACTGAACACTCTCTCCACCAGTTAAGATTGTCTAGGAAGAGGGAAAGTTGTCTAGGAAGTTTTTTGGAAAACTGGGCTTTGGTTCTTTGAAGGGGAAAAATCAAACATCAAGGCCACAGTGACATTCAAATTTGAAATTAAAGGTGATCTATGTAAAGGCATAGTAGTGTAATGGTGTTGAGTAATGAACTTAGACATGCCCTCTCTGTTTGTGTTTGTAATCTGAGTTTCTGTTATTTGTTTTCATAGCTAGTTGGGCCGCACATGCATGTTAGTATCACCTTGTGAAAACGTCAGCTCTCCCCACATTTTTTGTTTTGCCCTCCCCGGACAGTAACTGCTCACACAGCACACCTACACAATATAAGGCGGAACAGGACAATTCGGACAACGAGCTGAGACGCCTAAATATAGTCTTAACTGTGGCACCTTTTAAGGTGGAAGGTGACTTGAAATGCATGAAAAGGGATGAGGAGTTAGCTCCTGTTTGACAGCTTGGCAACACCTGGCAACATTAACTCAGTTTTGCTGTTTGACAGAATCAATAGGTCAGTGTGGTGGTCCTGTTTGTGAATGTTTGTGATAGCAACTAATAATCTTGACAGCAAATTATAGTGACAGTCTGCTAATCCACTACACTAATGTTAGAGTTGGGTTGAGTTTGTATAGTACTCTTTAAAATGATTATTGTTTAGGTTGGAGAACTATGGCTTTCTTTTATGTGTAGAACAAATTCCCCAGTGTGCAATGTCTGAAAATACGACATAAAAAAACATGATCATAAAAAATAGACAGTACTGGGAAAATGGGTGGCTCCGTAGATTTGACATAAACAGTCACCACTCCAACTAGAAGAGGAAAATTAAGTCTGGTATAGAGAGAACTGACCACATAAGAAATACAGGACCTCATTACAGTGGTCATGAACTGCAGTAAGTGATCAAAACTAGCTATGTGAATGCAGCCTACTCCAGCAAAGTGGGGAGGGGAAGTACTTCTATTATAGATATGCCCACTCTGCGCTTTTTTCCCCAGTGGTTGTAATTTTAGAAACTATTTTGTCATTGGACATCAAATTGAATCAAATTATAATTAAGCCTAAAAATATGTTTGCTTTTTTCACTTCCACTGTGGATGGAGGAGATAACAATTCTAGACTCCAGTATTCTCATTTATGATCGCAGTTAGTAGTTACAGTAATTATTCTCCACATATTCTATTTTCTTTTATTTTTAATCATCTCTCCTCTTTTGAATGAGCTCCATGCTGACTGAGGCATATGCTTTTTAGCAGTTTGTACCTTCACCTGAATAATATTCCCTTTAAAATTGCATGGATGTGCTAAATGAGTCATCCAACTAACAGGTGCATTCAGAACAGGCTGTTCTAGAAGCATTGCTGTGGAAACCTTCAATTTGTGTTGCTATGGATGTGAAAAAGTCCTCCATTCTCTACTGCATGGCTAGCAACAGACTAATCAGCTCTCATGACCCCTTACACCTCACCTCACCAATAATCTGCTCTAGGGAGAGTTTAAAGTCAGAGTTTGGTGAAACATTAAATGCACACAGAGGACTCCAAATGGACACATGTTTGGTGGCTGAAGCTTGCTTCTTTGCTTTGGAACTAAAGCTGTAAGGCTAATATAGCTTACTAAGAGTTATTAAATAATCTCTAATAGACTGATATGATTTCTGACAATGTTTGACACACTATTATCTATAATTATATGCTAAAGCGTGGCCAAATTACATGTTTTGTAGATACTTTTCAATAGAATAGAAAACAACCTCTGCAACAAACAGTTGAAAATAAATAACAAATAATAATAATAATAATAATAATAACAAACATTTTCTACAAGTGTGAATGAAGTCACTTTATTTTTAATTAACTTAAAAATGGAAAAAAATAGTAATTGTGGTATGTGCAAGCCTTTCCGCGCCTGTCCTGATGCAAAGCCTTAGAACTTTACTAATTCATTAGGCCTTAATTGATTAATTAGGACTAGTTAGGCAGGTCAATAGGAACCGTCAATAGGAAATGTCAGCTCTTGGCAAGAGTCCACTAAATTCTCTGACTCTTCAAACTTTGTGCTAACACCATTTATCCAGAGATGTCCAAACTTTTAATACAAGTGTATTAATCAAATTGTACATTGATCAAAGTATGGCGTATAATTAAAAAACAAATCTTTTTAAAAAGCCTGCATTTAAAAGCCTGACATGTATCCATACCTTTGATTATTTTTAGGATATAGACAAGAAGAATTAAAACAGAGAGAAGGCAAAATGGAAAAACTAGCTTGACAGAGATGATTATAAACAAAATAGTCCTGGACGTGGACACAAGATCTCTAAACACATTTCAGTAAGCTTCATGATAATATAACATTTTCTAGCAAACCAGTCAGTTTGATTATAAATCCACCAAATATGGTTAAACTTTGAGCCATGTCTTCTGCTGTGCATGGTGCATGCAACCAATCACAACTGATTCAGTCAGTTCCACTGTGGCACTATACCAGATCCAGATAACACCATGCAAATCTCCATGCAAGCCCTTCTCACTGTTTTCTCTTTTCTCCACAAACACTGAATACTGGGCTTCAGTTTGATTGAATGTATAAATACATCTAAACTAAACCATTGCTTTGTCATTTCTTGTAAACAGTAATGTGACAACATGTTCTTTACTTCTAAATACTCATATGTGGGTTCATATTTGATTTCACATAGATGGTTCAGAACGCTGCAGCGCGTCTGGTCTTTAACCAACCAAAACGGGCGCATGTCACCCCACTGCTCATTGAGCTCCACTGGTTACCGGTTGCTGCTCGTATCAAATTTAAAACTCTTACGATTGCCTACAAGGTGTTAACAGAGCAGGCTCCTTCCTTCCTACCTGCACTTGGAGCACCGCCCGGCCGTTGGGATCCTCCAATGAACGTCGCTTAGCTTTGCCAAACAGTCACACAAAGCAATCTAGACTGTTCTCATACTTGATTCCCCAATGGTGGAACAAGCTACCTTCCACTGTCAGAGCAGGGGCGTCCCTCACTATTTTTAAGAAACTCCTGAAGACAGAGCTCTTCAGGGAGCACTTACTCTGATCGCCACTTGCAATCTAACCACTACCAACCTCATCTCCTTCTTGCCCTCCTTCCCTTCTCTACCCCGCTATTACCCTTTGGCCTCCTTTAAGGCCTGACTATGTTTGTTCTATGTACCACATTATTTGTAAGTCGCTTTGGATAAAAGCGTCTGCTAAATGTAATGTAATAAAAAAAAGTAATAATATTTCAGCCCCTCACTCTCAAAACTATAGAAGTTATAAATTATTTCTATAGCAATGAATCATTCATAGTATTTACTGCAGATAGTATTGAGAGTATTAACTGAATAATAAACCTACTGTGAATAAAGGGTTAATCTCTTATACCTTAATATAAATGTCCACTTGAGGGCAGTGTGCCATTGTTCTGATCAGACTGATGCATCTTGATAGAGATGCACAATGAAGAGAAGGTCACAGCATGGGCTCTGAGTTAGAGCTTTGTTTTGTAGATTTGAGCTGATTTAAGTGTTGAGATGAAAATATTAAGCATGTAGCATACTGTGCTAACTTTTAAGTGCACTGCCTTGGTTTCATGTCTTATTTCAAGTCAAATTTAATGCATCTTAATTCATTCCACCAGAATACTGTCACATATTTTAATGAATGTAGTTGCTGGGCTTTAACAGTATTCACCAGCAAACATGTTCATTCCCAAAGAACAAGCAAAGCTACTCAGTGAAGACCATTGCATAAATAAACAACATCTTTACTTAATCTTAGCAAACACCAGGATTCTCCACCAAAGATTCTTCAGCAAGCACAATTATTCTCCAACAAATACATTCTACACCAAACAACATAATTCCTCAAAAAACACCATCATTCCCAAACAAACATCATCATTTGCTGACAAACACCATGATTCTTCAACAAACGTTGTCAATCCACAACAAACACCATCACTGCCTAACAAATACTGTCATTGCCCAATAAACACCAACATTCTCCAACAAACATCATCATTGTCCAGAAAATATCATTGCCCAACAAACATCATCTTTCCTCAATGAACACCATCATTGCCTAAAATGCAACAAGCAACAGCGATCTCCAACAAACACCAAAATCACCTTAAAAACATCATAACTCTCCATGAGACACCGTTCTCCCAAAACTCCCAACAAACATGACCATTCTCCAGCAAGGCCCATCATTCTCCAACAAATGTCTTTAAACACCATCAATATTCTATAACAAACTCCTTCATTCTCCACAAAGCACTATCATTCTCCATCAAACACATACACTCACTGGCCACTTTATTAGGTAGTAAAAGGTTGGACCCCCTTTTGCCTTCAGAACTGCCTTAATTCTTCATGGCATACTTTCAACAAGGTGTTGGAAACATTCCTCAGAGATTTTGGTCCATATTGACATGATAGCATCACACAGCTGCTGCAGATTTGCCGGCTACACATCTATGCTGCGAATCTCCCGTTCCTCCACATCCCAAAGGTGCTCTATTGGATTGAGATCTGGTGACTGTGGAGGCCACTGGAGTACAGTGAACTCATTGTCATGAAACCAGTTTGAGATGATATGAGCTTTGTGACATGGTGCTTTATCCTGCTGGAAGCAGCCATCACAAGAAGGGTACACTGTGGTCATAAAAGGATGGACATGGTCAGCAACAGGACTCAGGTAGGCTGCAGCATTTAAACGATGCCCAATTGGTACTAAGGGGCCCAAAGTGTGCCAAGAAAATATCCTCCACACCATTACACCACCACCAGCCTGAACCGCTGATACAACGCAGGATGGATCCATGCTTTCATGTTGGTTACACCAAATTCTGACCCTACCATCTCAATGTCACAGCTGAAATCGAGACATGTCTGACCAGGCAACATTTTTCCAATCTTCTATTGTCCAATTTTGATGAGCCTGTGTGATTTGTATTCTCAGTTTCCTGTTCTTAGCTGACAGGAGTGGCACCTGGTGTGGTCTTCTGCTGCTGTAGCCCATCTTCTTCATGGTTCGACGTGTTGTGCATTCAGAGATGGTATTCTGCATTTCTTGGTTGAAACAAGTGGTTATTTGAGTTACTGTTGCCTTTCTATCATCGCAAACCAGTCTGCCCATTCTCCTCTGACCTCTCACATTAACAAGGCATTTTCGTAGACACAACTGCCGCTCACTGGATATTTTCTCTTTTTTGGACCATTCTCTGTAAACCCTAGAGATGGTTGTGCGTGAAAATCCCAGTAGATCAGCAGTTTCTGAAATATTCAGACCAGACAGTCTGGCACCAACAACCACGCCACGTTCAAGTCACTTAAATCACCTTTCTTCCCCGTTCTGATGCTCGGTCTGCACTTCACCAAGTTGTCTTGACTACTGAGTTGCGGCCATATGATTGGCTGATTAGCTATTTGTGCTAACATGCAATTGTACCTAATAAAGTGGCTGGTGAGTGTATGTTCTCCAACAAATAGCCCAACAAAGTGCAGCTGAAGCTGTAAGAAGACTGTTAACCAACTCCAACTCCCAAAGTTGAATTTCTGAATTACTTAGGATGATAAAAACTGTCCTGTAGCAAGATGAAATAAAAATTTGTGAAACACAAATACAGTTTAAATGGCACAGAACAGCTAGTTTGCAACCTTTGTTCATTTGATAGTACCTTGTTACTGGTTCTAAAATTTTCATAATCAATGGGATTGATGATAAACCTCGCATGGATATTTGAGGAAATCTGGAGATTAGTATTTAACTCTTTTTATAATTTTTATTTAACATTTTTGAAATTTTACAGCTGTGTTCATCATTCTGGACAAATCTAACATTTCTTCCATTTTATTTACATTTTTCTATTAATTATATGAAACCTGTGAAACTGCACAGCACTAACATTACCCATTTTTCTGGTTTATATGATAGCATGGCATCAGGGTGTTTTATAAAACATGTTCAGGCTGTTTTAAAAGTGCGCTGCACACTAAAGTAACGTGATTATTTCAGCTGACGATGAAAAGTATTTTGCTAGACGAGTGCATTACTCTGGCCATTAAAAAGCTTTGAACTGTGGCAGATATAAAATTTTCATTTCTTGGCTGGGGCGTAACATAACATTGCAGGAGTGTATACAACAGCTAAAAGCTTCAGAGGTTGACTTTTCCAGACTTGTCTACTGCGGAAATGTAAAAATAGCAGGTTAAGGTTGACAGATAATCTAATCACAAGATAGTTAAACAGATACAGAGAGAGAGAGAGAGAGAGGTTCATGAGTGTTCTGGCCTAATTAATTTCACCCTGTGAAGTACTTTCATGGAGTGTTCAGTCTCAACTGTTTAAATGCTCCAAGCACAGAAACACGATGGTCCTCTCAGAAACTGAAATAAATCCAGCCTGGTTTCTGTGCTTTCTGAGATTCAGGCATTTTAACTTGGTTCCACCACTACAAGACTACAACTCGATCCTGGTACATTATACATATATAATGGCCCTTCCTTGTTAAAGCTGCACTAAAAAGAGCACAGAGTTCATCACCTCAATCAGCGTCAGTGCGTGAAATCAAGCACCAGCCTACCAACTCATTTACATACTATTTACATGATACTCATGCAGATGTTTTTGTCGGGAGCCAAAAAAATGACAGCATTCAGTAACCCTTGAGCCAATGGCTGTGCTCGTAGGAGGAGTTTGAGGTGGAGCAGTGAGTGCAGTGCTTCCCCTACTGACCAAACTTTATTGTGTTAAAATTATGGCAACTGGAAAGTATAAAACATGAAGTTAAAACATGTTTTTAAAGATGGTACAATGATGTGATAGTGAACTGACATGTTTATGACATGGTACGATACTAGTTGTGTTTTATATATATATACAATATAACTATTCAGTATAATAAAATATCCCCTCTGCTACTCACAAACATTAATATGGTATGGATTGAAAATTTTAAAGAAAAAAAACAAAACAATGAACCAAGAGACAGTCAACAAATTTTAAATGAAACTGTTATTAAACCGCCACTGTCTGTTCATATTGACCAGTGGCCAGTGGGATTGCAGTTCCACATTGAGCTCCAGTAGAGAATGGAGCCAGAGCAAACATCCAATTTTCTCTGCATTGCAGTCATTCCAAAAATGAAGAGCAATTCAGTTAAATCTTTTTAATGACCCTCTGCAGAGTGGACACCAGATGCCCACAATATATTCAGTGACACCAGCAGCTGGCAATGAAGAAATAAAGCATACCTCACCAACAGCCATGAATTACAGTAAATGGAGCTGGTATACAGCAGCTTAGCTGTAATTATATCACACACTTATTTAATCAAAGATAGCTGATAGCAATCAACCCCTTACATGGCCAGAAAAGTTTTATTACACACTTCTATAATCTAAGAATAGCTCAGGCAATTTGCATTGACGTCCTTGTAGTTATTGATTAAGAAGTCTTAGTATGCAATAAACCTGGATTTTTAAGAGGTTAAAGAAGAAACATTTTTGAAAAAGAAGACGACAAGGGAGTTCATAGAACAGCTACCTTTGATTCCTTAAATAACCTCTCTCTAATAGGCTCTTTGAATGAACACACCATCATTTTCAACCAAATCTCTATCTGCTACATCTGCTTGTACAGTTGATTACCATGAAGAGTAATCATGCTTATTTGGTAAATGACCAGAAAGCTCTTTAGCTCAAACCACACTGCCCATCAGCTTCTACTGTAAGCATGTTTTGAGTTAATGAATTTTCTGTTAAAGGGCCCATATTAAATCATTTTCTTGTGTTTTATTACATTTTATGTTTTTTATCCACTTGTGACTATTTTGTTTATGTGCAACACAGAGTAAAACATTTCATTACATTTCAACATAAATTATTATGACTATTTATATAAACAATGACTATTTTTCCATCTCTCTTTACTTCTTTGATTTAAACAGGCTGTTTCTATTATTGCACCTTAAGACTGATATATGTAAATGAGCTCTGTTATGATTGGTTAACCTGTATTCTTAAAAGCAGTCTGGGCTGAAAGACTCCTTATAACTTCAGTGTGAAAAGGCAGGGCAAAACTGCGATAGGCTGAGGATATATATGTACAGTTCTATGCAAACGCTGGGGCACTTCTGGTCATTTACATGTTTTTAATGCATAATTTATGTAAATTTAACATATTTGGAACAAACATAAAACCTAAAATGTAGCCATATGTTTGGAAATGAATAGAAATCTGTGCAGACAAATGATATATTTGAGTGTGTTCTCTGTCAAGGATGTGTCAATATACTATTTTTACATTTTTACTAGTGGTATGTATTACATGCAACTGAACTTGATGTTCAGTTTGAAATATTCTATTAAATTGATCTGTAATCCTAAACCTAACCCTAATCAATCATGTTGTTGATGATCAACCAGAAAGTTTATTAGTTATTTAAGTATCTGCAGACCATATATTTAAGTATATGTGAGACTATCGTGATAAAATGTCACCCATGGTTTTTGACTGGGAGAGGACTGTGGGGTGAGCAACACATTTTGAACAGTGTTTAAATAGAACATTAAACTCATCTCAGAAAAGCAAGGAAAAATCAGTTTTCCATTATATTGGACATTTGCATGAAGTAAATGTTAAAAAATCTACTTTACACAATTTTCCATCTGCAAGGATGTTTGGTGTCCACATTTTGCTTCCTTAGTTTAGCTCTGGAGCTACAAATTCAAACTGCACCCAGCTCTTCATTAAGGTGCCACAGGCTTGATGTGGTTTAGGACATAGTTCGACTTGAAAAAGTTATTATGTAAACCTGTAGCAACTTTGGGAGTTGTGCTGAATTGCTCCATAGAATCTGACTCCCTTTCCCATGCATGCTGTGGATTATGTTTGTAGTAATTGTTTATCTTTATATCTTCAATGTATATCTTCTGTTAGAAACTCAAGACCAAGGCCCAGTCCCATTTCACCCCTCACTCCTACCACTTAACCCTCCATTTTGTGTGTTCACATCTATGAGGTAGGGCGTCCTGATTTTTGTTGAGATAAAGGGGTAGGGCAAAGTGTTGGGGCTACATGGCCCTATAAATGGAGGTTTTTCAGAGGCACAGTCCAAACAGAGTATTATGAGGATAAAAGTAACAAAAACGGCAAGGTGGCTGTGCAAGCAACCAAGAAATCCCCCAAATGTGAGAGTTTTCTCAGCTAAAATTACAATATTCATTGCATTATCTTATCTGAATGTCATTTCATTGTATTATGGTCCTTTTTTTCATAAAAAGCATTAAAAAACTCTGATGTCTCGGTAGCTTGGTAGCTAAATTACCCATTTGACCTTAAATAGTCCACAAGTACTGGCGCCTGAAAAACTAGAATGTAACTGCTCAATTTAAGGTGGAATTGCAAATGTTGACTGAGAAGCTGGCGAATAGCTGACTTCAGCTTCATATCACTGAAGAATAAGGGGTTATTGCATTCCCCCTCTTTGAAAGCAGGAGTCAGAATTTATCACAGTGCCTGTTGTCTAATGCGTTCATTTACATGGTGAAGGTTTGTTCATTTCTATTGTAATGTTAAGTCATACTGTGTCCTAAATCACATCAAACAAGCCCATGCCACCTTCATAAAGAGCTGGAGGCAGTTTGAGCAGGTTGAAAGAAGTTTTGAAGATATTTTAAGGAAAAGTTTCAGTTGACTTCTAGTGTGTGTTAGCTAAATAAGACTTGTAGGTCAAGCTTACAACTAGAAAAGCAAAATGTGAGCACCAAATACGTCTACATCTGGGGTAAGTGAAAAACTGTGTAATCTTAATCTTTTGCCAAACACTTGATGAAATGTAACCCATGTAAATCACTGGCTGTGTGAATCAACTTTGCTCTACAGATGCAGCAGATAGACAGTAAGACAGAAAAAACCATCAAAGAACCATCACTTGAGCAGTTCTCTGGGTCACTAAAAGTGCTTGTTCTATGGCTTTATCCCAAAGATCCTTTTTGGCACCTGTTTAAGTGTTTTGGCTGGGCCACAGCTATCCTTTTTGCCTGAAGCAGAGTATCACATGCTAGCACAAAAAGAAATCTTTGGCACGGAGGAGGCAGTGGATGAGATCCTAAAGATAAAGCATCCCAGGCGGTGTATCTCACTTGTTTCTGAAGAAAACATCACCCTGATAGTTTTCTATTGTGATAGAATGTCTATCTGTCATCATTTTACTTACTAATGGCCTATTCTCCATCACAACAAAGCAGTTCAGAGGTTCAGAAAACAGAACAGGGCCTCAGAGACGCCAGAGTTAACAAGAATGGTTGGAATAAGGCTCAATCGATCACTTTGTTTGCTGAGATGTTGTTGTCTCAGGCCCAGGGGGTGAACTGTGTTTGGCATTTTGCAAATGCTGGCACAAGCATGGAGGCTGGAGAATTTTTTTTAGACTGCAGAAATGCTGCATCCAAAGAAGGAGTCACAAGATGAAGCATGTAAAACAGTATGCTGTTCTAACAAGTGCGTAAAGCTTTATTTTGATGGCCACTGTATATGCCTTGACTTTAATTTGCATTCAACTAAATATCTATTCAATTCAACTTAACATTGAACCTAACACTCAGTCTAACCCTAATCTTAACCTCAATATACTCCTTGGCCACTATATTATCTGTTGTAGCTCCACCTTGCTGGTGTAAAGACTGTAGTTTGTGTTAAGCCGGGACTACCCTACATGATGTATTGCCTGATTTTATGCTTGATTTGCCCCTTGCAATAAATTTTCACAATCAGAAGCAATTTTAAGACTCAAAATGTTCACGGTTCCTGTAGTGTAAGAAGGTCAGAGATTTACTCAATGAGTGATTCAAACGACAGCCAAGAGAAACAGGTTAAGAGACACGCATTAACAGCGGAGTGTGGAAACTGTAAAACAAAGGCAGATAAGAGCTTTTATTGTATTTATAATGTTGGATCCAGACACCAAAGCACTTGCTTTACATTTTCAGTTCAGCTGCCAATTTGTAGTGAAATATTTCTCCAGCTTTTACTGTGTCAAAGTTTCTCGATCCCATGTTAATGCCCAGTTTGTGCTTTCTCTCAAGTAGGTTTAGGCTTATTTGTGTCATGTGATCTAAGGTGATCTGGGAGTTTGAGTTCTTATTCGTAGCCCAAACTCTCTCTTTGATCTGTCGTCTACTGTGTGCGCCCACACGACAAAAAGAAATTCTGTGACAAACTGGCATTAAGTTCATGATGTCATGTAGTGTACGCCCAGCCTTAGGCATCCTCTAATGGTTAAGCTCAGTGGTTGGTTTCTGACAACAGAGCTGCTTTAGGATGGATATTTTTGGGGAGTTAAGTCCCTCTCAATGTAGAAGTGACACTGGCACATGTCAAAACCCCAGCAACACTGCTGAGCCTGGCAGAGGGGAAGTCTCAGGGCCTCCTAGGCTTATTATTTTTGTATAATAAGGAAAATACATGTCTGTTGAAATTGTAGTGATATTCTTGTTCTGTTGTTACATTTTGGAAAGGAAAAAAGGACAAACAGAAAATTGTCCAGTTGGGATTTTTCACCAAGCTGAAACAGTGGCTTCAGTTGTGTACCAGAACACTTTTACTGAATCACTGTAAAACTGACACATACAAGCTGAAATATATGTTAATGTCTGTTACATATTTCAAATGTCTGTATTTAATCTAGAATGGTCAAAAATATTTATGTGAATTAGGTTAGTGCTAATATACTATTCGAATCTTATAGGGTCGCTAACAGGAATTATTTTTGACATATATGGTCCAAATTTAAGACTTAAAGCTAGCTCAAAAAGGTTCTACACTCAAATCATATCTGGTCAACAGCGGTCCTGAGGCCAGAAATAGAGATGCACCTCTCACAGTTTATCTCTTCCAATACTGATTCTGATACCTATTCCCAGAGCCCCTCCCTGCCTCACATGACTCAGGATTCCAATCGATCAACCTGATGATGCTCAGCTTCATTAGACTTTCTGATGTCCAATTTGTTTAACAAGGTCAGTGTCAGGATTGGCCCCTCCCAGTCGTCCATGTGCTTTTGTTTTGATTTGGTCTTGTCCAAGTGCTTTTGTTTTGCTTCCTTCTCAGTGCTGCCCCCTTGTTTCCAGACCCTATCCTTCACTGTTTTCACCTGTTGCCCTCTTGTTAACCACCTGTGTTTTGTTTCCTGTCCCTGTATTTAAGCCCTGTGTTTTCCCTAGTCTCTCGCTGGTCTTTATTTGAATTGTTTGATTTGTTTGGTATTTGTTATTCTGGCCTCCGTTGTTTGTTGTTTCTGTGTTCCTTTGCGTCATGTCTGTCCCTCCTTTTCTCTATGTTGGCTCTGTGATCCTGGACTGTTTTGACCCCGAGTTTGGATTTGCCAATAATAAATCTTGCTTCACATGCGTCCGCCTCATCATTGCTCCCCAATGTTACAGTCAGTATCAGTGCTGATGCGATCCAGTATATGGGATTGTTGGATCTTTTGTAAGTCACTCTGGATAAGAGTGTCTGCTTAATGCTGTAAATGGAAATGGAATTTAAATTGGTCATTCATCAGAAACTGATCGGTGATGAGTGGGGTAGACAGGGTTGACAAACTGTGCAGCAGCAGATGGGCTACTGTAAATATATAAATAATATAGGTGGGTGTTTCTAATAAAGTGGCCAGTGAGTGGAAGTACAAAGTAGGTATTTGTAATAGTCCAATCTAGTGTGTCGTCATACCAATGCAGCTTTATTTATAGCTCCATGCAAATCGAGTACAGTTCCAGATACACAAAATATGTAACATGACAGCGTGGCCATTCATTTGGCTTTAATGACTGAGGTACTACATGGCACTGATTCATGAGCAAGTAAGATGGAATATAATTGGACTTTATTGCCTCTGGCACAATTCTTTATAATGGCTCCCTCATTGTTCACATCACAATAAATTCAAAGCGATTTCTTTTTCATAATAAGCTGCTGTCTTGGTCAGGATATGCATATTTAAAGCAAGGAGGTTCGTATAGTGAAGAATATGTGCTCTTGAGATGAGTGCAGAGGAGAATGTATTTAAAGTGTGGAAGGAATTATATATATATATATATATATATATATATATATATGTGTGTGTGTGTGTGTGTGTGTGTGTGTTGTGTATATATATGTATATCAATGTTCATTAAATATTTCCTCACACACATATACACACACACACACACACTATACATATATATATATATATATTACTTTGCTGTTCCTCCATTCACCATATATACTCTTAAGAGAATAAAAAAAAAGAAAATATAAGAATAACCCAAAAAAAACAAAAGCAAAAAAAGTGTACAGTATGTGCAAAATTGAAATAAAATTAAAGTTACACGTGCATATGTGCAAATAAGCGTAGCAGCTGTTCATAAAGTGCATCAAGTGACAGATGAAAACAGATGTAAACAGTAAACAATATTACTCTGTGCAGTAATAGATGTAAACAGTATTGTTCTAACAGCAGCACTACAGTGTAGGTAAGGTGCAGTTGTTGAGTGCAAGGTTAAATCAGTTCAGATTGGAAGGGGGGAAGAGGTAGTTAGTGAGGTGTTCACCAGCCTGATGGCCTGTGAATAGAAACTGTTGGTCAGTCTAGTTGTTCTGGACTACACTCCTGTAACGTCTGCCTGAAGTTAGGAGTGTGAAGAGTCTGTGCTGGGGGTGTGTACTGTCCCTGATGATGTTTTGTGCCCTTCTGATGACCCTGGTGTGATAAATGTCCTGTAGTGTGGGGAAGGCTGCTCCTGAGATGGACTGGGCAGTTTTGATTACACACTGGAGAGCCTTCCTGTCCTGAGCAGTGCAGTTTCCATACCAGACCGTGATGGAGCTGGTAAGAACACTCTCGATCGTACTCCTGTAGAAGGTGCTGAGAATTTTGGCTGGCATGCCAAATTTCCTCAGCCTTCTCAGAAAGTGCAGTCGCTGCCGGGACTTCCTGATGATGAGGTGTGTATTGTGAGACCAGGTGAGATCCTCACTGATGTGGATGCCGAGGAATTTGAAGGTTTTCACACTCTCCACCTCTGTCTCACCAACATATAGGGGTGTGTGTTTCTCCTTGGATCAACAATCATTTCCTTGGTCTTGTCTGCATTCAAGGAGAGATTGTTGTTATGACACCAGGCCACCAGCTCAGCCACCAGAAAAGTTTGTTGACGTTGGTATCTGTATCAATGCAGAAACACAGTTCAAACATTTCTATTCTAATCAAACTTTCAATTGAATTTCAATTCAAATCTTATCATGAGATCATAGATGACTCACATCCAGAGCTATGAGGCTATGAAAAGGGGCGGAGATACACATCATCTGCCTCTTACCGTGTGGAACTAGTGGATTTGTGTGTCCATTTACATTTTGGGTGAAACTGTCCAATGGATACTCAGGAAATCTCTAAGAACTGACCCATCACACCAGAAACCCTTCATTCTTCATTCAGTTCACATCAGAAACACATGTGAAATGGTGTGCTGAGAGTTTACAGCTGCTGCAGTGGTTTTGGAAAGTGAAAGATAACAGAGCATTTTGATATGAAACATATGAGTATCATGTTATATGCAGCACCTGATTTAATTTATTGAAGGACTCATTTAATGGACTGATTTAATTTACTGAAGCACTCAACTGGGTATTAGTAAACACTGGATCTCTTTGATGAGAGATTTGAAAAGCTCTACCCTTGCAGCTCTACCTTGCTTGTGTACAGTTAGAGACTGTAGCCCATCTGTTGATTTGTGCTAGACATCATCAAGCTTCATCGTCAATGGTCAGTTTCTGGCCACAGAGCTGTTGACAACTGACCAATGATGAAGTCAGACGCGGAAGAGGGATACTGATAAATTGAGCAGCTATATGTGAAATACATGTGTTTCTAATACAGTCGAAAGTGAATGTTAAACTTCCCACTGTCCACTACCTTAAGAAGCATGCTGGCACATTTAATTGAGGAATCTGCTCCCCTGCTGGATATTAACACTCAAAGTGGGAGAACTTTGGTGAAGTTTTGCCTCCTTTTCACCTCCTTGCTCACCTTTGATAAAAATACAAACGTTTCTTTTCTGTCATCACAGTGCGCTAATTCCATATTATGTAAGTCTTAGGGACAGAAAGCACGTAGCCCTTGTGAATTTCACAGGCAAGACGAGTAAACTCAAGAGAAAAGTTGAAAATGCATTTGAAATAATTATTCATTCATGTCCCAATCCCTCCTGAGCTTGGATTGAATTCTTTACCCTCTAGCACTTCTGAATAATGAAAATGGATTCAGCTCCATCTTTGTTCAGGTCATGTAAGCCTCTTTTCATAAGCCATTTGGTTAAATCACAAGTTTAACTCAATTAACTCCTCCCGAAGACATATTTACCAACTAAATTTCCCTCAACTATAGAAAGGAATGTTTAGGAAAGGCTCTGATTGCTGCTCATTTGCTTCAACGAAAGTGGATTCACATGCTCGGAATGGCCTGAGTCATTTTATTGAACAAGTTAAACCTCAAGGTCATCCTGGCCATTTGTTCCTTAATAATAGCCATATAGGTCACTATAGGGAGGGTAATACCATCTAAAATATAGCAACTGCAAGGACACCATCTAATTGACCAGCCTGAATAACTGCTTATGGACATAGTTGACCTCTAACTTTAGCATAATTGTCAAGCTCCAAGGTCTAATATGGATCACTTTCATCCAAGTTATTATATTATGTCATAAAAATAGAAATGTTGGCTGTAATGGATCTGACTTAGATATAACCCCATACTGCCAGGCCTTCTCCTGTATTACTGTGATTTCTAAATGCTGTTATCTCAATTACTCTGTTATGAAAATAGTGTGATCTAACAAAGGTGAAAATCTAATAAATTTTCATTGTATTTTTAATATTTTGAGCAAGAAAACATTAATATGACATATTTACTAATAATAATAACATTAATATAACATATTTCTTATTCCAGTGAGCTTTTATTATTGCTCTAATGAAGCAGATCAATATACAGTATGCCTGTAGTGATGCAAACTGTGTTCTGAATGTGGTTCAGAAACTATGGATGCATGGAGCTTCTTTTATACAGTGATAGGAAACACAGTATCTCACAGAAAGCTCCCATTCCACATACTGACCCATTTTACTGACCAACGTGGACATGAATGCTCACCAACATATCTGGAGACACAATTCAAACCAATTAAAGGGACAAATACAATGAATATGTGAGTTGCCAGGTGAGACAGCAATTATAGGTATAAGGTGTGTCCCAATTCAGGGGCTGCATCCTTTACAGGCTGCATTTGAAGGCCTATTGTGACACAGTGGCACGACTAGGCTGTTCCATTTTGAAGGTTCCTTCATATGCGGCCAAGAAATGGATCCCTCTTTTTCATGGCAATGAAGGCTCCAACAGGTGAATTCTTCACCAGCCAACATATCCCAAGACATGCCGGCGAGGATTTGGCGGCTGAGGTCTATGCTTATAAATGTTTTGGGTTTAAAGTTAGATGGCTAGCGATACAAATGTTAAAAAAGCCAACATGGCCTGAAGTAAAACTTACAGTAATGTTACAGTAAGCAGACATCTCCAGCTCCAATAAATGAAAAAATAAAACACATAGAAGATCTATGCAGCCTTCATAGGCCTCATTCTTTGAAGGATGCAGCTTTGAATTGACCTGTAGTTTGTGCTTCCACAAGAATCCAATTATCCATATCATGAACTATTATATATGACTACATAAATACCCTACAAGTACTTATATTGAATACATTTGTAAGCAGTTTTCTGTTGCTAATGTAATAGTATGCATGTCAGTTTATAATAAATAAAAATGACCCCTCAAGGATAATTATTATGTTAGTTTGAGATTATTATACATAATTATTATGTTAGTTTTTTAACCACAATTTTGTCTACTCCTGGGTTTTTGGATGCTTCATGTTTGCTATCGTTTTGGATGTCGACCTTTGCATGTTTTTGGCCATTCTCTTTGCTGCCTATGATATTAAACTTTGTTTGCCTGTTCATTCACATTCGTCTGAACCCTGTCGCCTCATTACAGAATACCTCACCTAAAATGCAGACGGCGGACCCCAAAGCTTTACAGAAAGCTCTCACGGAACAGGGACAGCTATTGGGAAGACATCAACAAGTCCTATCCGGAGTGACTCATTCCGGAGTCCGTTGCAAGTCAACAGGCAGAACAACAGGCTCAACTGGCACAACTGGTGAAGTGTCAGAGGACTTACTGGTCACTTGCAGAATTTGAACATAACTGAACCAGCAGCTTGCTCGAGAATGTCAGCCTCATCAGATGAACCCTCCAATATGGTATTCCCAGTAAGTAAATCGGATAAGTTTAACGGGGACCCTGATAAGTGTCAAGGGTTTTTACTTCAGTGCTCAGTCTTTTTTGACAACACTCCAGTTAGTTTGGATCAGGCAAAAATTGCTTTTATAGTCTCTAGACTCGCCGATAAAACATTAGAATGGGCTACCGCTAGCTGGACTCAGATCCATCACTTGTCATATGAACAGTTTCTCAAGGACTTCTCAAGGACTTGTAGCGTTTTGCCAGGGACTCAATGCAGACATCTTAAGTGAGTTGTCCTGTAAGGACGATGTCCTGAAACTCGATCAACTCATCATGCTAGCCATCAAAATCGATCATTTAATCAACCACCGGAACAAGACAAGGGGAGAGAAAAGACAAAGTAGAGATCCTGTCAAAATGCGACTGGGACAAGGAACCACAAATACCTTCTAGCCGATGCAATGCAATTCATCCCGGTTATCAAGGGAGGAACATCAACATCACATCCACAATCGGTTATGTCTGTATTGTGGGAAGGCTGGACACCAAGTGCTTATCTGCCAAGCCCTACCACTCTCTTGTTGTTCCAGCAGAAGGAAACTTCATACACATCAAGATGGTCGAACGGTTACAAGCTCCCATCAAGAAGCTCCAAAACCGACTTAACACTAGAATGACTAAAGCTACGAAAATTTTTGTAAGGGAAACCAGCCACCATGCAGCCCACTCCCCTGCTGTGAAGCGATAACCACCTATTGTCTTGGTAATGATAAGGAATGCCCTGGAAGCACCAACCCCCATGCCCGCAGAAAGCTCGTACAACTCCCAAAGCACCTAACGTGACACAACTTGAAGGTGAACTTGAAGTTATAACCTGAGTGTATATGTTACCAATCCTACAGCACGTTGAAAAATTTGTAGAATCGTGTTTCAAAAGTTATAATTCAAGGGCACGTAGTAGCTGACGGATAGAGCAGTGGCAATTTCTCTAAGACCGCAAGGGAAGCTCAGCTTCCCCTAAAATGTCAAAAATTAATGCATGGAGTGTTTTTTTTCGTTACTTCGAAAGTCGCTGGTCATTGGATAATGACGCTGAGCGTCTCTGGGGTGAATGGAGCTGTGGGCAGGTCGGGACATGGAGCTTCTGCAAGATGATTGGAGGATCAGTCGAAAGGCTGAATCCTGTTTCAATTGACAGCTATTTTGAGCTATTAACATCGAAAGACAAACTGCAACCCATTTCTTGGTGTTTGCTTGGTGAAATTACTTACGCATTTCCATTGTTCACTGGGTAAATAAAACATACTCATAGTATTTCCTTGTTTAGATAATTTCAACATTTCCTTGTTGGAGTTTAATTTCATGTCGTTAGTTCATTCAATCACTCATTCATACTGTTGGCTAGGTCGGAGTGAACTAGCCAGCTAACAAGCAGACAATGCTAATATTGTCAACCTGATTTTGGCAAAGCCATTTGATAGTCTTTGTAGCAGTCACGTGACATTGTCTCCTTGATGATAAAACAAATACATGCAAGATTTTTATTTTTGATTTACTGTAGAAAATCAAATATGCTGATGATAATGATATGGAGAAATTACACTAACAACAACAATCAACAATCAGTATATTATATATTTATATATTTACAGACATAGGGAGAGAAAGAGAGATGTTTCTAGTAGTACTAGTAGGCTTTCTGGATGCACCACAGAGCTGCTGCCTCAGTGGTTCTCTGTGAATTAACACAATAAATGTTGACTTATGGTCCTGCTGGCAAGAAGGAGGGGTGATGTCCCGAGGATCCTGAAATCTCAGTCATGCTAGTGTTAAAGTGGCAGCACTACATGGAGAACCAGTTGGTGAAGGATCTATTTCTCAACTAACAGAGTTAGTGGAAGTACAAACCAGTGCCCTACACAGAGAAACCATGTCCTACTTGATTCTAGAGAATTCTGAACTTGAGCTTATCTTAGGACTCCTGTGGCTCGAGAAGCACAATCCCACTATCTCTTGGCCTGAACGCACCATCACCAGGTGGTCTGACTTTTGTATGCAATCCTATATCCATACTCCCAAAATAAGCCTTGGTCCTACTTCAATAGAAAGCCCAAATGTTGAAGTGTTGTGTGAAATTCCTTCAGAATATTATGACTTAAAAGAAATATTTAGCAAGGAAAATGCCACTAAATTACCGCCACATTGACCCTATGATTGTGCCATTGATCTAATAGAGAACAGCGTTTTCCCTAAAGCCAGAGTTTACCTGTTAACCCAAGAAGAGCAAAAAGCACTTGATATATATATTGAAGAAGCACTCAGCCAGGGCTTCATTAGACCGTCCACATGCTCTTTGGCCTCTAGTTTTTTCTTTATTAAGAAAAAAGATGGTGGACTATGTCCATGCATAGATTATTGGGCTCTTAATCATATAACCAAATCCTATCCATACCCGCTTCCCCTAGTCCCTGTGGCCTTGGAACCCTTCAGGGGTCTAAATATTTCACCAAATTAGATTTGAGAAGCGCCTATAATCTTATCAGAATAAAAGAGGGAGATGAGTGGAAAACAGCATTGTTGACCACCAGGGGGCACTATGAGTACAGGGTGATGCCTTTCGGGCTCTCTATCGCCCCCTTTGTGTTCCAAGCATTCATTAATGATGTGTTCAGGGACATGTTGGGATGGTTTGTAATTGCATATCTAGACAATATTATGGTGTATTTGTCTACTTTCGAGGATCATGTTACACATGTCAGAGCCATCATGCAGAGACTACTATAGAACAATCTGTGTATAAAAGGTGAGAGATGCGAGTTCCACTCACAATCGGTGGCCTTTGTAGGCTATATCATAAGTCGCCAGGGCATTGTAATGGATGATCGTAAGGTAGATGCGGTTGTTAACTGGCCAGCCCCTAAAACCGTGAAGGACGTTTCCTGGGTTTCGCTAATTTCTACAGATGTTTCATCCATAATTTTAGTACGATAGCAGCGCTATCGAAACTGCATTCCGGAACCTAAAGGATGCCTTCACCTCTGCTCCGATTGTCAAACACCCAGATCCCTGAGAACCCTTTGTAGTGGAGGTTGATGCCTCAGAGACGGGGCGTAGGGGCAGGGCTATCTCAGAGAGCCAGTTTACCCCTGAAACTACACCCAATAGCCTTTTATTCGTACAAGTTATCTCCAGTGGAAAGAAATTATGGGATAGGTGATAGAGAGTTACTACAGTGGGTTGCAAAAGTATTCATACCCCTTGAACTTTTCCATATTTTGTCACATTACAACCACAAACATAAATATATTTCACTGGAATTTAATGTGAAAGACCAACACAAAGTGGTATACAATTGTGAAGTGGAAAGAAAATTATACATGAATCAAAACATTTTTTACAAATAAAAAACTAATAAGTGCGACGTGCAAAAGTATTCAGCCCCCTTTTCCCTGAGTGCAACCAATTGCATTCAGAAGTTGCCTGATGACTGCTAATGACTCAAAAGGGTCCACCTGTGTGTAATCTAATCTCAGTACAAATACAGCTGCTCCGTGACGGCCTCAGATGTTGGTTAAGAGAATATTGGGGAGCAAACAGCATCATGAAGTCCAAAGAACACACCAGACAGGTTAGGAATATGGTTTTGGAGAAGTTTAAAGCAGGCTTAGGTTATAAAAAGATTTCCCAAGCTTTGAACATCTCACGGAGCACTGTTCAATCCATCATCCGGAAATGGAAAGAGTATGGCACCACAGTAAACCTGCCAAGACAAGGCCGTCCACCTAAACTTACAGGCCGAACAAGGAGATCACTGATCAGAGAGGCAGCCAAGAGGCCCATGGTGACTCTGGATGAAATGCAGAGAGCCACAGCTCAGGTGGGGGAAACTGTCCACAGGACAACAATTAGTCGTGCAGTACACAAATGTGGTCTTTATGGAAGAGTGGCAAGGAGAAAGCCATTGTTAAAAGAAAACCATAAGAAGTCCCGTTTGCAGTTTGCCAGAAGCCATGTTGAGGACACAGCAAACATGTGGAAGAAGGTGCTTTGGTCAGACGAGACCAAAATAGAACTTTTTGGCCACAATGCAAAACGCTATGCGTGGCGGAGAAATAACACTGCACATCACTCTGAAAACACCATCCCCACTGTCAAATATGGTGGTGGCAGCATCATGCTCTGGGGGTGCTTCTCTTCAGCAGGGACCGGGAAGTTGGTCAAAGTTGATGGGAAGATGGATGGAGCCAAATACAGGGCAATCTTGGAAGAAAACCTGTTGGAGTCAGCAAAAGATTTGAGACTGGGGCGGAGGTTCACCTTCCAGCAGGACAACGACCCTAAACATAAAGCCAGAGCTACAATGGAGTGGTTTAAAAAAAAGAATATTCATGTGTTAGAATGGCCCAGTCAGAGTCCAGACCTAAACCCAATTGAGAATTTGTGGCAAGATCTCAAAACTGCAGTTCACAAACGCTCTCCATCCAATCTGACTGAGCTTGAGCTGTTTTGCAAGGAGGAATGGGCAAGAATTTCAGTCACTAGATGTGCAAAGCTGGTGGAGACATACCCTAAAAGACTTGCAGCTGTAATTGCAGCAAAAGGTGGCTCCACAAAGTATTGACTCAGGGGGGCTGAATACTTTTGCACGTCGCACTTATTAGTTTTTTATTTGTAAAAAATGTTTTGATTCATGTATAATTTTCTTTCCACTTCACAATTGTATACCACTTTGTGTTGGTCTTTCACATTAAATTCCAGTGAAATATATTTATGTTTGTGGTTGTAATGTGACAAAATATGGAAAAGTTCAAGGGGTATGAATACTTTTGCAACCCACTGTATCTGTAAAATTGGCATTAGAAGAGTGGAGGCACGCCCGCCAAGCAAGATGGTCTCTATTCTTTTCTAGATTTTCTATTCTTTTCTAGATTCAGCATAACTTATACACCGGGGTTGCATAATATGAAAGCCGACGCTCTGTCTCGCATCAATCAGTTTGAGCACGTGCACTCAGACAGGGATGGACCCGAATGTATTCTTCCTCCTGAAGTGACCTTCGCTTCGATTAGATGGGAGATTGATGAGGAAATAGAATGCGCAAATCGCACCATAATGGCACCTATTCAATGTCCCCCAGAGAAATTGTATGTACCATTGAAATTTCGTACACCACTTATTACTTGGGCTCATTCCTCCTTAACTTCAGGGCATCCGGGGGAAACTCATACTCAAACTCCTAAAACAACGCTATTAGTGGGAATCGATGGCCAAGGACATTCACTCTCTAGTGCTCTCCTGCTCCGTATGCTCTCAGTGCGATACCCCCAAATCACTTCCTGCCAAACTAATGCCCTTACCCATGCCACTCCGCCCATGGTCCCATTTTGTGATTGATTTTGTGACTGATTTACCAGAATCTCAGGGTTTTTTTACTACTGATATGACAGTGGTGGATGAGTTCTCAAGGGGGCTATGATTCATTCCATTTCCGGCCATCCCCAGTGCATTTCAGACTGCTGAGACTTTGTTATTTTGGTATACCTGAGGATATCCTTTCAGACAGAGGACCCCAATTCACCTCCCAAGTATGGACCGCATTCTTTGAACATTTAGGGGTCTCGGTTAGCCTTACTTCGGGATATCATCCTCTAGCTAACAGGCAATGCGAACATGTAAACCAAGAACTGGGCAAATATCTGAGGGTTTGCTCACATGAGAATCCCTCAGATTGGGCAAAATTCTTACTTTGGGCTGAGATGGCCCAAAACTCACTGACTATCTCCGTTACAGGTATGACGCCGTTTCAGTGTTTCCTAGGATACCCACTGCCAGTTGTACCCTGGACTGGGGCGCAGATGCACCTACCCACTGTGGATGACTGGATGAATCGCATTGAGCAGGTGTGGGAAGAGACCCATCAAAGGATCGAAGAGGTACTGCGGAGACATAAAGAACAGCCTGATTGTCATCGGGGCCTGACTCCAGTGTATCACGCAGGAGACCGTGTTTGGCTGGCTACTTAAGACTTCAGATTGCCACAGGGAAGTTGTAAGAAACTTCGGCCCAAATATATAGGGCACTTTAAGACAGGTAATACAAACTCCACCTGGACTACTGCTCAAAAATCATATACTCCCCTTTACAGTTAAAACAGCCTTTAAATGCAGGTTATTCATGTTCCATGAGATGTTTCTGATACAATTACATATAAGATAACCTGCTTGCATATAGGGAAAGAAAAAGTTAAAGTAAAAAAACAGGAGTATTTACAAAGTTACAGAGAATATGGGACTCCTAACAACTACCTGGAAGACCTGGTAGACACCAAAATTGCCCCCATCAGCACTTAAAGTTTTAATCTTTCAGAGAGAGGAGAAAATCAAGCTGCTTCAGATCTGAAAGGTGTTTCTGTCCATCTTTCCACTGTGAATCGATAACTCTATGGGTCTGAAACTATGTGTAGCTGTCAAGAAACGTCACTGAGAAAAGGAGACAGACACATCAAACAGAGTAACTGAACAATGGACTGACCTCAACATCACTGAATGTGAATGAATTAGTTCAGAAAATGATCAACCAGCTTCTAAAACTAAACTTTGGAGATGTGTCTGCAGATTTCTTTGAGAAACTGAAAGCAAGAATGGAATCTGTAATAAATGAAAAGGGTGGACATGCTTACTACATGTTAAATGTTAAACAGCTAATATGACTGAAAGTAAAATTAATTAAAGGTGGTCTCTTGTGTTTGCACAGTATGATAATTATATAATTATTGTTACTTTATAATGAATTACATTTACACTTGATTTACAAATTATATGGACAGACTCGAGTCTGACTGACTTTGTTCTATTTGTTTAATGTTAAAAACTGATAAAATCGTGGCACTCAAGAAAAACTTTTCATCAAATCCACATCATAAGACAATATCTGTTCTTCCAAACACAAATCTATTCTGGATTAAACATTTAGAATCTGCACTTTCCACAGAGTTCCTCCTCATGTTTTACTGAACCACAAGTCAGAAATTATTAAGCAAAATGTAGGACCTCAGAGTATTAAACAATCAAAGCTTTTTTTAGCCTTTACTCGCATGTTGTTCTGCATCTCAGTCCAAAACTCACAGAGTTACTGCATCTCTCCTGAGGTTCAGTTCCACTGTGACAAGGAAATGAAGAGATGTATCATGCTAGAGCCACTGAAGCGGCCTGCAGTTGAGGCAATTAAGACTACAGCAGTGATGTCTTATTGGTCAAAAACAGAAGTCTAGGCCAACAGCATGCACGGCACTTTACTGCACCAGTCTGGCTCCGTATGACAGCATGAGGTAAATGTCATGCAGATGAATGGACTTTGTCACCAATCCTGGCTAATTCCAAATCACCCACCCAGCTCCACTATGCTTAATGAACTAAAAAGAGGCCAATTAATCAAATACAATTATAAAAGTGGACAGGTGCTGCTGCTTTCAGTCCAGAGGGAGACAATAGCAGAATACTATGACCTTTTAGAGGGTGTGCAGTGCAGTGCACCATGGGACAGGACACATAGGTAAGAGGTAAAACCGGGCTTCTTTAAGGGCTCTGTAGCAAAGCCAAGGTAAAATCATGACAACTCATTTGAATGGTTTAAATAGGTCTTAAACAGTGTGTGTGGCATTCTAATAATGCTGTTGTTGTTATTATTGATATTTATTATATTAGGCCCATTTTGAATAATAACGTACGTGATCAGTCTGATAGACAACCTTTGTTTTTTTAAAAGAACAGTTTGTTTTCAGCACCAAAAAAGGGTAACAGTATTGTTATAGAACCTTTTTACTAGTATAAAGAGCTGTTTATAGACTTTATGGTGGCCAGAATATTGTGCTGTTTGTGAAGGCAAAAGTCAAATCTACATGGTTTCTGATTTACTCTAGATTGATCAGCTAGGATGTGATCAGCTTCTTTTTTTTTCTTCATTAGTTTTACACTGGAGCTACAAGGCTAACGTAGCAATCTAGTAATAGAATCTTAAGGCCACTCTTTAGCATGGTGCCACATGCATATCTAAATCTACACACCTCCAACCATTTTGAGCTGTTAAAGGGACACTATGGTCAAATGAAAAATGTGATCACAGCTACGTGTTGTAAACATGCTTACAGCCGTAATGGAGTAGCCTATTAAGTGAGAAGGAATGGTTGAAAAACTGTTTTTGGATTTCCTGTTTTGAAAGATAATTTAGTTAGTTGGCACTTATGCATGCAGTTCTTTTACTGCCCTGTTGCGGCTTCACAGCAGATTCAGATTTTTAGGTAAAAACTTTTCCTGCCAGAGAAAAGCAGGTATAGCTGAGCTAAAGCTTAAAGCAGAGCAAATTAAGTTTGCGTTTTCATTTATATGATCATTTTTAGTCTACACTAGGACATTAACACATACTAAGACATATTTACAACCAAGAGGGTAAAATGTTACTTCAACAAATGGACATAAAATGTTGTGGCTCTCAAGGTGGTTTGATTTTTGCTGAAAGGACAAATATGGATCTTCTTAACATTTAGGTTGCCGGCCTCTGACTCATCAAATGAGGTGCTTAAAGCTAATGTTAGCAAGGTAGCAACATAGACATCTAGATCAACAAATGAGTTGAAAGACATATAAAACCTCAGTTATATTCATTAGGTTATAGCTTAATGACTAGCAGTGAAGTGTATAACCAGGCAAACAGACAGTTTTTGGTGACATCATAGGGATTTCTGATGGTTGTGCGATGTATTTGCATTGTAGTGAGAGAACACAGATGAATAGAAACAATGAAAAAAGGTGTAATTTGTGAATTTTGTCAAATCGATGAGGTAGATGAATACTGCAGAATACTTGACAATGTAATAATAATAATAATAATAATAATACATTTGTATAGAGCACTTCCATATTGGCAGCTCAAAGTGCTTTACAGACAAGAATAGAACAAATTATGAGTATTCAAATAAAATCATATGAGGCAATGACACAGATCAAATTAAAAAGATGAATACCAAGACACACAGAATTCTAATTAAACGCTACATTAAACTGATACATTTGCAGCAGTTTCTTAAAACTGAACATTGAGCTTAACTGAATAAACAATGTGTAATTGAGCTCCACAGTTTAGAAGCAGAATAACTGAAAGAGTCTCTCCATGTTTTCTGTATTTTATTGAAGATGATTACAAAATGTCAGTGTCTGCAGATCTAAGATCATAAACAGACAGACTTTCAGGAGCTTTAATGTCATTCAGAGCTTTAAAAACCAATAGCAGAGCTTTAAAATCTCTCCAAAATATCCCGGCAGTCAGTGCAGTGTGTAAACGGGGGTGATATGAGCTCTCTGTGTTGGTGAGGATCTGTGCTGCTGTGTTCTATTTGTAGAGGATGGACTTTTTTCTCCAGTAAGAAGATCATTACAGTGATCAACTGTGCTGAGACAAACTTCTCTGTGTCACTCTTTAGCAACATTTCTTAAATAGTCTTCTTCTTCTTTCGGCTGCTCCCTTTAGGGGTCGCCACAGCAGATCATCTGCCTCCATCTTGCCCTATCCATTGCCTCTACTTTCACACCAACCATCTCCATGTCCACCTTAACTACATCCATAAACCTTCTCTGAGGTCTACCTCTTCTCCTTCTACCCGGCAGCACCATCTCCAACATTCTTTGCCCAATATATACACTATTCCTCCTCAACACATGTCCAAACCATCTCAACTTGGCCTCACTGGCTTTATCTCCAAACATTTCTTAAATAGTAAAAAGTACTATTAACCTATTTTTTTATAGTCTCTAACAGGCTTGATTATGTGGTTTATGATATACCATTGCAAACACAGACTAAATCATGTTGCAAAACTAAAACTCTGTTAGCAGCCATACTGAAGCTGCTGGATGTGTCTTTCTCTCTAACACTTTCAAATTCTAATTCAAGCAACAGCAGATAACTTCAGTGAGATTAAGCTTTGGGGGAACTGCTCTAGAGCATGTATTGATTTTACACTCACAACAGGGTGTAAAAAGGAATACAAATCATTTAGCTTTGGAGATTTGTTAGCAGTGTTGTGGAAATATTTCAGTTGGGCGCAAAGGTTGTTTGATGATTCCTAGAAAGCTTGTCAATTCTTGTTTCTAGGAAGTGTTGCAGTATCTGTGGTTTTGTTCAGCACACTGATGAATGTATGTGAAGGTTTTCATTATTTGAGCCTTTGAAATGTCTCTGAACAAGTCAAGACCAGCATGCCCCAAAAAAGAAAGAAAAGTGTCAACATAAAACAAATGTAGTCACATAGATTTACAGCTACTAGATTGTGCTAATCGATAAGCTCTATTCCGCCATAAAGTGAAGTTGCAGGACCTCTAGGTATTAGCAGTTTATGTTTTCTTGCCTGTAGGTGAGGCCACAGTGGGACTAGATGATTGATGATGCTCTTAGCAAGCTAGTTAATGCACATTTAAAAAGAGTAACAGTGAAAAGTAAACTTGGTCCTTTCATTCCAGACTCCTGGATGATTAAACCCTGGACTCCACAAACTCACACGCATGTCAAATTCAGTGTTTCTATATGTGTTTCTCTCTCTTTGTGGTCAGAAATCCAGTTCAAACATCTGTAAAGTTATCCTTTCTATTCCATCTTATGAGATCATATGAGACTAAGAAGAGGTGCTGAGATACATGTCATCTGCCTCTCGCTGTGTGGAACTGGTGGATTCGTGTGCCTGTCTACATTCTGTGTGAAACTGACCAATGGACACTCAGGAAATCTCTAAGGACTGACTCATTATGCTGGAAACCCTTCATTCTTCATTCAGTCCACGCAGGAGACACATGTGAAATGGTGTGAAGAGAGTTTACAGGTGCTGAAGTTGCTGCAGTGGCTTTGGAAAGTAGTGATGAAGGTAACAGAGCATTTTGATATGAAAAACATGAGCATCATGTTATATGAAGAACCTTTAAAGAAGAATTTAAGAAGATATGCACAAATTGAGACAATGCCCTTAGACTCTAGAGGGTTAAGTACCATGCTAGCTCTAGTTTATGTATCAACATAGATGAGTTTTTTCACCTTTAACATTAGACCGTCATCCATTGACTCTTCAGTGCTGCTCTATGAAGTCCCTTCACTTCAGAGTCCAGCATAGCCAAAGCAGTGCTATTGATTTGCAGTGTAAATTTGCACATCAATGTTTAGCAAATTTGAGTTTAGTTTAATATTTTTCAAACACAGTTGTGTGTGATTTATAACCCTTAAAATTAATGTAGTTGTGCTCATAAAATGTTCAGTCTAAAAGCTAGTGTCTGTGTTGCTAGTTGATATTGTGTCTTGATGAAAAATATTGTCACTTATGCTTGTCATAAGGAAACACAGCATCTCTGAAATTGTAACTTTATCGAAGAAGGGGAAAAAATGCCTTTTATGCCCTTTAACCTTTATATGCACTGCACAAAAGTTTAGAATCACTTTTTTTCATTAACTGCTTACATGGCCTGGGTTTTCTAGCAGGCCCAAAGTTTTATTACACACTTCTATAACCTAAGAATTTGCACTGTCCCAGTAGTTAGTGAATAATAAGCTTTACCATGTAAAGGGGTTATCAGGGGTTACTATAATACCAAACTTAGTATCAACATATCAACCTGATTATAATATGCTTTTAGTACTCCACAACTAAAAATAGGTATTCTGAAAGATAATAGAGCTAAAAGTGATTCTATGATGATTGATCATGATATCAAAAT
The DNA here is from genome assembly GCF_015220715.1 of Pygocentrus nattereri. Taxonomy (NCBI): domain Eukaryota; kingdom Metazoa; phylum Chordata; class Actinopteri; order Characiformes; family Serrasalmidae; genus Pygocentrus; species Pygocentrus nattereri. The sequence continues at coordinate 30,911,664 of NC_051218.1, read as the reverse complement.
GGTAAAATAGTAATGAATTAATCCGAAAATGCTTTGTATTTCACAATATGAAATTCCTGTGGATGAGGCTCTGAAGGACGGATCACTTAGCTGGCAGACATGCAGGATGTTGTGTCCATAAAGTAAATGAACAGAAGGCAGTGTCCAGTAGGACCAGACTGGAGAAGATTTTCTGCCAGCGTCTCTGCGGTAGGTCAGGTATATGCAGGCTCTGATGGTCAGTCTGTAGGTGGCTGGCAGAAAATGAAGCAAGTTCTTTCATCAGCTTTTCTCCCTGCTTTGCTATTCTAGGAAGCCAGACTGGCATTCTAAGCTGTTGAATAGTTTTCACTGCAGTTTGATGGCCTGTTTACAGGAGCTGTTACTGTGGTTTATGGTTGGTGTGATCAGGTTGTTCCCTCTTACTATAAAGATGTCCTTGTCAAGATGAAGCTCCCTTCACTGATGAACTGACTTGGGGGAAACTCATATTCTGTCTGATGTGCTATCTTTGAATGTCTTTGTTCAATATCTCAACACTTTGTTTCTACACAATTTTAAAAGGTTTTTTCAAGGGTTCTTTAGTAAAGAAAATGGTTCTATATTGAACCATGAACACTCAGAGAACCCTATGCATGATTAAAAGATGTCAGGAAATGTCATGAAAGTGTCCTCTAGACTGAAGCAGAATGTGATGTACATGTTCTATAAAACAACCTTTTTGAAAATGGTGTAGCATCAAAAAGATTTTTCGAGCATTACAAGCCTGACATTGTAACAATGCCAAAAGGCTTTTTTTGGTGCTATAGAGATACACCTTTTGAGAAGGTTCTACATAGAATCATCTACAGCATTTTCCATTAATTTGAAGAGCCCTTTCATGATAAAAAGAATCCTTCAATCACGCAAAGTTCTTTGAGTATTCTAGGTTCTATGTAGAACCATTTTCTTTACCAAAGAGCCCTGGAAAAAACATCTTTTTAAATGTGTACTTATATAACTATATGCATATGCTTATATAATTAAAGAAAACACCATCTTCTAAAGGGTTCTTTAGGGAGCCAACAATGGTTTTTCTATTGCTTCACTTGACAAATCATTTTTGACCCATTTATTTTCAGATTTGCAGTTTTAATGCCTCTCTTAGTTATTTGAACTCATAAGTAACTGCCATACAGTTTGGCCTTGTGTCATATTTTAATGTGTAGCCTGTAATTAGCCTAATCTGCTGTCCATTGGCTTTGATCTTTGCTTAGTCAATGAATGGATGATATTATTGATCATACTACTTTGTACAATAATGAACATCAAGACTCTTCTCTGTCCTGCACTTCACAAAACATGTAATCTCAAAATATTTCTGTAGTGCTGTTCCTGTTTCTGACACTGCTTTAGTTCCATTGGTATGTTTATATCACCAGCCTAAGGCTAATAGTTCTGAATACTGGCAGTGACAATAAGAAAAAGCACTTTTGTATGTTGCTCTGTTTTCAAATGTTAATTGTTGTAAGTAAATCTCTGAAACCAAAGTGGTAATAGAACTAGGTTATGTAACATGACATGAACATGTAATAGCAGATGTCATGTGCTGTCATGACAAATTATATTCTGTAACGTAACTGCGTCCCATAACCGCTAATTATCATCACAGATGTTAGAATGTTTGATATCACAAAGGCTAACTAGAATATGCTTAGCAAAAATAATATATAACATAAGCTCTTATCAACATCAAACATTGCAGCATCTGTCATTACCAGTAAAGGTAACATGATGCTGTTACATTGCTGAACAAAATGTCTCAGAACAACTCATGAAAACGCATGGCATCTGATATGATGGTTATGACAACACTATGTCAATGTATGGAAAAAGGAAAAATGCTTGCAACTTAGGGCGGCACAGTGGCGTAGTGGGTAGCGCTGTCGCCTCACAGCAAGGAGGGCCTGGGTTAGATTCCCTGGCCGGGCGACCAGGGTCCTCACTGTGTGGAGTTTGCATGTTCTCCCCATGTCTGCGCAGGTTTCCTCCGGGTTCTCCGGTTTCCTCCCACGGTCCAAAGACATGCAGTCAGGTCGACTGGACATGCTAAATTGCCCCTAGGTGTGAGTGACTGTCTGTGTCTGTCTGTCTGCCCTGCGATGCACTGGCAACCTGTCCAGGGTGTATCCTGCCTTTCGCCCGAAGCCTGCTGGGATAGGCTCCAGCACCCCCCCGTGACCCTGACAGAGAAGCGGCTTAGGAAATAGATGGATGGATGGGCTTGCAACTTAGGTTAATGACTCTTTTTTCAATATTTCTGGCCTAAGACCAATGCAATTATAATATATAATAAATAGTATTGTCACATTGAAACATTGTAAATATATAAAGTTATGGGGAAAGGGGAAAAAGATTTTGCACAGTGGTGGTGATAGGAACCAGGGGTCACCATGACTACAACACAAATATAGCCATTTTATTTACTATCCAAAACCACCAGTGAACATAAACACATCTTCTGAGTTATATATGGAATGATGATGATATTAAAATAGTGGAAAATCTGAAAAAAAAAGTCTTTTACTTTGGGGACAATTTGCCTTGAATGACATAAAAGAGAAAATATGTTCAAAACCTCAAAACTATTGTAAAGCAGTGTCTCAGGCATCAGGCCGTGTATTTATAAAAATGTCATGTACTAACTTTCTGTGAGGAAGCTTTCAGAGGTGGTTCCTATCACCAACACTGTGAACAGTTCTGACTCTGTAAGTTTCCCTAAAACGGAGCATTTCACAACAAACTGCTCTAAATGGCTATGTTTACATCATAACCATGTTATTATGCAGGAAATGGTTGAATACCCTTTAAATTACATGGAATTGCATTGCAATTGGGCTTCGAGACCTAAGCAGCTGTTAGGAGTTGTAGAAGTAAAATAAACTCATGTGAATCACTGTATTGTCAGTATAGCAGCTTTGTAAGAGCACACGGTCAAGCAGATGAATATAAAGTAGCCTCAGACACACACGGCTCCTCTGTAAATGAGATATGAGACGCTGACAGCAGTTTTGAATGGCACAGTTAGAGATAGCGGAGAATGAAACCAGAATGAAAATGTGACTGAGCATTTATCTGCACAATTGAGCACATAGCGCGAGTCTCTTTTAGAGGCTTTCTGGAAAAGAATTTCTCCCACAATGGAGCAGCGTCTGCAGGGTACACTCATGGTGGTATTATCCCTGCAGCTGGAGATAAATCTGTCAAAAATCTACAGCGTAAGGAGGAGAGAGGGGGCCATACTGTTACTGCATTATTTTAATGGTCCACTGTAGATGCTTTAAATTTAACTCAGCACAATTTTTCACTGGACACCGAATCTGACATTCACTCTAGCTGTAGACAAGACAGCTATCACCCGCAGTGGCAGGAGCATGTTGTAATTTTAGATTGATTATTTCTAAAGTGGAGTTCACTGAAACAAGAGGTGAAACTGTGTGGAAATTGCAATCCTTTCAATCCAGACCACATTCGTGTGTGTAAGTAGAAGAGGAGATATTTTATTCTGGTTTGAATTTGATGAAATGTTATTGTCAGATAGGAGCCACCTGGGCCATCTAGGCTTTTAGAGAAGACAGAATGACAAAAAACTGTACAATCAGTAACTTTTAACCTGCAATTTAGTCTGTGTGTTTGTGTGTGTGTACAGGATTTTGAAAAAGAATCATTAAAAATGTATTTAGTCATACATGTATTTATTTATTGCAATTATAAAGTAGGTTTCCTTATACTTCCTTTTTGGTTTCTTAAAAAATAAATATCGGACTTTATTTACAAGCACTTTGCAAATAAAAATCCTCTAAACCTCTTGTCCCTCTGGGTTGCAGAGGGAGCTGGAGCCTATCCCAGCATTCAATGGGTGGAAGGCAGGATACACTCTGGACAGGTCACCAGTCCGTCGCAGGGCAGACAAACAGACATATCAGACATATACATTCACATACATTCACCTAGGATCAATTTAGCATGTTCAATTAGCCTGACTGCACATCTTTGTACGAATAAAAATAGTATATAATTTAATTATATACTCTAATAATATATTAATTAAATAACATGTATTACATATAACAGTGCAATCAAATATGAGTCAAATCCAGAATAAAATAGAATGTAATATAATATATAGGTAAATCAATCATGGTAATAATAACAGAATAAATAAACACATAAATAAATAACATGTTTAACAATAATATACAACTATAAAACTTCCATCCATCTATCTTCTAAGCCACTTAAGGGGGTGGGGGGTGCTGGAGCCTATCCCAGTGGTCATCGGACGGAAGGCAGGGTACACCCTGGACAGGTCTCCAGTCCATCGCAGGGCAGACAGACAGACACAGACAGTCACTCACACACTCACACCCAGGGACAATTTAGCATGTCCAGTTGGCCTGACTGCATATCTTTGGACAGTGGGAGGAACCCGGAGAACCCAGAGGAAACCCACGCAGACACGGGGAGAACATGCAATTTCCACACAGAGAGGACCCCGGTCACCCAGCCGGGGAATCTAACCCAGGCCCTCCTCGCTGTGAGGCGACAGCGCCACCGTGCCGCCACTATAAAACATATATTTTAAAATGTACTTTAATATTTTATTTTAATGTTCTTCTAATGCATGTGTATGAACTCATGCACCTTATGAAAGGGAATAATCAGCTCTTTCCACATTTCTGTTAAACCACATAAAGAAAAGTCCTCAAATTGACATGCTTCATTCAACATGCTTAAGAAACATGTTTTTCAGGCTCTATGAGAGTGATGCCTTTACAGTACAGCCTCTGATGCAGTCCTTGTGTACTGGATTCATAATCTACTGCTTTAAAGCTCTTTTCATGTTTGCACTTTCATGTTTTGAGCCAAATCCGATGAAGCACTGGCTGCTTTTCACACGGCAGGCATTTCTACACAGCACACAGAACAGACCTGATCTGCGCTACAGCATACAACCATATACAACACTGCACTGCATCTTAACACAAGATCAGCTGATCTGCTCACTGTGATCAGATATGGTCATGCTTTGACAGTCCCCTAAATCCTAAGTATTAACCAGAGTTAGGGCAAAATGCTTTGAAAAAGTAGTGATGGCTGAATTATGTATCATAATGGAATATATGTATTATAGACTTAGACTTAGACTTTATTGTCATTTAAATTTACACCATACAGTGTGCATTTGAACACAATTACATTGCATTGGCTCTGAGTATCGGGGAGAAAAAAAACAACAAAAAAAATTTGGGGGGATTTTTTAATTAATATAATTACGCTGTTAATATGTTAAGTGAAAAATGTTCTCTAATGTTCAGATCCATTAATCCTCATCAACCCCCGCCCCCACCACTGAAAAAAGAGCTCAGCAATAATTTGATTTATCAGTTTACTCAGGCTTTAGCAGGACCTTCAGTGTATGTAAATAATCTGTTAATTGAGAGCCCCTCTAATAAGCATTTGTTACATGCTGTGCACTGATTTTAAAATAGCTAGTAGTTACTAGCAAGGATCTTCTTTAGAATGCATGTATGCTTTTTAGTAATAAAGTGATAAGTATTCCAAAAATATTCTCCTAAAAAAATGTAAATGTGTTCTAAATACTGCCTTTACAAAATTGAACTTGCACTTAATACAGATACTTAATTTCTGTAATCTGATTTTTGTATTTTTTGTATTTTTTGTATCACAATACTTGTATTCTGTTATACACCAGCCCTGGTATTAACCAGGTAAGCATGGGGTACAAACTCCAAAGGGCTGTATAATTATTTTGGGTGAAATTATGGTAAATGATAATACAGTGTAGCTAACTAGACTGTATTATCATTTACCAACAGGTTGTAGCTAAAACATAAATAAAAATAGGACATAGTATTTTTTTTTCATGATTGGATAATTAATTGGGGCAACATGGTGGCAAATACAACTATTCCAAATTTCCATGTAACATCACATGTTGGATTAATAAATTAGGTTGGTTTAATTGGTGAATTTGATGGATGCAGCTAACTAACCATCATGTGGAGGGGGCAGTATTTCTCGGTCTTCTGGGCTTTCCGAGAAATTCTAATGATTTCTGTAAAAAATAGAATTCTGTAATATTTAGTTCATTTTCATTTAATATACCAATTTGGCTGTATTTACACTCAAGTATTGTAAAAATAATCTCTTGTTTCATTATTAAGTTTTGGTTGGATAAAGCTCTTCCAACATCCAATGGAATAAAAAAAGTTCTCTCTGTGGTATCTAGGTAGAAACAGTGAAGCTGCTGTTCCATTGGTTAGGACTTCAGGAGCTGGAGTGAAGGACTTACACTTCAGATTAACTACCAATATACTTCATAAATGACAGAGGAATCAACCAATCAAGGCCAGTTTTGTGAGAAAAAAAATCTTCACTCTAGTCCCTTTGAAAGTTCTAGATATGTCATGTTATATTTTGTTCATCTGACAGTCTTCACATATTCACATTTCATTTATCAAAAAAATGTTCATAGTGCTGACATGCATCTAAAATATTATTAGTATGCTAGCAGAAATTAGCATTTTAATGGAATTGTTGTTTTTTTAACTGAGTTGTGGCTTTCATGACACAAACTGAAGGCCTACCTCTAATGGTCTCGGCTCTCCACTAGTTATTACACTTTTAGTTTTTGTAAGATTTCATTTAATCACAATTTTCTTGTATGCATTTGAAGGTGCATGCAAAAAAACTGTTTCATTAGCTCTGCTAGCATCAGAAACCATGTCAGTCTCTGAGCTGCTTTGAATTTACTGAAGAACCTTAGAAAAAGTACTTTTTGTAAAGTGTTGTAACTCTTATTTATTATTGTTATTACATTATTTTCAACTTTCATTTTGACTGGGATTTGGCAATCCTTCTAAAACCAAGACCTGTCTATGAGTGTGTTTACATGCACTCAATAATCCAATCATAATCTGATTTCTGCAGGTGTCTGATTATTCATGGCCATGTAAACAGCACACTACAATTTCTTAGATCAGAGTAAGTTCTAGAAATCTGATGATGACGAATTCTGATAAGGAGAGATTTTAACTCAGTAATCAGATATCTCAGTGAATGTAAACTCTTACTCTGATTTCTTTCGGATTTATCAGTCTGTGCATGTGCGAAAATAGATGGCATACTGGGAATAAGTGAGCAACCAAAATGAGGGATTTTAATATTCTTATTCTTCTAGATGATGTATGTTCATATTTTCAGGTAAATGCTGTGTTTGTGGAATGTTAAAAAACAAAGTCGCAGTGTGAAGTTTGATTACAAACTTCAAAGGCAGAAATCTGATTACCGCCTGACTCATACAGACCTGGAATTTCCCCATTAGCTGATTACTCAAGTGCATGTGAACGCATTGATTAGATCACTAACAAAATCTGATTTTCTGCAGTTATCTGACTATTAAGTGCATGTAAACACTATGTTGAACTACATTAGCCCAAACAGAGCTGAATATCCTACAGGTATAAGGCAAACTAAATTACTTCATCAAACTTCCGCAGGAATCATGTATAAAAACACATTTCTGACACTGTTTTACTGATAGTAGTGAACACTACACTGAACTACAACACATCCCGCAACTGTTGCACGTAAAATCACGCTGACCTTATATGCACTTTAGTCGCGTAGACTAACCTATTAGATACTTTCTTCATCTGAAGTAGCCGACAGCTCAGCGCGCTCTACACAGTCCGCTCACGCTAATAATGCCCCACTGAATATTTTACACACAATTTATATTTAATCTGCAGACACAGATTTGAATCTGAGTGAGGCTGTTCCATATTCTGCCCACCAGGCATTTGGCTTCACATACATTTTTAATGAACACAAATCTGTCTGACCAAAAAAATGTGCTCAAACACAAGTACGCACACACACTTCGGATAAAACATTTGACTTTCATCCTGAGAGAAGGCCCGGTCTTGCTCACTGTGTGCCCACAGTCTGTAATATATATAATATAATATATATAATGTGTGTCACTCTTTACCCTCCGTTCCAGCTTCCATTCTTTTCAGGAGACTCACTTTCAGTTTTCCAAAGAAATCTGCAGACACACCCCCAAAGTTCAGTCTTAAAAGTTGATCGTTTTCTGAACTAATTCAAACACATTTAGTGATGTTGAGGTCTGGGGTGGTCAGTCTGTTGTTCAGCTTCTTTGTTTGGTGTGTCTGTCTCCTTTTCTCTGTGAGGTCTTCTTGACAGCTACACATTCTTTCCCATAGCGCTGAGTTCTCTTCTCACAGTGGAAGGATGGATAGAAACACTTGTGAATGTTTTTCAGATCTGAAGCAGCTTGATCTTCTCCTCTCTCTCAAAATTAAAGCTATAAGTGCTGTTTATCTGATGGGGGCATTTTTGCTGTATACAAGGTCTTACAGGTGGTTGTTAGGAGCCTATTTTTTTCTGCAGACACTCATAAATTAATAACATTTAATTTAAACTCCAGTTTTGGAAATAACTGTTTCTCGCTGTCGCTTTCTCCTTACTTGTAGAGGTGGATAATCTCACATCTAATCTCAGAAATAACTTGCACTAAATAGTTGTTTTGAAACCCTCTGGTCTTTGACTTTTGTATGTGTACCTTTGCTTGTGTGCATCTAACTGGCAACCCTGAGCTTCTTCACGAGCTGTGTGTGATGAAGCGAGACTGAGGGACATTACAAGGTAAGCTCATGATTTATAAATATATGGAGAGCATAATTGCACACACAATGAACATTTCCCACATACACCCTGCAGCACAAACCACTCAGCTCCGGCTGCACTGCCAGGCTTCACTGCCAGGCTTCACTGTATGCTGATAACCTACATTTTTCATCTGATCTAATCTGCAACTTTAATGTGTGAATGACACTTCAATACTTAGCAAATTTATCTGTCATTCTGTCTGTCTCTCTGCCTATCTTTGTCTATCTATCTATCTATCTATCTATCTATCTATCTATCTATCTATCTATCTATCTATCTATCTATCTGTCTGTCTGTCTGTCTGTCTGCCTGTCTGTCTGTCTGTCTGGTCGTTTTGTCTGTTTCTCTGCCTGTCTCTCCCTCTGTTTTTCTATCTATCCATACATTGGGCCCTCAGCCAACCACAAACACAACACAGCACTCCTCTCTAGAAGCTTGTCTGTACAGTTTAGTTTGTCATTAGTACACCGCTCTCACTGCAACTCCTCTATAGGACTTCAGTGTTTCTGTGTTTTTCAGTTTGCTCTGCTGTTTCTCTAAATTATTGACACAAAAGCACACTTCATATTTTTAGCTCTGTTGACTAAAACATTTCTCAATTAATGTGATTACTGCCTCAGTTCATCACACTGCAGATGCAGGGATGGATGAGAGCGGCCTTTTAGTAAAACTGCATCAGCAACACCGGCTCATTTGTTATGTGCTTGTGTTGTTACAAAGGTATAGAATGTATTGCCTTCACAGACCAAGCCACTTTATTTATTTATCTTTTTTTCCTTTGTTTTCTGGCTGTGGAGAGCAAACCGAGGTTTAACATTCATGGCAAGTTGACATGCGCTCACTAAAGGGGTCAGTGAGTTCACAGCTGAAGGAAAGAGACAGAGAATGTCTGGTGTGGATGACTGTAGGCACTTAGAGGAGAATACCAAGCAAAATTCCAATTGCTATATTTTTTTACCATTCATTATTCATATGCTCAGAAAGAGTACCTTCAGGTTCATTAAATACTAACTTAAACCCTTTCACAGCTAATGTGAGCTGTTAGCCATTAACAGTCGGAAATCAAAGCTGAAATTAATTAATGGATTATTGCTTTTATAAAAAGGTAAAATAAACCAGTCATCAATATATGATTATATATATATTATGAATAATACTCACAATTCCACCAAAGAGTGCTCTTTGTTAACATGCATTGGCCCAGTAGACTTCACTAATGGCCCCCAAGGGGCTATATGCACAGGGAGATTTTGTTTACTGGAAAATCACAAGCAACCCTACTTCAGCCCTAAATAAGTGAGGGTTTTGTATGGGAGCCAACTCTGAGGGAGCCAAATTCTGGTGTGGTGATGCAGGCCCAAAGTAGTTTAGCCCACTCAGGCCATAGGTGGGTTTGCACAGGTCTGCACAGCCCACAGCTGGCCAGCAGTGACCACATTTCTGAACTTTGCTGCTGCAAGTCCAGAGCAGGCTTGTCCATCCTGGGCCTGTTTACAAGTCCACAATGAGGTATTTCACATTTTCAGCATCACGATTTGATAAATCCTAAATTTATCATTCTGCCTGCACTGGTAGTGATTCCTCAAAAAGCTCTAGGGAAGCTACTCAGCACTACCCAAAAACTGAGCATCTCCCACTTGTTTCCAATTAAAGAACACAGTGAGATGTTTCGTCTGTCAGGTTTAGCACAGACAAAGGTCACTGAAAAAAGCCTGAATTTGATACTCTGGTGCAGTTTGTTTCTTTATGCTGTATCTGCAGTTCATCTTGTTTCCCAGTATGAATGTTGTCTTTTCTGATGTATATTGTAATTTAATAACTATAAGACTGTTGTAACCCTTAATAGAAAAAAGCATGCTGATGGTTTACATTCGCTCATTTCATGTAATTTCTTTCTGGGTGCTGTTTACACCTACACAAACAGAGCAGCGGGCAGTGTCTGTGTTTGGCTTCCTGCTCAGTTCTCTATGGGCAATCTCTACCCAGTCGTGCGTGTAATGACAGTGTTGATTGTACAGAGTAGATGAGATCTAGAATACAGGCAGAAAGAGAAGAAGAGTTAGAAGGTCCGAAAAGTTAAAGATACACTACACTAGACTTTTCTGTTGGTATCATGGCCATCACCATGCTCTTCCTAATTACTGAGTTTAGGTGTTTCAGCCACACCCATTGATAACAGTACACACAAGTAAAAACAAGTACACAACCATGCAACATAAATAGACAAACATTGGCAGTGAAATGGGTCATACTGAAGAGCTCAGTGAATTCAAACTTGACACAGTCACAGGATGCCACCTTTGCCCTGGTCAACTGTGCAATTACTGTAAAATGGAAGCATCTAGAAGCAACAACAGTTCAGTCATGAAGCAGTAGTCCAAGTAAATGATACAGTGAGATACAGAGAAAAAAAATCTGGCTGTATGGACAATACAGTGATATATATAGAAAAGAAATCTGGCTGTATGGACTATACAGTGAGATATGAAGGAGGAATTAGGGTATATGAACTATACAGTGAGAAACACAGGAAATCTGGCTAGATGGGCAATACAGTGAGATATAGAGGAGGAATTAGGCTGTGTGGATGTCACAGTGAGATATGGAGAAGAAATCTGGCTGGATAGACTCTACAGTGAGATTTACAGAAGAAATCTGGTTGTATGGACTACACAGTCAGATATGGAGCGTAAAGCTGGCTTTGGTCTGGATGATGTGGTTTATTATGGATAGAGAGAGACGAGACTGTGGGCTGCAGCTAAACACCACTGAGCACAACACCTGCTCTCATCACCCCCCATCTCTCTGTTCTCTCACACTCCCTCTCTCCTCTGTGCCATCCTTTCACTCACCAACTGCAAATGCATGAGATATAAAGGTATTCTTTTTCTCTTAAAATCTTATGTAGATAATCATGCTCATTCAGTCCTTCTTAAAATATGATGCAATAATTAAGCTTTGATCTGATTAATGAGATTAATATATATATACACATACAGTTTTATTTCCTTTCACAATCCCAATGTTTTTAATTCCTTTGTTAATTTATGAGTGTATTTCTTTTAAAGAATTAATAGCACTGAAATCATTCCTTACATTTCTGTCTGAAACCATGGGATGAGATGTTCTTCCTGGCCACGAGCCAGTCTAGATTCAAGCCTAGACATTCAAAAACCACCCACCCTTTAGTCACAGAAGCTCTCCACACACCCAGGGAGAACACTATGTTCTCAGTAATCCTCAGAAATGTGCATGGTAATGCTTTCTTTGACAGATCCCTAAGGTCTACACATTAACCAGGCAGACATGAGGTACTCTGAAGTGCTGTGTAATTATTTTCATACATGATGGCAAGTTCTAAGACAGTCTAACTACTGTCTATCACACTGAAATGCCTAATATCTCATAATTGGGTAAACATTTAGAGTAACAAGGTAAATTTCATTATAATGTCACATGTTTAAGCTGGAAAGTAAATTTGAAAGTACCAGGTAGTTGTGTGGGGATATGGGCATTGGCAGCACTGCTCTCTCCTGGTTCTTTCATTTTCAGGATCGATTCTACCAAGTAGCATTGAAAGGATCTCTCTCAGCTACCCACTGCCTCAGTGCTAGAGTCCCTCAGGGGTCAATTCTTGGTCCACTTCTGTTGTGCTTGTACAGAAAATCACAGGAAACTAGCTCGTAGCACTGTTTGCTCATGACCCAGTGGTACTTCTCTTTTCTTCCATCCATCCCATCACCTTAACCTGAATCTCAGCAATACAGAATTTTCCATCTACATGCTAAACAATCTCCAGAACTGGACTTCTCTATCACCATTGACACTCTCGCCATCTGTCATGTAGGGCTGAAAACCTGTGTTGATATTTATGACCAGCTTTATTTCTCCAATCAAATAATCAAATATAGCTAGCTTCTTTTAGATCATTCCATCACTTTCCTAATTATTGAAACCTTTGGGAAAGATGGGAGAACAAACCCTTCACAAAAAATATTTAATTGACAAGTATCACAATTTATTGGCACCCCTAGAATTTTTAATAAACAAAATGTAAGTGAAGCAAGTTCCCATTTATAGTTATATATCCCCAACTATATTTCATATATATTTTCAAATAATATTAGATAAAATTACATCAACCTTTATAAATCAGGTATGATTTATAAAACACCTAAAAAAAGACCTAAAAATGCTGTTCTCTATACAGGAAATAATAAAGAAGTTTAAAACAGCCAGAGCTGTAGTGAACCTGCCAGGAAGAGGTGATCATTGCAGTGTTCCTGGCCACATCCTGGCTCTCATCCTGGCTTCCATAATTTGAATGTTTTTCTAGATAAGAGTCGAAATATGTATGTGTTAAAAATAAAGGTTCTCTGCAGGTACCATTTTCATTTATCAAGGTACAAACAATGAGTATGTGCCCTCAAAGGTACAATAGTGGTTTCTATACCTTAAATAAGATTTTCCCAGGTGAAAATGCATATTATATGTTAGAGCCTGGAGATAAGACGGGGTGTATGGAGTCAATATAACTTAAGAAATGTAATTTCTGTGGATTATGGTATAATTATGTTCCTTGACTCATAGACGTACCCTTGAGGGTGCCAGCCCACTGACAAGAAGGGTACTTCTCCAGTGACAGTCGTGTATCTTTATTTCTGAGAGTGTAGCAGCATACAAAGAAGTGAGACTGATAAGCAGAGGTGGACTAAGTACACAAATCTTGAGTTAAAGTAGAGATACCCAAGTTAAAATATTACTCCAGTAAAAGTAGAAGTCCTTTCTCTAGACCTCAACTTAAAAGTACAAAAGTATTTGGCTTTAAATGTACTTAAGTATCGAAAGTAAAAGTACTAAAAGATTCATTATGGCTCTGATGTCCTGTTATCATTTTTATAACAAGACTCGCTTCATGAACTCATTTTAGGTGAAAATAGATTACTTTGTAGATTACTTTAAGATTACTTTGTAAATTAGTTACAAGTTGAGTAAAAACTTGCTTTAAACACAGGTTCACAAATAAGTTTTCCTTTACTGTATTGATCTGTAGGTCTCCGTTCATAAACATAAACTAACTGAAACAAATTTACTATAAATTGATAGTGTTTGTATGAATTCAGAAAAAAAGAAACATGCCAGTCATGCATATGTGTACATTAACTGCATATGTGTACATGTTTCTATATTGTGGTCTATTTACACAAAGTTAGGTTAGTTCCATCATTTAGGTCGACGTATGTGGTCCCAATTTTTTATGCTGCTGCACTGAGGTTGAACTGTGTGCTTGCACTGGGTTGTTATGACCAACAGGTCAAAACAAGCTCAGAACAAAGTGACCACTGTGCCCTGATTGGTGTTCTTGCTTTGCACTTCTTTTGTTTTAACATGTTACGTTTTTATACACACAAAAACCAAAAGGAAGACAGATTTCTCAAAATGTAGTGGAGTAAAAAGTTAGATATTTGACTTTGAAATGTAGTGGAGTGAAAGTAAAGAGTCACACAAAAAGGAAATACTTAAGTAAAGTACAGATACACAAAAAACTACGTAAGTACAGTAACGAATTACATTTACTTTGTTACTGTCCACCACTGCTGAAAAGAAACACCATTCTGTGGCTTTATATAGAGCAGTACATTTCATATTGACCTGCCTTTTTCATTGTTTCACTCTCCTCTGAGAGATGGGTTGGGTATTGCTCCTTCCGTATGTTCTTTAGCTTTCAAAAGTGGATCTGGCACTGAAGCTAAGCCAGTGGCAGAAAAAGACAATTATATGTTTTCCGGAAATGCAATATCTCCCATATGAACTGGACGTGGAATTCTTAGCAGCCGCTTATAGAGAATGTTACTCTGCATCCAGCATACGTTTTGCTGCAAGTCCCATATTTCAGAGGTTACGCTGTGTATATGTATGGATGTGTACTGCTTTGTCATTTTCCCCTGAGAGACATATATATCCACTGCTGATGTCTTTGCCTGTGTTGAGGCCATAGTGCTGTTATGAGTGTTTTTTGATGTGAACTCAAGGCACCAGTGTGTCTTGGGAATGAATAGCAGATCAAATTGTCAACAGGTTATTCAGCGTATTGCAGACACTGCGACAGAACTTGCTTTTAATTAATATTTCAGCATCTGTTTCTTTTCAGCAGTGATGCAAATGTAAATCAATGCAGATTGCAACACAAAAACATGCAGTGTGTGAGAAGAACCAGAAGATTGCAGAAGCTCTGCATCTAACAAACACTGCAGCAGAAGATTTTCTAATATCTTGTCAATTATAATATTATCAAACAGATAATTGCACCTAGGAAAAAAAAGTTTTATCTATTTTTAATGTGATTTAGTCTTTTTATTTTTGGTTTTATTTTGATGTTCTGCAGGCTTATGAAACAGGACTCCTTTTTACATTTAGTTTATGGGTTAGAGTTAGTGAGTGGTAGGTTTAGGTTCAAGGTTAGGTTTAGGGTTAAGGTTAAGATTAGAATAAATGTTATGTTTATGTTTAGGATTAGGGTTAAGATCAGAGTGAGTTTAGAGTAAGATTTGAATGAGTGTCAGGTTTACATTCAGGATTAGGTTTAGAGTGAAGGTTGGGGAGTGCATGTTAGGTTTAAGTTCAGGATTAGGTTATGGGTTAGGCTTAGGGTTTAAGGTTAGAGTTAGAGTGAGTGTTAAGTTTAGGTTTGGATTTAGGTTGAGTTTAGGTTTGTGATCAAAGTTAAGGTTAGAGTTAGAGTGAATGTCAGGTTTAGGTTCAGGACAAAGTTTAGGTTAAGATTAGGGTTAGAGTAAATTTAGGTTTGAATTTAGGTTGGTTTTTGGTTGAGGTTAAGATTAGAGTTAGAGTGAGCGTAAGGTTTAGGTTCAGGACTAGGTTTAGGGTTAAGATTGAATAACTGAAAGAATGAATAACGAGTTTGGGTTTAGGCTCAGATTTAGGGGTTAAGGTTGGGTTTAGAGAAAAGGTCAGATTTAGATTTAGGTTTTGGGATGAGGTTAAGATTACGGTTAGTTTGAGTGTGAAATTTAAGTTTAGGACTGATATCAAGGTCAGATTTTGGGTTGAAGTTAAGGTTAAGTTTAGGTTTTGGGTCAATGTTAATATGAAGGTTAGATGTGATGGATGTGATGTTTAGGGCCAGGCTTAGGTTTTGGGTTGAGGTTAAAGATTGGGTTAGATTGAGGTCAGCTTTGAGGTTAAGGTTGATGTTAAGGTTAGGTTTAGAATAAATGTTAGGTTTAGGTTTTGGGTTGAGATTAAGGTTAGGGTGAGTGTTAGGTTTAGGGCTTTGGGTTACAGTTAGGTTAAGAGTAAGGTTTAGCGTTAGAGAACTATTCAGTGGAATTTAATAGATCATTAGTTGAATGTCAGTTAAATACACTTGCAACATCTATTAAGTTACAGTGGATCATCAAAATAAAATGTTACCTAATTTTTTATTCTAATTCATATTCCATTTTTCTCTAGTTAGGGCAACAGACCTTTTTTTTTTTTTACTTTTTTCTGCTCCTTGAAGCCTGGTGATGGGTATACATGGATGTTTTTTGAACAAGGCCAGCCAGTTTTTAACAGGCACAGCAGTAGCCATCAATTCGACATCAGGATTAATAATGCACCCGTCAGCCATAGAGGACCCCGCTGAGTCAGGCACAGCATGGGGTGGCATTAAGGAGGCTGTGCTGAGAGGTGGAGTGCTATTTGCTCTTTCCTATACAACAGCTGGGCTCTTTCACATGTGGCCCTGCCGCTGCTGTTGTGTTCTGTAGAAGCGTCCTCTAAAACTTTACATTTAACTGGGCTGGAGTCAAGCAGTGTGATGTGGAAAATCATTTCTGTGTAACTATTTTGGTTAAAATAAAATTGTGGATAGTAAAACTGGTGTAAAAACATTGTACATAAATAAAGTATAAATTCGTATATAATGTGAACCTATATATTAGCTATATAAACTGAATCACAGCCCAGATTCAGTGTATATAGATAATATATAGGTAAGTAGTCACTCTTGTGGTTCTACTGGGTTCTTTATTATTTATTTCACAAAACTATCTCTGTACTTTTTTATGCCATGTAACTTATCTGCTACTTGGAGGAGTTTCTGATTTCTGATGAGAATATATTTGTACTGATCAACTTATTAATTTTAATAATTATGACATATTTTACTACCTTTCTTATCCATTTAATAGCTGTAAACTATTAATTATATCTGTACTATTTATTTGGCTACATATCATCATTTTTAAAAATGTTACATAGCACTTTGGGGATTGTACTTTTACTTGCTCAGCTAATATCTGGAACCTAGGTGGTATTTGGCAAATAATTATCCAGTACTTTAGAATGCATTTACCTGCTTAATATTTGGATATTGAAAGTGTTACCTTTCCTTTCCCTTTAATATTTATCCACTTACATAGTGTGTACCATCATAATTTACTTATTAATTGATCATTTGCGACCCTTTTTTTTAGTTTTCTTTATCAATTACAATTAAACAGGCTGTTTTTGTTGCTGTGCCTTTAAAATTAAAATATGTCAATAAGCCCTATTATGACTGGTTTCCCTGTTTTGTGCTCAGTCAAATTGTTGTCTGGCCAAAACATGGAACAAACAGTCCAATTATAACTAAAATCCTTAGAAACATGAAAAAAATTACCTCAAGCTGCTCCTTTCCAATATGTGGATACTTTGGAAGCTTCAGTGATCAATTTGCTTCCTGACAGCCAGGAACAGCACAACATTTAATCATTTTTCCACACAAATAACTGTGCTAAAGACAAATAGACTTCTTGCTAGCTGCAGGAACAATACTTCACATCACTTCAATGGAAGTGGGTGGGGCTAAACGTGTTCATTTGAATATCTTTTACAACCATGATGAATTCAAATCAAGCAGTTTCTATTGACCAGATTGAAATACAGAAGTTTTCTATTGCGATTCGGTCTCATGTTTGTTTCCCTCTTAGTTATCTGAAGAAAATACTTCCTTAAAGACATTTTAGATCAGGCTGAGGAGACTGCAAACAAGCGTGATGCTGGCTCTTATTTCCCCTGAAATCTGATACATTACATTGGCCTAAAATAGAATCACATGTACTTGGTGAAGCTCCAGGCACTTCGAAAGTACAAGCACTTAGAAAAGCTGCCTAACTCATGTAAATTCAGAGATTATGATTAATTTCAGATTATATTTATTTTGCATACATAATGAGCCCTGCTGGTGAAATTCCTTCTTGAAAAAATAAATTAGAACAACTTACAAAGGCATGGAAACAGAATGCTAATACAACTTACTACAGCATGGTAACGGGATTTAAGTCATGTCCATGACTTAGTAAGATGGACATGTAGATGTCACCAGCAGGGCTCTGGTGAAAAGAGACACTGTTGTAACATAATTGGGCTAGCATTAGCATGGTGGCAATTTTGTTGCAGTTGTTAATAACCTGTCTAATTTTAATTAGCTATAACAATCAACAACTGTCCAGCTCATTAGTGTAGCAATTTAAATTGGAAACTCAATGTAATGTAGTGACTGGCGACCTGTCCAGGATGTATCCTGCCTTCCACCCGATGACCGCTGAGATAGGCTCCAACACCGCCCCCCATGATCATGGCTGTCATGCCAAGGTCATCATCATCATTGTGTGTCATTTCGAATCATTATGTGTGTCACTCTGAGGTCATCATCATCATCATGTGTCTTGTTCAGAGCTCATCATATGTATTGTATAATAATGATGGTGATGGTGATGATGATGATAATGATGATGAAGGTACAGTGGCTTAGAAGACCCAACAAACTGCAAATAAAAATTAAGTTGCAAAGTCAGAACACACTAGCATCCAAATGACAACACCAGCGCTACATTTCACTGACGCACTGCAAATACAGAAACACATCCAACTCAACAAACATTTATAAGCCAGTCAGAACACAGTGGGGATGTTTCTGGAGTTTCTGGAGGACAGTCATAGAAGACGGAGCCATTCAGACTTTTAAATTCAATGCAGCACAGACATTCACCAGTAAATTAACTTTAGTTAACTGAGTAGATTAGTGCTATCACTGTATTGTAATGCCAGATTAACTACCACAGTACAGCTATGACATGTCAGATAGCAAACTAGCCAGCCAGGTTAACCATAAACTTGGGATGTGAGTGTCCATGATCTGTCAGTGATTTTCTATCTTATATATTCAATCCCCTTTGACTCTTTGAACATTTCCATTGTGTTGTGACTGGCTTTGCAAAGTTGCCTGTGTTTTCTTTATTTACAGTGTGTTGGTAAAATGTATCTCTTTAATTGTACTGTAAATAGGGTCTTATCAGCCACCATATGAAGGACCCAGGCAAGCACTATGATCAACTTATAGAGCAATACAATAACATATTAAGGCAAAATCAGGAGAGTGTTGCTTAAACATAATGTAATATTACATTGCGTATTAGTATTTTAGTAGTGATATCATGCCTCTAGGATTGAACAGCAAACCTGCAGTTTAAGAGGTTAATTAGAGATTTTTCATTAGGGCTCCCTACGTGAGAGGGAAAATTCTGTGATCAGTAAACAGTACCCTGGGTTTTAAATAAGGCTGCACTCCTGCCTCCTGTGAATGAAGCTTAATTTAGCCTTGATAGCTGCTGAATCCATGTTGAGGCTGGAGAGTGAAACAGCACCAGTGTAAAGCCAGGCTGATCAGACACGCTTCCAGGCTGCTCACGCTATAGCATGGCATAGCATGGCACTGCCCTTCTGTTCATTCTTTGGCACCAAGAACCCACACCAGATCCGCCATATGGCAAGTGTTACCCTGGATTTCCACAGACAAGCTGTGGGAGGGACAGGAGGAAAACTTAGAAAGTGATGAGCTTTTCCAAAACATTTTTTTAAAAATAAAGCTTCCGAAATAGTTCCATGCTTTGCATTCTGAGAAGGTTCTCACACATCTAATTTATGAAAATAGTTCTTCAGAGAACAGTAATACTTCACTATAATGGGACATTGTAATACCCCTGTATTGCTCTTATTAAGGGAGAATCCCACTGTTTTAGATTTATTCAAATTATTAATTCAAAATGATTGAATGTGAAGTGGTTTACTGTAGAAATTTCTTTACAGTGGTGATGATAGGAACAAGGGGTTGCCATGATTACAACATAAATATAGCCATTTTATTTACTATCCAAAACCAACGGTGAACCTACACATGTCTTCTGAGTTTACATGTATTGTTGATGATGGTAAAATAGTAAAAAAAAAAGGTAAAAATAAAAAGTCAACACCCTCATATTATATCTCTCTGTAATGGATGTATTTAAAAAATACAAGTGTATTAAATCTCATTCATAAACCATGGGTGTTAATACGGAGTTGCCCCCCTTTGCCGTTTTAATAGCCTCCACTCTTCTGAGAAGGCTTTCCTCGTGATTTTGGAGTGTGTCTGTGGGAATTTGTGCTTATTCAGTCAGAAGATCATTTGAGAGGTCACGCACTAATGTTAGACAAGAAGGCCTGGCTCTCAATCAATGTTCCAGTTTAATCTATAGGTACTAAGTAGGGTTGAGGACTCTTTGCAGACCACTGGAATTCCTCCACACCAAACTTAAACCATGTCTGTGTTTGAAATAGCATAGTGTGTACTGTGTACCCCTTCAGTTTGTACTGAATACTGCATGCTACTCTTCATCAGTATAGTGTATAATATCCAGATCACTACACAAACTGTGTGCTGTACTACAGGGCAGGGGTGTGACTAGACTGCCGACATTAGTGACTGAGCGATTCAGACAAATCATCTCAAAACCTGCCCTATTTTCCTCAGCCCCCCAATCACTGCTTCATCTGTACAGCTTGTCAATTTAAACCTAAAATAATAACTCATTTTATTCAATCTAAATAAATCATTTGCATAAAGAATTATGTCAATAGATGTCATTTTTGGGTTGAGTTACAGTTGAATAACTTACAGTAAGTTAACTGAGGTTGAACTGACAAGCCATTTTTTACAGTGTAGCAACCATTGCACACAGCTTTTCAGCATTTGTGCTTATATTTTGGTCAAGAGATGGACAAAAAGCAAAAAAGGAAACTTTTAAAAACGTCAGCCTTGGATTGGTCTGTGTAATAAACCTGTGTGGTTTTCAAACACACCTGTTTTCCTCTGTTAGTGAGTCATTTCATTGTCATTGCACTCATAGCTGGTAATATGGGATAGTGTGACTGAATAAGAAGCAGTGTGGCTCTGGCTGTGTACAGGAATATTTCGCCTGAGTAGTACATCATCCTACTATCTTTGGTGTACTGGAGAAATTCGTGTTGGTCGTGTACTGCAAAACTATTTACTACATTTGGGCAGAATCAGTATGCAAGTATGTAGTAGGCTATTTCAAGCATAGCCCATGTCTTTATGGAGCTTGCTTTGTACAGGGGTACAAACAGGAACAGAACAGGACCTTTCTCAAACTGCTGGAAGCATATAATTGTCTAAAACATCTGTGTACAATTCAACATCACCTTTCACCTAAGGGCCTAAACCCTGATAAGCAGCTCCAGCCCATTATCCCTCCTCTACCAAACTTTACTCTTGGCATTATGCATTCATTAGTTTATGTTCTCCATGGAGAATCATTTAGAAAATTGTATTTTAAAGAGTGTTAACTCAGAAAGGAAAACAAATCATTATTTAGGTAAAACTTGCTCTTCATAACAAGGAAGAGCCTTGAGGCTGAGAGCTGAAGATAAATATACCATCAGGATTAATAAATGGCTGTTTCAATGGCCAGGCTGCATTTACAGGCAGTATGTACGGACAGCTGAGACATCTACATGCATAAATCAGAGGTTTCCATTAGAGATGAAAGCTTTAATCTTGGTATGCCTTGGAGGACACAGTAAAACCAATCTCCCCTGAGTGCCCCTCCGTTCCTCCATCTGAGAAGAACCACGGGGATCATGGAGGGGCTTTGGTGGGAAATTGAGAGATGATTTCCCACCTGCTAGCCACAATTCCATCACTGTCACATGACTGACCTCATTTGAATTTAATCTAAAATCACTGATGTTTAATATTCTCATTGGCCCATCGTGGTTCCCACACAATGCAGCACCTGTGGCAAAAAAATAGCAAAAAAAAAAAAAATCACCGTTTTTATAGCTGTATCATGTAGAGTAGATGTACACGCAGGGCAAAAACTGATGTCTTGGCAAGTGAAATCATCTTAAATATAGGCAGCAAATCTAATATTTATCTTTATGAGATCATTGTAAGAATGTAATATGACTAGTTTAACTGTTATATGACCATGTGAGTTAAGTTCTACTTTGAGGGCCACTCATAATAGTTTGATGTATTGTGTAAGCAGCACGTTTTTTTAAATGCAACACGCTCCACAATCCATAAAGTGTATAAAAAAGAAAAACTATTTGGATTCAACTGTTTTCATGATGTCAAAACGAAACAACACAATTTCATATATCCACCTAGTCGGTCTTTAGCAGTTTAGCACGCCCATTCTGAGCTTTTAGCACAGACAACTTTTTGTATAAAGTATACTGCAGGGCATCCAATGAGAACACAGCTCATCTACACTGAAGATGTCTTATTGGCACAGTAACACAAAAAAGCCTTTTTAATTCCAAAGAATAAAGAAAGGTTTTAAAATGATCATGTTAAAAAGAACAGTGTCTATTTCGTGTACATAAAACCACACAAATGTCATAATTGTACGTCACGGAAAAAAAATACACTAAAAATATAAGATATGGGCCTTTCAAACTCATAAATGGCCAGGGCCCAACGGTAGATCCAAAGTTTTACTACACACTTCTATAACCTAAAAATAGTTTAATCAGTTTCCATTGCAGTCCATGTATATACTAAATAATAAGACGTAGTATGTAATAAGCCTGGGATTTTAACGGGTTAATCATCCATTTTATAAAGGAAACAGTCAAGGAGCAATCACCAGCAGAGCAGCACCACCTGTGGTAGTAGGAGGTTAAGTGCTTTGCCCTAGGGTACAACCAGGAGTACCCAGTCAGTTGTGGGATTTGAACTCATGACCCGGCAACCACAGGTTCACTGTGCTTGTTTGTTAGACCACTGGTCATCACTGCACTGAACCTGGATCTCCTGAAACAGATCTTTTAACACAGCAGTTCCTGAGACAATTGAAAGAAGACGACTGCGCAAGTTGTAAACACTGTCACTTTTTTTTTTTTGGGTGGGGGGGGGTAATAAAGGGGGGCATCTCCCATATGAAATATTAAGTCAGAAATAAACATCATAAAATATTTAGATGAAAGAAAATAGAAACACAGATATTAACAAACATAATCTTAGCTAATCTAACATTAATAAAGTCATAATTTGTTCTGAAATGACACGTGTGCCTCAATTTGAAATGATAAAAGTAAGAAGTGCCTGAAATTGTGCTTTATAAAAATATAATATTTCTGTATTCTTGGATATTACTTTAAAAAAATCATCTAATCTTGCATATGTAATATTTATTTGTGTAGTAATTGTCAAAATTAACTATAAGATTTGTAGAAGAATAAGAACATAGTCTATTGTGTGCCTATAAACAATAGCATGAGCCTACTAGGCCATGTGAGCAATCAGTGCATAATAACTAATAACTGAGGTTCACTGTATGTATGTTTTTAGACAACGTTTCTTCTCAAATCAATTGAATGATTGGGGATTTTGTCCTTCTTTGCTGCAGTAACAGCCTCTACTCTTCTGGGACGGCTTTACTCTAGATGTTGAAACATTGCTGTGAGGGTTTGTTTGAGCATTATTGAGGTCAGGTACTGATATTGTTGACCTGACAGTCAGTTCTGGACCATCTCAAAGGTATTGGATGGAGCTCCAACACTCCAGAGGATGCAGTTCCACTGCACCACGGAACATTGCTGGGGGGCTTTGTTACCCTCTAGCCTATTCTTAGCATTGGACATGGTGACCTTAGGCTCTTGTGTGGCTGCTTTGGAGTGTCCCATTTTATTGGTCAGTGCTTTTCTATGCAGATTATACAAACTGAATGCACAACTGAATACCTGAATCAACAACTGATGCACCTTGAAGTTGAATTCACTCATTAGAAGGGCTGTCTGGATACTTTTGCTCATATGATGCATATATATATATATATACATATAATACATACATCAATGAAAGCATTGGAGTATTTGTGGGTGTTGTTATTCAGTTGGGAATTGATTGGTAAGCAGGTCATTGGCACAAAACAGTAGGAATGCTCCTGGATTATACCTCATATTCACAACATGATTCACACAGAGGGCGATGAATAAGTGTGGAGGAGGTGTGTGAAACAAACTGATTAATTTATGTAAATTTCTTGGCTCCTATTTCTTTATTTATTTTTTTGGAGGGTGAACTCAGCTAGGCAGGTGGTTGCTACACAACAGCATGACCCAACATAGCACACCTGTTTAATTACTCTATAAGTCTGAAAGTATTTCATATTCTTTAACTTTTCCAGGCATATCCATGTCTTCTGTCTTTGTTCATGCACCCTTTGAATCAGACATGAAACACATCTGTGTCTGTGTTCAGAAAACATATGGAGATTTAATAGAGAGGGGGATGGCTTTCTTTACCTTTCAATAAAAATTGTCCACATGCTTACAATGAAAAATATCATGAATAACTTTGCACGAATGTCTTGTTAACACTGATCAAAAGTGGTATAAATCCCTGATATATGTAATTATAATTCTTTAGAAAACAAATTGATACATTTCACATTTTGCCACTCTATTTTTCTGGAACAAATGACATTGGCAATCTGGGTTACAAGCAAGATCAGGAAATGTCATGCTTTCTTCATCCTGGGGCTATTTTGTCCCTGCAGTAAGTAAACACATATATACAGTACATTAACGTCAGGTTCTGCTATGTCTGGTACATTCCACTCATTAGGAAAAAAATATATCCTCACACTTCTGTCACCACCCGGAGGGCACGAGGTCTTCTGATAAATGAAAACAGAAATAAATACTATAATGTTTAAGATCAGTGTAGACACACAACTTTTGTACAAACCACATTTTTGCTTTATTTTCCTAGTATGTTAAATTCAGCAAATATTCAGTAATTGTGCATTGAAATGTGCAGAAGAGCATTCTGCATAGAAGATATGTTAACATATTTTCACTTAGAACATCAGCACAGCATGTAATTTGACTGGGGCCGCCTAAACATTTGCATACATCTGTTTGTAAGTACCCATATGTAATAATAATATTGTTCTTGTATGCTCACTGGCCAATTTCTAGCTCTATACTTGCTCAATCATCAGTCAATCATAAAGCTGCAGTGCAATGCATAATATCATGCGGATCTGGGCCAAGAGCTTCAGTTAAGATTCACCTTAATCAACAAAATGGATAGAAAACGTGATCTGTTTCAAGAGTTTGCACCAAATTGTGGGAAAAACATCCAGTCACAATTCTGTGGATGAAATGCCTTGTTGATGAGAGAGGGCAAAAGAGAATGTATAGACTAAGATAGTTGGAAGTGTAAAGTAACCATAGCAGATTTAGGCAAATTTTGAGGTGGATGGGCTACAACAGCAGAAGACCACATCAAGTTCTACTCCTACTGAGGTCTGCAGTGTTGTAGCCAGCAAGGACTGGATCCTGACACATGTACTCTAGACCCCCCTGGAAGTTCTATATACATCACTGACATTGGACTGTGAGTGGCTAGTCAGTGAGTTGTGAGAAATGAAAACAGTGGTGGCAGTTTGTCCCAGGCCTCTCCTGAAAGAGCTGTAAAACTGCTTCAAGGTAACATGGCACTGTTCAAAGAAAAACATGTATCACCAAAATAGTAATTGTACAGGAAAAGGCAAAAAATAAAGAGGTTTTCCAAGTGATTTTGAAACATCTCTTTTGGTCCACTGCTGCTTGTCTCACGCTGACTGGACTCATGTTATGCTCATTATGTTAACACCTATACTTAGTGGTACTAAGCATACATGTAATTTTGGATCGGATTACTTGTAGTGTTCATGTAAATGAAGATTTTCCATCAGGTTGTTGAGTAAAGTGAGCATATAAACATCTCAGTCTTAATCCATAATCAGAGTGTATTTATTTGGATTGACAAAAATCTTTGCATGTAAACATACACTCACCAGCCACTTTATTAGGTACAATTCAATTGCTTGTTAACACAAATAGCTAATCAACCAATCACATGGCCGCAACTCAATGCTTTTAGGCATGTAAAGGTGGTC
The DNA here is from genome assembly GCF_015220715.1 of Pygocentrus nattereri. Taxonomy (NCBI): domain Eukaryota; kingdom Metazoa; phylum Chordata; class Actinopteri; order Characiformes; family Serrasalmidae; genus Pygocentrus; species Pygocentrus nattereri. The sequence continues at coordinate 30,885,646 of NC_051218.1, read as the reverse complement.
AAGACAACTTGCTGAAGTGCAAACCGAGCATCAGAACGGGGAAGAAAGGTGATTTAAGTGACTTTGAACGTGGCGTGGTTGTTGGTGCCAGACGGGCTGGTCTGAGTATTTCAGAAACTGCTGATCTACTGGAATTTTCACACACAACCATCTCTAGGGTTTACAGAGAACGGTCCAAAAAAGAGAAAATATCCAGTGAGCGGCAGTTGTGTGGACGAAAATGTCTTGTTGATGTGAGGTCAGAGGAGAATGGGCAGACTGGTTCGAAATGAAAGAAAGGCAAAAGTAACTCAAATAACCAACCAAAATCTCTGAGGAATGTTTCCAACACCTTGTTAAAAGTATACTACAAAGAATTAAGGCAGTTCTTTATTAGGTGTACCTACTAAAGTGGCAGGTGCGTGTAGCCACTGTTCACTTAACACTAATAAACTTCGACAATCGTATAGGGATGCGAGCAGAAATTAGCATGATCACAGCAGTGTATTTTTTCTTCATGTTTTGACCAAGTTTTGACATGTATGGTTCAAATTGAAGGCCTGATAGTCACAGTTCTCCACTGCACAGAAATAGACAGTAATGGCTTTTTTTAAGGGTTGAGCCAGAGGAGAGAAACGAGGTGAAGAACAAAATAGAGCATTGAATTCTTTCTTTTCTGCAGACTTTTAGCTACAGGGCTTTTGTCTTTTTTTCTGCTGAAGAGTAGAAAATGATACACTTCAGCAGACCTTCAGACTGACACGAAGCACATGTCACTCCTGCTGAGAGACACATCATTTAACTTTATGGCTGTGTGTGTGTGTGTGTGTGTGTGTGTGTGTGTGTGTGTGTAAGCGAGCATGAAGAATGTGGCTATTAAAGGACTGCAGGCTGCTTCAGCTGATAATCGAAAAGGAAAAAAAAACACTGGCATTATTTCATGTACTGTATTCCCTCATTACTGCAAAAAATAAATAAATAAATAAACAAACAAACAAACAAATAAATAAATAAATAAAAAACAACTGTTGAAAGAACACAAAATGTCAAGGTAGGATACATTAAGATTTGAGTTTTGTCAACAGCTGCTTGTGTCGTCATCTTTGTTTGGCCAGCTTAAGTTTGGTCGTTCATTCAGTGTTAGGATGTCATAAAAATCTATTTTTATACAGTGCATTTACAGCATTTATATTCATGATGAATGGATCTGGTTCCATTGACACACTAAAAGTAAAGTGGGCATTTTCCTTTTCCTGTAAAATCACTTTGGAGATATGAGGTATGTATACACTCACCGGCCACTTTATTAGGTACAATGATAAATTAGGTTCAATTGCTTGTTAACACAAATAGCTAATCAGCCAATCACATGGCTGCAACCCAATGCATTTAGGCATGAAGAGGTGGTCAAGACAACTTGCTGAAGTGCAAACCGAGCATCAGGATGGGGAAGAAAGGAGATTTAAGTGACTTTGAACGTGGTGTGGTTGTTGGTGCCAGAAAGTATGCCACAAAGAATTAAGGCAGTTCTGAAGGGAGTCCAAACCTTTTAATAGCAACTTACCTAATAAAGTGGCCAATGAGTGTATATAACAAATAGTGATTTTATTGATGTTAGTCTGTTTGTTTAACCATTTTCCAACCTCTCCTTGAGGAAGCCCAGTATTATATGTAGTTAAAAAGCAACACAAAAGTCTCTGTGGTGGCTGTGAAGGTGTCAAGGACAAATATGGACCCAAGAAATTCTTGTTACTATTTATTGTTTTCATGTTTATTTGAAATATGAATATGACTTTATTCTAATGTAAGTTGTGATAAACACACTGCTGAGGTAAATTGTTTAAAAATGTGCTTAAAAGTCTAAACTTTTCGCACAGTACTATATATATATATTATCCCAGCAGTAATGATATACAGTATATAAGTAATAATAGATGTTCGGTGACTCAGGAATGTCTTTGTCTGTAACTGTATAAAATATTGAGCAGTAAGTCAACCCTGTAGCAATGCTGTGCTAGTATGAACAGAAAAAGAGAATGTATACACTGTTGTTTTCTTTCTTGTGTTTCATGTCAGTCTAAGCATGCAGCATCTTACATGACGGACTCAGCATGTTCACTGCCACAGACACACACTCAGACGCTTTCACATCAATGCCAGATCTCTTATGCATGCACAGACTAACCACTACATAGGAGGGGTTGCCATAGAAACCTGCTTGGTATGAGGCTGCGATCACTAGTTGAACTTGTGTATTAATAAGCATCCTGCACGGCAGATATACTGAACGCTTTTCATTTTTTGTCTTCTTTTTTTCCACATCAAAAAGAGATTATTACGCAACTCTGCAGTGCTGAAAAGGTGTTGATAGCCTGTGAGTGCAGTGTGCAAATGACTAAAATGACAGCGGCGTCTTCGCAAATCACACTTCCAGCCCGCCATCCTGTTCCCCCCACGCACTGCTAATGCTGTTTCCATGACAACCGGGCCAGCGGATAGCAGGGCTTATTTTTCCTCTCAGCTCCACACACAATGCCAGCAAGCTCTGAACACTGAAAAGGCTCGACTGGGGCGAGCGGGGGCAGACATGGACAGCCATGCTCTTAGCAGTGGCGTAATTTGATTCTGCTCAATGACTATTTGTATCACAAACAACATAACAAAGTATCTGATATCTTGTGAGCTAGTCTGAAGAACACAGGTTCACTTATGTCACACCATTACCATGATCCTTTCACTGGTCTCCTGGAGCTGCATCAGATTTAGAACCTTGATGCCTGCAAAGCCAAAAAATGGAAACTGCACACACTGCAGATTCATAATGGATTAAAATCACTCCTCAGTTATTACTGTCAAACAGTAAAACTACACACACTAAAGATTCATACTAGACTAATATCATCCCACAGTTATTACTGTACCCCCCTCCCCACCCTAACCTAATGGCAATGGTCAAAATTCGATCAATACTCGAGTCTAGCTCCCGCTATCCTTGCTAACTTAAAGGATCACTTATCTTACTGAAGTACTTATTGAAATGCATTGTATTGCACTTATGCTTTGTGTTAAATGTGTGCCTGAGTGTCTCATCTCAAGAGTAATTTGGACTAACTCTGGACTTTGGACTCTCTGAGTGGACAACAAAGCACATTCATGTATCACTCTGCTTTTTAGTTTCTCCTAAATGCCGTAAATGACAAATTTGTTCAATTTCATCACCAGCACACCTGATGTAACACAGTGCTGTATTGATTAGGTTAAACAGGTGATAATAACAATCAAAACTAGGCTTCCTCGTGTTACTGTGTTTAATTTAAAATAAACACGCTAACATGCATTGAATCACTACTTATTTGTATTTATTCTAATATTAGTGTTTTTCAGATCGAAATAAACAATTACTGACCAATTTAAAAGCTGCTGTGAGAAGTTTGTTCACCACCCATGTAATAATTGGTCTGTGGCGGTACTGTGGGGGCAGAGAGGGGGTGATAAAATGTGCAGCAACAGATGGGCTACGATTGTAACTATTAAATTATATAGTGCAATTATACAGAGACGGATCATGGTGTTGCAGGACCCCCGGTCACAAGAGTCTCTTGTCCTCACACAACAGAGATGTTTAAAAAACAGTCCCACAAAAATGGCAGGATAAACATCCTATTTGCAAGGTAACAACAATAAAAATCTATAATAATTGAAACGCATGCGATTTCTTTTTTATTTAGTCATTTGTACACGTTCAAGAGCCGTTTCATCTAATTTGCATCTGCAGTAGACTGTCCTAAGTATTTGAGCCATCTGGTGGCCCCTGGCAGTCAGAGGTTTTTTGGCACTGGCCCCAATAACCCTGCTCCTGCGTGCTATGGGTAGCAAGAATGTTTGGTCCCCTGCTATAATTTAATGTTAGCATGCCTGCTTGTCGACACTAATAATAATAATACTACTACTACTACTAATAATAATAATAATAATAACAATAACAATACTGTTTATTTATATAACACCTTCCATACATTAAAAAGCTCAAAGTGCTTCATGATGCAAAGTAAAAACAACAGAGGTAGAAGAGGAAAAGACAATCAAAAATAAAATAAACAAATAATAAATAGCAGGAAAGGGAATTTAGTAATATAATATAATATAATATAATATAATATAATATAATATAATATAATATAATATAATATTATATAATATAATATAATATAATATAATATAATTTAAAAGCAACAGACAAAAGTGTTAATAAACAGAACATGCAATAAAAATGCAACTAACAAAATAAGTCATATTAAAATTCCAGTAAAAACAAAGGAAACTATAAAAATGAGTTAAATGCTAAAGTAAAGAAATGTGTTTTTAACTAATAAAAAATAAATAAATAAAAAACATTTACAGGAGAAGCCTGATGTTTAGTACCAATTTGTTCCAGATATTTGGTGCATATAAACAAAATGCTGCCTCTCTGCTCTTTAAGTTTCATTCGTGGATTATGGAGAAGGCACTAGACGATCTTCAAGCTCAATTTGGAACATCATCTATCGGCACTTTGAAATGAAGGTGTTATTTATTAGATTTAAAAACTAGTAGTAAGATTGTTTTTGATTCTGAAGGCGACAGGCAGTCAGTGCAGTGTTGCTCTATCTGCTCTAATATGATCCTGATTTCTTGTCCCTTCAACATTCTTGCTGCTGCATATTGGAGAATTTGTAGTTTGTTGGTTGTAATTGTGTGAAGTCCTATTAACATTTGTTAATACCATTTATCTTTCATGATTATTTTATTCTAGTTTATTGACAGTGTTTTTCTTTAGGCCACCACGGGCCCACTTTTTAAAAAATTAGCTCTAACCCCATTCACCTATGTAGGCAGGTAAACAATAGATGCAAATGAATTCAATGTTGTTAAGAACTTAATTAAGTAAACAACATTTGAATGTTTCTTCAAGTTGGCCCAGTTAGCAGAGGTTTTACAGAAATACAGACTTGCTGAAAGAGCAGCTGGCATCTGCAGAAAGAAGACAGCCTGTCTTTACCCGACTGAGTGATAAGGCGGAGGTGTATAAATCATGTCAGGCTGTCAGGGGTCGAGAAGAAATCTACCAAAAGTGTCTTATCTGATAGCTGTTTCTCAGATAGTGGATGTAGCTCTTCTTAAAGGAAAAGTAGCAACGTTACACGACTAACCACCATCAGCACCGTATGAGCTAGATTAGTTTTCTCAGAGGAGGCTTTGTAATTTGGTTTGTTCATAATAGTTAATCTTTGAAATTTCCCAAATTACCATTGACAGCCTGGATTGAAACATCATAGCCCAGATGTTTACAGAAGCATTATAACACAAGGCCACTCTCAATAACAATAACAACACTCCACATGGGAATGAATCCATACTTTCCTGTAATTTTTTTTTTTAGTGGGATACTGTTCAAGCTTTCACCAAGTCAGGCTAAACAGATTTGAAGCTCTGTAATATGTTTTAAAAAGTCTTAAACAAAAGTGTTTAAAACTTATATTTACCATTTCTTAAATATTAGGACTGTATCAACAGATTTTGTTATTCCGTTACCGTTGAGGTGGGTTGAAACACGACTACAATTGCTGACTGTTCACTCCACAGTTATTATTGCCACACACTGTGTATTCATAGTGGATTCATAGTAAAATCACTCCATGGTTATTACTCAGACTGTAAAAGCTACACACTGCAGATTCATACTGGATTAAATCAGTCCACAGTTATTACTGCCAGGCTGTAAAAACTACTCACACTGCAGATTCATACAGGATTAAAATCACAGATCTCAGCACTAATAATTTAAATGATCAAACCTCCCCAGGTAAAACTAATCCAGCTGCAACAGGGATTTGGATGTATCCATTCTTATTGAAATCTGGTCCTGGATTGTTATCAGCCTCTTCCAAATTGGAATGAATATAATAACACAGTTCTTCTTGCTTATGTATCATGTATAGGAAACTTGATTAACAGTACAGTAGATTTAGTGAAGTATACCTCAGAAATCAGGAAAATGCTGCCTGTACCTTTAAACAGGTCAGTCAGATGTGCTTTGTTTATTATGGTTATGAAACAGAATGAATAAAAATGTCCCTGGGCAGATTAGCAGCATCCATGATTTATTGCAGGTGTCTTCACAAAGCTGTTACCCTGCTGTGGAGATGCAGAATTCATATCTACAGCATGTGTCACATTCTCAGTCATTCTACACAAAAACACAGTGGCGTAATTAGAGCTAAGACTGGTCATTTGTAATATTGTTTTCAGTGGTTTTGAACACTGTCTTGCTGCATGACCCACATTCCTTTAAGTTTCAGCTTAAAAATGTCCGGATCAGCTTAAAAATGGATAAATGTCTGGACATTTTCCTTTAAAATTTGCTGGTATAATTCGAAGTTCATCTATTGCTTCATCAATGATGGCAAGCTGTCCTGACCCAGACGCAGGAAAACAGCCTCAAACCGTGATACTACCACCACTGTGTTTCACAGGTTTTTATGCTGAAATGCAGTTTTCCTTTCTCTAAACATAACGCTTCTTGTTTGAACCAAAAAAGCTCTCTTTTGGTCTCATCCGTCCGCAAAACATTGTTACAATAGCCTTCTGGTTTGTCCATGTGACTTTGCAAACTGCAGATGTGCAGCAATGTTCTTTTTGGAGAACAGCAGTTTTCTCCTTGCAACCCTGCCACATACACCAGCTCAGTATTCTCCTGATGGTAGACACATGAACATTAACATTAGCCACTGTGAGGCCTTCAGATGCTTAGAAGTTACCCAGGGTTCATTATTATCTTGTGGACTATTACACGCTTTGTTCATGGTGCAATCTTTGTTGGTCGACCACTCCTGGGAAGAGTAACAGTAATCTTGAATTCCCTCTATTTATACGCAGACTGTGACTGTGATTGCTGGAGTCCAAACTCTATAGAGATGGTTTTGTAACCTTGTCCAGTCTGATGAGCATCAACAACTTTGTTCATGCCACAATACACTTCCACAAACGTGTGTGAAGGTGAGACTGTGATAGATCCCTCTTCTTTAAATAAAACAGGGTGGTCACTTGACATTCCACTGACTGAAAGGACCTGACTCTAATTTCACCTTCAAATTATCTGTTAATCCTAAAGGTTCACATACTTTTATCAATCACAGACCTGTAATATTGGATCATTTTCGGTTCTCTTTATCGGTTCATAATTCGGTTCTCTTTATCTACTATTAGGACTTTTAGGTCAAATTTATGGAGAAATATAGAAAAATCTAAAGGGTTCACAAACTTTAAAGCACCACTGTATGTGGGTCTCACTGTTAGCTTCACACAAAACACAAGGAAATAGTTTATTATTTATTTAAATATAATTTTATTATTATTTTAGAGCAGCTAAAATAATTTAGTTAAGAGCTGAGATTTTACTATTGTTTTCAATGACGTTTTAGATGCTAAAATTGTTCTGCTAATGCTAATATAAGGCTGTTTAGCAATCATTTCTTTCTGTCTTTCATTCTTTCTTTCTCTATTTATTTAATTCATTAGATAGTTAGATATTTAGCTAATCAGTTAATTGAAGTCTGATTAAAACATGCTCCTTTATTAATACACATATTACAACCAACCATAAACATATATGTAGCTCAAAATATCATTCTCAGGTCAGCACCATGTGCCCTGCCTTCATTATTATAATAATACTGGACCTGAAGGTCTACACTGGACGGATTCTAATTATTTCATAATGGCCCAATGATCAATGACCCCAATCTCTACTTTGAACATTTCCAATGACAGGGTCACATATTAACACTAATTTAAAGCTAGTAAAAAGCCATGACTGCAGATTAGATTCCAAGGCCTGTCAATCAATACCAGCTATGGCTGGAAGATTGAGAGATATTATGGTCACACTACACCAGAAAGGCTTTACATTAGGAGCTGAGTAGGAATGTCTTTTGGATCTATGTGCAACTATATTCACGATAAATTAAATATACTGTTAGAATAAGGAGAAGCAGAGGAGCCTTATTTTACATTATTCTTCAAGAAAGTGCACGTTTTATATGTTTTTCTTTGAAGCTAAGCATTAGGGGTGAATTTTCAATGTGGCGAGTCGATCTGATCAGGTGACAAAAGTTTTGAATGATATTTGTCCTGCTGTTGTTTACATATCAGACCTAGTGCAGGTCTAATCTTTAGCGTTGATTATTATTCATCAATGCCTTATGTTGCCTTATGAAACCACATTTTGGTTTATTAATCCAGGATGTAGCTGCAGTCTCTGTAGTTTTTACAATCAGACAGTAATAATTGTGGAGGGATTTTAATCCAGTATGAATCTGCAGTGTGTGTAGTTTTACAGTCTGACAGTAATAATTGTGGAGTGATTTTAATCCAGTATGAATCTTCAGTGTGTGTAGTTTTACAGTCTGACAGTAATAATTGTGGAGGGATTTTAATCCAGTATGAATCTGCAGTGTGTGCAGTTTTACAGTCTGACAGTAATGGCTGTGGAAGGATTTTAATCTGGTATGAATCTGCAGTGTTAATAAGAATCTGACTAATAAAATATATTACATAAGTCATTACCAAAAATAAGCTAAAGACATTCTTGTGTTGATGTAATATATTTTGTTAAGGAGAAAATGATGAACACATTTCAGTCATGTGAATTCATTACATCATTTTTCTCATATGCATTACTTTTAAAAAAATTCATTGCATTTCTTGAAGAGCCTGACTAAGGTATCCAAACCTATGCTGAGACGCGTAGTGCGCAGAGGTCACCAACTTTCTGCATCGCTACAGACCTCCAAACTTCATGTGGCCTTCAGATTAGAACAGCGTAGAGAGCTTCATGGAATGGGTTTTCATGGCCGAGCAGCTGCATTCAAGCCTTACATCATTAAATGCAATGCAAAGCGTTGAATGCAGTGATGTAAAGCACCGCCACTGGACTCTAGAGCAAAGGTGGTTGCCAGAAGAACGGTACTGTGTCAAGTGTAAAGTTTGATGGAAGGGGGGATTATGGTGTGAGATTGTTTTTTCAGGAGTTGGGTTCGGCCCCTTAGTTCCAGTGAAAGTAACTCTTAATGCTTCAGCAGACCAAGAGATTTTGGACAAGTTCATGCTCCCAACTTTGTGGGAACAGTTTGGGAATGGCCCATCCTGTTCCAACATGACTGCACACCAGTGCACAAACCAAGGTCCAAAAAGACATGGATGAGCGAGTTTGGTGTGAAAGAACATGACTGGCTTGCACAGAGATTTGGTCCTTTATCAGTGGTCACAGGATGCTGTTGGCTGGATATTTTTGGTCGGCGGACTATTCTCAGTCCAGCAGTGACACTGAGGTTTTTAAAAACTCCAACAGCACTGCTGTGTCTGATCCACTCATATCAGCACAACAGCGTAAAAGTGGACTAATAAAGTATGCAGAGAACCAGAGGGACTACAGATGGACTACAAAGTGCACCTATATGGTAAGTGGAGCTGAAAAACTGGACAATGAACATAGAAACAAAGAGGTGGTCATAATGTTATGCCTGACTGGTGCAAATACTAATTACAAGTATTGTCTGTTTATGCGTCTGTTCTGTGTACACATGGCTTGTCTGAGTTTTGCACAGTGTTCTCTAATTTGCAGTTATTTTTTCCTGGTCTAAGTCACAACAGCACTTTTGTCACTGTCTGAAGTGTTGTACATCACCAGCAAAGGGAAAAAAGCATCATTTTTTATCTCTTGCGTCTAATTGGCAGCCCGATTTCACCCCTTTAAGAGAGCCGTTTTATCCTATGTGTCCCTTTTAATGGCACGTACGCTGAACGTTTTCTTTGAGTGCTGGCGAATACTGTGTCTGCCTTTTGACGTCCTCTCATCTCCATCTTTTAACAAGACTCAGATGAAGGAGTGTGGAGTAGCTTATTAAAGCGAAAGGATGAAAGCGGAGGCTGGCTGCTCTGATGGTGGCTCCAATGTGCTCTGGCAGATTCAGGCCAGTCCCACTGTTCCTCTGTCTCTGACGAGCGAGTGTCTCTGCCAGACTTTCACTAATGACTGCGGCACTTCTGCACCTGCCTGAGAACTTCACCTGCTTTTACATATAACCTGGGATATCATTTTGGGGGGACACTATGTTTATGCTGTATTTTAGGACCTTATTTCATAAAGTGACATGAGCAAGTTACAACGCCGCATACGCACATGACGTTCCCTTTACATAACACTGGGTATCTTATTTAATGACAGCTGCAGTTATATTGTTATTTAAAGGTGCAGTGTGTGAGATTTAAGGGGATCCATTAGCAGAAATAGAATATCGTACACAAAGCGAGCTTTTCAGTAGTGTATAATCAGCTGTAACTACGAATTGTTGCGTTTTTGTTAGCTTAGAATGAGGCCTTAATATATACATAGAGAGTGGTCCCTCTTCCAACAATGTTGCACTGCTATTTTTCTACAGTAGCCCAGAGCAGACAATCCAAACAGGGCTAGAGGGCACACAATCCATACAATCCTAGAGGGCACTTTTTGCACTTTTACACAGAAGCAGCAGCTTGAATTCGGTGGTTCTCTAGCCCTGGCTGGAAGATGTAGAATGAAGAAGAATCAGTGGTCTCTGTCAATGCTGACTAATCAATTTGTTAAGAGGTTTGAGAACCCACATTTTGACAATTGGAGGATCAGACTTATTATTTAGCGTAAGAAAATGGGAAGGAGGGTGAATCCTCAATGTCAAAGAAGCAAAAACAAAGAAGCAAAACAAATTTGGTACAGGAAAACCTGATGGCCACCGTAGGTTCAACTACACGCTTGGAAAGGGAGGAGTGAGGGAAGTAATTCAGTTGCAATCTGCAACCTCACCACTAGATGCCACTAAATCTTACACACTGCTACTTTAAAATAATCACGGATACAAACTGTAGTGGGCAGTATGGGCAAACATTTATATCACAGTATAATTACACTTTCTGACGGTGTCCAGTGAAAATAGTGTTAAGTTGGCTTATTATTGACCAGCTTTTTTCAAACTTTCAACTCCACTTTAAATGGACCTGTACAGGCAGCTGACTTGTAATTGTTGCCCCATTTAAGGTGGAACGGGGAATTCTGATAAGGAGCCAACTTCAGCGTGGTTGAGTAAAGTTTTTTGAGTTTGATCAATTAATTTGTCTCACACATGCATCCCGAACACACACCCCCCCCCGTCAGACACTGCTGGAATTTGGAAAATATTACAATCATTCATGCTTCATTACCAGCTGCTTCACGGCTTGTTGCATGCACAAACCACGAAAACAGCAGAGGGGGACCATCACTGAATATTTCATGTTTTTCAATGGATCAGGGCAGGACATTTCACCAGCAATAACAGCGCTCACAAGTGGCCAATTGAACGTCCCGCCCCGATTTTTTATTTTTTTTTAATATTTGTTTACAACATCTAAACAGTTTTTGTGCACTGAAGTCCAGGCTTGCCTGTTAATGTAAAGGTTCCAACAAAACCAAACAATAATGAAAATACACCATTACAAACATTAGAGTGTGTTCAAATTACTTTTATGATGAAACATAATCTCCACACAGCCATCCATGGCCTGGAGTCCAAGAGCGCACAATTGGCCTTATTCTCTCGGTGGGTAGGATGGTCCTCCCTTCCCTCATGACTTAGCACTATGCAAGTCAGTGCAGGCATCTGTTGGCTGTCATTACACAATTGGCAGTTGGTGCTTTCCTCTGACCGCTGTCATTGACAACAATGGCTTTGTTTTAGCAGCAGTTCGAAAAGATGCAGTGGTGCTTCACAAGTCTTGGGGGGAGCCTGTGTTTGCCTTTGTCCCTCCTACTGCTGGTAGTATTGGGGGAGTCCTAACTAGTGGGTGGAATTAGAAATGACTAAGCTGCATGCTGCCATTGCTCACCACATTAATTCATTACCAATACACCACCATGTAAATGCATCAGAATTCTTAAAACCAATGTCCAGTAGCTAACTTTAGCTATAGGTGCTAGGTTACCACCTATTAGAGCCATTAAATCAAATATGGTGCTATAAGAGTTAAAAAGCCGTTAGTGAGTGGTGGGTGTTACGTTTAGTATTTTAAGGTGGGTACTTTGGAAATTAAACAATTATTTCTCTTTTTTCTCTCCTGCTCTGTCTAAGAAGTGAAATGTTTGAAGCTTTAGATCAGTCTCTGTCCTGTGAGGCTGACCGTGTGGAGGCTAGAGCAGTGTGTCGGCTGCATCTGGCCTGAATGCCTCTATTTTTCATTAAGAATGTGCTGAAACACAATGATCATTTCAGATTCTGTCTGCGGAGAGCTCGTGACGCGCCTGCAGGCACGCTCTGAAGTTCACACACAGGGAAGTGGCGGAGTCTCTGAGGACCGGGAGCACTTCCATATAAAATATTCACATATTCCAATACAACCAGGCCTGTACACTCTCACAGCTTAAGAGCATTTGTCAAAAATAAGCTCAGTGAAAAGACAAATCGTTTCATTGTGACATTGCTTTGACAATTTTGTGAATGACTGCAAATGTATTTGTAATATGTTTATTATAAAAGTGTCCATATAAGTGTCATGGCTGTCCAAAGAAAAACAAGTATCCCCAAATTAATATCTTTACAGCAGAAGGCAAAATGTAAGTTCATGTGAAGAGTTTTTACCCAGCAAATATTTTGATTATTTTATTGGTCCAATCATTTTGAAATTTCACACATTGGTTTTATTTATTTGTTTTTTGTTGTATATTTAGTATCATAAAAGGTCTCATCCACATTTAGATAGTCCACTCTATATTTATATTAAAATATATTTTAATATATCTCAGTGGTGGGGTTAAGGTTAGAATTTGGGCCAGGGTGAGAGTTGGGTTTAGGTTCTGGCTTAAGGTTAAGGGTAGTGTTAGGATTAGAGCAGGTTTGTAGTTAAAGAACATGATTAGTAGATATTTAGACAAAGCATCTACAGTGGACTATCCAAATAAAGTGTTATCAATTCATATTTTTGTTTTCTGCTCTTTTTTTGTTTTTGTTCTTTTTGCTCAGCTTCATAGTAGTCATCACCTACAATTTCACCCTACACGTTTCACTAATTGATGGATTAATTGACTGATTGATAAAAAAGGAGATCCTTTTTGGCACAGCAACATTATTTCATATTACTTTTTTTTTCTCTGAGATTTTATGTACCAAAAGAGTTACACTTAATTTCTTGGATCCCTCATTTGCAGTGACAACACTTCTTATCACTTCAATAGGAATGGGTGGAGCTAAACTGCAAATCATGAGGATTTCCAAAGTTTATCTAGTTTAGTTTTCATATATGGACTGGGGTGTAAATGTTTTTATGTTATTTTTTTAAGTTTTATATAATTTAGACCAATATGTATAGTATTTTTATTGCAGTCATGTTTGAGTTTTAAAAAATAACTAACATTATTACCAGAATCTATATCATTTACACTAGTACCGATGTCACACACACACAGCGATTGCCTTTTTGGTTATGGATCGAAAGTATAAGTTCTGGAGTGACAGTTGTTTGTCTCCAGTGATCTTACTGGCCTGGTTGATGACCTGGGCCATACCATGACACAATGTTGAAAACTTTTTTGAGCAGGGATGAAGCCTAATAACTGACTGCTATTGAATGCTCTCCAATGAGAGAAAAATACAGTTAAGGGCTAGAAACTTGACTAAAGTGTTTCTTCTGAAATGAAGGGTGTTAATAGTGAGGTTGTGCTGCAGTAACAGCCTCTACTCTTCTGGAAAGGCTTTACACTAGAAGTTGGAACATTGCTGTGAGAATTTGATTGAGTATTAGTGAGGTCAGGTACTGATGTTGGATGGTCGGTTCTGGAGCTCCATCATTGCAGAGAACACTGCACAACAGCCCAATGTCTCTTTATACCCCTCTAGCCCATTGGGCTTGGTGACCTTAGGCTCATGCGCACCTGCCCCAGAGCATCTCATTCTAATGGTCAGTGCTTTCCTATGGAGATTACAGAATATCATTTTGTGCAATTAAACACCTGTGCACCATAAATGGCTGAAATATGTAATTATGATTGCACAGTGGCATTGATTTCCTTCAGTTATATATTATGTTATTTTCCCCAATGTGTCCTCATTCCATACCTGATGTTCGATTTGTCCTAATTACCTGCAGTTCAGGTGGGAGCGCGGCAGCTACATGACTTTAATAAACCGTAATTAACTCTGAGGTGAAACGGAAAATGAGTGTGTGGAATTGTTGAGCAGCATATGGGCTGAAAGAGAGGAAGGAGGATAATCTCAGGGAGAAGTGTGACATTCATTAACACAACAGCACAGACGTCACAGAGAGAAACACACATACACACACACACACACACACACACACACACACACACCTACATGCACACACACACACAGTCATCTTTATGGATCTTCTGACTGTTTAAACAGCTTCTTCAACAGTAACTCTTAGCGACCGGGTGCATTAAAATATAACTTATTATATTCTTCACCATTTAGCCTATTTTTTTTATTTTAAGGCTACAATCGAAAATATAATAAACTTAATCTGGGATTAACATTTGGGTGATGTTATGCTTATAATTTCCCCTCTTTCTTTCTCTCTCTCTCTCTCTCTCTCTCTCTCTCTCTCTCTCTCTCTCCTTTCACTTTTTCTCTCTCTTCTTTCTTTTTCCTCTCTCTTCTGTTTTTATCTGTATCTCATTCTCTCTCTCCCTTCTCTTGCTTTATCCCCCTGTCTAACCTCTCTTTTTTCTTTTTTTTCTTCTTTTCTCATTCATTTCTTTCTGCCTCTTTTATTTCTCTATATGACTGACTCTATTACTTTGTATTTTTTCTATTTCATCCCTCTTTCTATATTCCTTTTTTTCTCTGTCTTTCTTCTCCTTTCTGCATTCTTTTTTGGCTATCTCGCCAACTGTTTTGGAATTTCTTTTTTCTCTCCCATTCTGTCTCCTTCTATCGTTCTCACTCTTGCTCTCACTGTTTCTTTCTCTACATCTTAGTTTCTCTTAGATAATCTCCCTCTTTCCTTCAAGCTCTCTCTTTCTCCACCCGCTCCACCACAGAGTGTCTTTTTGTGTCTACTTCAAGCGACTTTGTAAGTGTTGGGGATTTGGAGACCTCTCTGGTGGAGATGTGTAACGTTTAAGCATGGCTGTGTTTTGGCCCCTTTCTCCGAGTTGATAAATCTAATGATTGAAAGAGAATTCAAAGAGAACTCTTAATGAAGGAAGAGTCTTCTGAGGATTTGAGTGAATTATCTACTATTGTCAAAATTTTGAGATCATTTGAGGCCTTAACATTGAAGTGAACTTTCATTTTGAGTTAAAGATGTATAA
Source organism: Pygocentrus nattereri (assembly GCF_015220715.1). Lineage (NCBI taxonomy): Eukaryota > Metazoa > Chordata > Actinopteri > Characiformes > Serrasalmidae > Pygocentrus > Pygocentrus nattereri. Next base: position 30,870,288 of record NC_051218.1, on the reverse strand, counting down.
CGTAGTGTGGAAAACTCTTGATCTGACATCTCTGACTTTTAAACCTTCTGGGTTCTGCGGTCATTTTCTTCATTTGTACATATCTTAAATTCTCCTTTAAAGACGTGATGCTCATAGCAAAATGCTCTGTTATCTTCATCACTACTTTCCAAAACCGATGCAGCAAATTCAGCAGCTGTAAACTCTCTGTATGCAATTTCTCATGTGTCTCAGATGTGGACTGTATGAAGAATGAAGGGATTTTACATTATAATCTCAGTTGAAGTTTAAAATATAAGATTAGGTCACTTTGGGGCATAGAACTAGCCTGCTGTTATGGACTCTGAACGCTTAAACTTGCTTGTCTTTTAGTGAGGCTCTCCCAAAGTGGCTGACAGTTGGTGAGAGAGGCATTTCAGTTCAGTGTAATGAATATACAGAATTAATTCATACAACTTTTATACATCCAGATTATCATTTTGCACTTTATTTTGAGTGGTTCTTTGTAGACAATTGATAAAGTATCAGTAACACACCAATAGCATATCAATGAAGTATCAGTAGTGAAGCATCTGAAAACATAGCAGTAAATATCTTGAAAAGATAGTAGACTTAATATGTGATTTCCCCTAACCAAAAACTATCTCTATAAACCTAAGCATAACCTTCACTCTGGCCCTAAACCTACCCCTCACCTTAACCTCAACCTAAAACCTAATCCTAACCCTCACCCTGGCCCTAATCCTAACCATAGCCTAAATGCAAAACTTAATCCTAACCTTAACCTCAACCCAAAATGCAATTCAGTTCATTTTCAAGTACAGAATGGTGTCAGTGTGTCTATAATAGCTTATTGAGGATGTTCTGCATTAAACCTGTTAAGTGTTCAGCTCGTCTCAGGCTAAACACCTACAGATATATACCTACAAATATATATATAAAGAGAAAAAATAAATAAAAATAGCTGAATTCAGCAGTTATAAACAAATTTTATTTACACATTTAATTGAAAGTTGATAACCTACTGTATCATATAATGTGGATCATTGATATGGTGTTATTGGATAGTGTTTGTTTCTTCTAAAAAACACTAAAAATTAAGAGTGACTACCCCCCCCACACACACATCTCCATTTAAGCAAAGCTCACACAGCATTATTAGTCACTTTTTATTTAGAAAGATTCCCAAAAAATAAACAAGTTGGCACACATTCATTTACAAAGTGACAGAACTGCCTGAAAACGAGATTGAATTGATCGAAACTGACTGAGCAGTAAGAGTGATATTAGTGATATTATTAGGTACACATTTGCTCTTGTATTAAAAAAGAGACAAGGCAAAAACCAATGGGATTATATATGATGGAGAAAAAAAAGGAAAATAAAACAAAGAAAGAAAACAAAAACACAAAAATCTCCAAATGTGCAAATATTTAAGTTCACCTTTAAGATTCAGAGGACCTACAGTATATGTTCTCATGATGGGCAATACCTACATGTTACAGTTATTAGGTATAATTTTAAATTATTTTTATACATCATAATAATATTGACCAACAGTGCTCATTGTGGACTTCCAATTGACTGTCCAATAGCACAACACAGGCCTACTGTAAACAGCAAACAAACAGAGGCGATTTGGAGCCCAGATGGTTAAATGTTTTAACAGTTCATTAATTAATTTAATGAAGTATCTGCGTGTAGCTATAAGTAGGATATGACCTCGGCGTCATCATGGAAATGGAAATACGAGGGTGAAACAAACAAATCCAAAAAAAGTAAACAAAACAAAATGATGCTATTAGTACTGAACTGTAAACCAAATGAAAAATAAAAAGCTAAATAGAGAATCGGATGTCGAGTCACTGTGTAGGCCATCAAACTGTACATTTAGTTACAAAAACTTACAGAATGTATTTACTACATTCACATTGATGACAGATTATAATAAGACTATATTCAGTAATAATTTGGCACACTCACTTATTTGGCATTTTAAACAGACCGGTTTGTTGATGTGTATGCGTCTATTCAATTCACACCAAAACATTATGCAATAATACAATAAGGTACTTTTTTTTTCTTTTTTGCTTTAATATTGTAAACTCACTTTTTTCATCTTCTTTTTTTAATCATCAGAATTGCTACCCTGATCTTTGCTGAAAGAAAATACAATCAGATTCGCACAAAAAAAAATAAAAATAAAAATAAAAAAAGAAACAGAGAGATGAAATCAATATTAACATATGCGGCACCACTATTAGAAACAGATTCCAAATGTCAAGCATTGCTAGATATTTTATATCATCGTAACACCAAAACGTTAATGAGTTTAAGTTATAACTTTGTCAGACTAAGAATAAATTACATGATAAGCGATATATTTGGCATTTAAAAAGTATGAAACTAATGATAGCTAAGCTTTAAAAGTACGCAGAGATTAAAGATGTACAAGTATATATGCAACTGGTATGTAAGCAGATCTCTTCAAAAGCCTTTTTTGTGTGAAAATACATAAAAAATACTTTTTTTATACTTGTTTTTTGTGTTTGTTTTATTAATAAAAAGAACATTGCACATCCTGATGAAGTGTGCTTGAGCCAACATGAAGGTTCTGGGGGTGTGGAAGTAGCTACAAACACACAAAAACACAAGTAATCTTCAGACGATGACTGCTTTCCTGCCCGTGGGGAATCTTTGCCGTGCAAACTTCCATCAGTCGACTTTTCTCCTCTCCGCGACTGGGGGAATGATGTCACCCGTTACATACGGCCCTATTGTGTTGGGATAGATGTAATTGGGATAGCATTGTGAGTCTATTCAAAGGGCTGGAGGAGGGACAATGTCTTTTTTTCCCATTCATATAAATAGGGTGAGATAAACAGAGAGAGAGAAAGGGAAAAAAGAGAGAGAGAAAAGAGAAGGGGGGGAGGGAAAGAACTTGCTCTATTGAAATCCATTGTTTAAGGCACTCGACAGGGTCTTATCCCTCAGGACAGGTCAGTTAGGCTGACGCTCATGCCCACGCCAGGCCGGACGTAGGGTACGGCGGGCACGCCTTTAGGAAACTCTGGGCTCATCACGCGGCCGTTCTCTCCAGTACTACCAGTGATAGACAACCTCGCTTTGCTCCTCATCGCATCCGAAAAGGTCACCTACAACACATTACAGATATGACCAGTGAGGCAAAAAAACAAACAAACCCTTTAGACCATTTCTACACTGCACATCAGATGTTTGGGGACACCTTGCTTTCTTTTCTCGCTCTTTCATTTTAATCAATTAATTACAAAATCTAATCAACCCAATTTTATACATGAACCAAAATGTAGTCCATCAGTCAAGACACATTGGGGGCATTATAAGAGAGGATTCCACTGATTTTCCTACCCCACAGTTTAGTTGTTGGGATGTATTCAGAGTGGTTTTCATTTTTTACAATGGTGGTGGTAGAAACTGAGCGTCGCCATGTCCACAACTCAAATATTGCATATTTTATATACAGTACTGTGTGAAAGTTTTAGGCATCTAAGCAAATTTTTAAACAATTTACCTCAGCAATGAGTTTATCACAATATACATTAGAATAAAGTCATATTCATAATTCAAATAAACATAAAAACAATAAAAAGTCCATATTTTTCCTTGACACCTTCACAGCCACCACAGAGACTTGTTAATATCATCAATTACAACATGAGCACAATTTAACGAAGCACTGATTGGTCAAACCAGGAGTTGCACTGATTGGTCAAACCAGTAGTTGGTCAAACCAGGAGTATTTCAGAAACTGCTGATCTACTGGGATTTTCGTGTATGACCATCTCTAGGGTTTACAGAGAATGGTCCGAAAAAGAAAATATCCAGTGAGCGGCAGTTGTGTGGACGAAAATGCCTTGTTGATGTGAGAGGTCAGAGGAGAATGGGCAGACTGGTTCAAGATGATAGAAAGGCAACAGTAACTCAAATAACCAACCAGAATGTCTGAAGAATGTTTCCAACACCTTGTTGAAAGTAACTGATGAAGAATTAAGGCAGTTCTGAAGGCAAAAGGGGGTCCCACCTTTTACTAGCAAGGTGTACCCAATAAAGTGCCTGGTAAGTATATATATATATATATATATATATATATATATATATATATATATATATATAATCAGTATTAATTAATATTCTATATATTTAGTTTATTCAAATATTAACACTTTTCTCAGCAAATAAACACATACTACACAAATCAATACATTTTTAAAAAGTGTCTTGGGTGCCTAAGACTCGCACAGTACTGTATGTAGAAATCCAAAACCACCACAGAGCCTACACTTCTAAAAAGGCTTCTTTGAGGGTAGAAAAGGCAATGGTTCCATTTCATGCTTAAATGTTTCTTTTGCATGGTGAAGGGGTTCTTCAGATTGATGGAGAGTCTGTTGCATCAAAAAGACTTCTGATATTGTTATGATGTCAAGCTTGTAATAATAGAAAAAAAAACATTTTTGATGCTATATAGATCCATTGTCAAAGGATTTTATGTAGAACGATACACATTCTCAGTCAATCTGAAAATGAAATTATGGAGCCATGCTGGTAAATCTCATATAAATAAAAATAATGCATGGCCATGACATAATAAAGCGTGGGAACAAGATAATGAAGTGGTGCTTATGACTTAGTAAAGAGTGGAAACTAGATCCTAATGCATCTCCATGACTTAGTATAGCATGGAAATTAAAATAAAGCCTTAACCACAGCTTAATTAGGCATGATCTGGTACCCATGCCTTACTAAGTTGTGGCCATAAATTAATTATCTTGTTCCTGCACCTTAGTAAATCATTATTTTTATTCATACAAGATGTCACCAGCAGGGCTTTGCATTAAACATTTCCTTATGGAACTCATGGTTATAAATAGAACCACTGCCTTTACTAAAGGACCCTTAGAGACCATCATGTACATGTGTCTTCTGAATGTTTATGTGTAATGTTAATGTGGTAAATCAGAAAATATATATTTTGGGGGGGTTGGTATTTTGTATATACCTTTCGCTACAAATAGATTAAAAATTTATTTTTAAGCCAAATGCATCTCATAACTATTTTGCACATCAGGCATTGTATTCATAATGATTTCCTGTAATAACTTTCTGTGATGGAGCTTTAACAGGTGGATGTCTGGCTCCTATCACCACCAATGTGAACAATTCTGACGCTAGAAGATAACATTTTACATCAGACCACTCTGGAAGACTCTGTGTACATCTTAACCAGTTACTTACGCAGAGAATTGAATTCCTCTCTAAATTTTGCACTGGAACTAAAGTAATATAGCTGATGTGCAAAAGAGGTTTTCATAGTCTGGCTGTAAGTTTTAATAGATAATAATATGTTTCTTGTATGTTGAGGTAAGATTATGATGATTTAGGTGCAGTTTGGACAATGCAGGTAGCTATAAGTTACATTACTATGTAGGTTAGGTACAGAGTAAAACTAAGAAAGCTAGCTTCAGACACTAAAGTCTTGGCTGATCAGCTACATTTTGGGTAAGAGTGAAATTGTGTAAATTACATCCCCAATTCCAATGAAGTTGGGACACTGTGTAAAACATAAATAAAAACAGAATATGATGATTTGCAAATCCTTTTCGACCTATATTCAATTGAATACACTACAAAGAGATAAATTTATTGTTTTTTGAAAATATTCACTCATTTTGAATTTGATGCCTGCAACACATTCCAAAGAAGTTGGGACAGGGGCAACAAAAGACTAGGAAAGTTGAGGAGTGCTCAAAAAACACCTGTTTGGAATATTCCACAGGTGAACAGGTTAATTGGAAACAGGTGAGTGTCTTGATTGGGTATAAAGGGAGCATCCCTGAAAGGCTCAGTTGATCACAAGCAAGGATGTGAACAACTGTGTGAGCAAATAGTCCAACAGTTTAAGAACAACGTTTCTCAACGTGCAATTGCAAGGAATTTAGGGATTTCTTCATCTACAGTCCATAATATCGTCAAAAGATTCAGAGAATCTGGAGAAATCTTTGCAAGTAAGCGGCAAGGCAGAAAACCAACATTGAATGCCTGTGACCCTCGATCCCTCAGGCAGCACTGCATTAGAAACCGACATCATTCTGTAACGGATATTACCACATGGGCTCAGGAACACTTCAGAAAACCACTGTCAGTGAACAGAGTTCGTCGCTCCATCTACAAGTGCAAGTTAAAACTCTGCCATGCAAAGTGAAAGCCACATATCAACAACACCCAGAAACGCTGCCGGCTTCTCTGGGCCCGAGCTCATCTGAGATGGACTGACGCAAAGTGGAAAAGTGTCCTGTGGTCTGACGAGTCCACATTTCAAACTGTTTTTGGAAATCATGGACGTCGTGTCCTTTGGGCCAAAGAGCAAAACGACTGTCCAGATTGTTATCAGCTCAAAGTTCAAAAGCCAGCATCTCTGATGGTATGGGGGTGTGTTAGTGCCCATGGCCGGGGTAACTTGCACATCTGTGAAGGCACCATTAATGCTGAAAGGTACATACAGGTTTTGGAGCAACATATGCTGCCATCCAAGCAACGTCTTTTTCAGGGACGTCCCTGCTTATTTCAGCAAGACAATGCCAAGCCACGTTCTGCACGTTACAACAGCGTGGCTTCGTAGTAAAAGAGTGCGGGTACTAGACTGGCCTGCCTGCAGTCCAGACCTGTCTCCCATTGAAAATGTGTGGTACATTATGAAGCGCAAAATACAACAACGGAGATCCCGGACTGCTGAGCAACTGAAGTTGTACATCAAGCAAGAATGGGAAAGAATTCCACCTACAAAGCTTCAACAATTAGTGTCCTCAGTTCCCAAATGCTTATTGAGTGTTGTTAAAAGGAAAGGTGATGTAACACAGTGGTAAACATGCCCCTGTCCCAACTTCTTTGGAACGTGTTGCAGACATCAAATTCAAAATGAGTGAATATTTGCAAAAAACAATAAAGTTTATCTGTTTGAACATAAAATATTGTGTCTTTGTAGTGTATTCAATTCAATATAAGTTGAAAAGGATTTGCAAATCATCGTATTCTGTTTTTATTTATGTTTTACACAAAGTCCCACACAAATTGGGGTTGTAGATTAGACTGTAAATTAGATACTTTAAGTCATATAAAACAGAGACAAAGGTTTTGCTAGCATTCAATGGCTATATGCTAATGCTTTGAGTACATTTATCTTCACCACACTCAGCTTCATGTTCAAAGAGTGCTTATGAGTCGGAGGCAGTGTGCTAGTCCTCGGGTAAGGATTGCTATACTATAATCTGAGATGATTCATCAAACTTCCTGCGTGGTACACAAGCCTCATCATAAATTTTGTCCTGAACACATTCCTGTGTCAAAAAAAGTGCCGATCCTAAAATATAATGGTTTTAACTGATGGTTCTGGCTGGTCAGAGTCCAGAGTTAAAGCCTATAGTGAATATTTGTTCTCACGTTAAACACAAACTAGCTCAGCAGTGTTTTTAAGCTGTTCAAAGTCGTCAATGCTGAGTGGATCAGTACTGACTCCTCTTTCTGTAAAAGACTGTCTGCACATTTTAACACAAAACTTCAACACTTAAAGAAACCAATGAGGAATTCTCTACCGCACTAACTTACTGCACCTAGTAGTTTAATTTTTGCTCATATCCTGCATGATGATTTGTTGTTAAGGCCATTAAAAAGCTCAATATTTTGCCAGGTTTAGGCTTAGCCCATTTTTTTTGTACAGGAATGTATAATCTAGTTGCATTTGTTAGCCATCTCAGTTCATTTGGCTTCGGCTATGTAGAAAGCAATGCAGTTTGCTGCACTCTGAGTTACGGTAACATGGATGCCAGATTATACATGATTATACATTGCAACTAAACTAGCTTTTGACGTTTTCCTTGTAATAATGTCTGTTTTATGTTAAGACTAGTGTAACATAACCTAACGGACAAATACTTGTATTGTAATTGTTCAGGCCAGCCAAATAAGCAAGTCTAAATACCTGAAGTTTTGAGTGCTGATGGTCACTGACATCATGACATCATAAAAATGGGTGGGGCTTGGTTTTATTCCCCACATATTACTGTCACTAATATTGGCACAAATATTTACATTTCTGATATTGTTTACCTAAAAAGTAAACTTGTTTAGTTTACAATATGCATTGTAATTCAAAACCAACATAAAGAACATGCTTAATTATCAGTAAACATTCTGAAAAGCGAGGCATCCCCAAACTCTCACTGCAGCTGTATATTGAGAAGTCAACGTGGACCAAGTACGTCATGAGAACATCCAAACTGGAGACACAAACAAGTACTTCATGGTCACTGACAGTTTTGTAAGCAAAGCAAAGTCAAGAAATCATATCACAGGCATGGATGGCCATGTAGAGGAGCAGCTGAACAGTCATACATGGCCAATGGTGTCGACGGAACAGGCTTGGATGAAATATGGAAAGAAAAGTTTTTCTTTCATTATGGTGTGCAGAGGATAGGAGAGGACAGGAAGGTTGGGAAAGGGTCAAGAGTAAAAGGGAGGAGTCTTTCAATAGGAACCAAAACCCATACAGCATTACATACGATCCACCTTCGTCCAAAATATCTCCTCATTCAATAGAACATTCAGGGGGTTATGAGGGGATAGATGGAAGCCAAAGAGAAGAAGAAGGAGGAAGAGGAAGAAGAAGAAGAAGAAGAAGAAGAAGAAGAAGAAGAAAAAGAAGAAGAAGAAGAAGAAGAAGAAGCGTGCACAAGGGGAGAAATCAGGGACGACGGCCGTGTATCCTACCCCACTTAAATTTTTACACTTTCGATCCCATATACGTTGTACCCTTCCTTATAAGTGGCAAAATTCTGTGAATTCTGCGAGGAAGTGGGATTAATGTTCTGTGCATTCTTTGCCACCTTCATGCGCTTGGCCTCGGCCCGCGACTTGTAACAGAATTCGACCAAAGCCACCAGCATGGCCAGGCCCAGGCCGCCCACCAGGATGTAGAAGACGCCAGCCACATTGCTCAGACTGAGCGCGCTCGTCTTCTCCTGAAAAACGTACACAGGATGTTTGTTAGCTGCAAGCATCGGCTTGTGTGGTCAAAACACAAGTACAACACATATAATTAGATATTAATTATATATATATATATATACATGTATATGTATGTAAATAAATGTAATCTTGGCTTCTATGTGGATACAAATGCACAGTTCAGGATGACAGCGGTGCTTAAGGTGCTTTAGGAAAATGGGCTGTTTACATGTAAGTCCGTGTGCGTCACTGAAGCGATGTAGTGGATGGTGGTCAGTAATTGTTTTTAATGGATTTTTGATTTACTGAAGCCTTTGATGCCTGTCCGAATGCAAAGCTTCTGTGCCAATAACATGACAGATCTCTCGGTTACTGGTTTGGCTTGAACTTAAAGGAATACTCCAACATTTTTCAACCTAATCATGATCTGCCACATCTGTAGTGAACACACAGCAACTTCAGTGTATGAGTCTGGACTTAGAAAACAACAGAAACCTTGTACAAACTCTTAGAATAGAAGCCAATGGGCTCTAAATGGGAACTAAATAAAGCAAATATGAAACTATAACCATTACACTCTAACAATACAGTTAGGATGAGAAAGTCAAAAATGGACAAATGCTCAGGCTTTGCAGTCAAACAACAATCTAACTGTTTACAAAACTTTTAATGGTAATGAAAACATGACACATTACGCAGAATACTGGAAAACAACAGTAAAAGTACAGGGAAAGTCCGTGTGAGTATGCCGACACCAGCTGTACACGCAGTTTATGAAAAAAAGATACAAATAGCAAAGCCAAAGTGCAAAGAATAGCTAAAAAACAGAAAAGGAATTCATTTCTTTTGGAGGACCAACTGTTCTTTTAAGGGTCCTGTGTTTTGTAGGCACACGCTGAACTTCAAAAGTTTTTAATGATCATAATCGCTCAATAGGAAGTTTTAGCCTTTTTGAATTTTTTTTTCTTACATTTCATTCAAATGCATTAATAAAAATGCAGACAAAAACAATTTTATTGCATAACTAGTTCTTATGAAGCCCAATGTTTTCAATTAAACCCAGTCAAAATGTAGTTTCAGTAACTTTTGCTTTCCCTGAGGTTTTCTGGTTTCCATGGTGTTTGGGTGGAGTCAGTAAAATCCCTGCACACTTCACTGCTCTGGCACAGAGAAATAGATAGATGTACTTCATTGATTCCTAAAAGTCAATTTGAGATAACTACAAATGAACCACAAATTCATCAAATCCAATCTCTTTAAT